>NC_061862.1:11558645-11918346 GCF_907164915.1 Impatiens glandulifera | reverse complement strand
TTACAAATTGAACTAATAGAATTTCCTTCATTTTCTAGATACAGCTTTATAAGCAGCAATCAGCATAATGTGATCCTTATGCTCGTATTTAATGTGGATACTCTCATTTTGGTTTGTCTTATAGTTGTCAGCACAGAAGTCTACATGATAAACTGATTTGTTTTCCTCTTTTTATACCCTGAATTTATTTGAATCAATTTCTATGGTAGAGCTCTGTTCTCAACGTTCAACTGTTTTGACTAGTGCTTAGTTGATAGACCTTTTAGCATGTAGATTGAGGTTGTCGGGTTCTGACTCATGTGTAAATTGTTTTTCCTTAAGACGAGGTTGAAATTGCAATAAATTTCACGTGCTTTTAGTGGCCACAAAAATCCTTGTTTTTTTCAATTTACCTTTGCTGCCAAGAAATAACATTTGACTGTAGGATGTGCTGTTGATGTATTATTTCACATGATTTCTTTTCTGTAGGAGTTCAACAGTTTTTTTTGTCCCTTCTCAAGATGTTAATCTCTTATGTGCATGTTTCTTCATATTTTTGGGTGAAATTGCAGCGCGTTAAAGTGTACCGTTTGAATGAAGATGGGAAGTGGGATGATCAGGGGACTGGACATGTCACCGTTGATTATATGGAGGTTAGTTGATCAGTATTTTTTGGATTCATTCTTGAACCCTTCACCACCAAATCTTAAATTGGTTCACTGTTCATAAAAAACACTGGGTTTGAAGTCACGGCGTTAACTACGAGAGAAGTGAGAGAGAGGCGCAAAGCCTCATATGGGGAAGGAGATTCATGTGGAGCTTGGTTCTTTCGAGAACCTTGATCAGTGCCATTTGCTTTTGACGTCCATGTTTTCTTTTTGTCGACATTTTGATGCTGTCTGTTTCTTTGTTTTTTTGACTTAACTTGTGGCTACTCAACAACTTGTTTGTAATTGGTTATTTCCCACCAGAAAGTAATTGGGTTTCATGCCTCACGTGACGAATGACAAGTTTCTCACTTTCCAAAAATATATTTCCAACTGTTGTTTTTTCTAGTAATGTTTTTATCGGCCAAAGAAAGTGTTGTAATTCAATAAATTGGCAACCTCTTTTTTTCAGAGATCAGAAGAACTTGGTGTTTATGTGATTGATGAAGAAGACAAAGAAGCCTTACTTGTACACCGAATCAATGCAGAAGATATATATAGAAAACAAGAAGGTAAGCTTCCTGTTGTGAATGCTATGCGAAGTGATTAGGTTTTTTGGCATTAATTGCTGAGAATTATTTCCACTTTTCCCTCTGACCTTTCTTGTTCTTCCCAAAATCTTGAATATCCAGATACAATCATCTCCTGGCGAGATCCTGAGTATTCTACTGAATTAGCTCTTAGCTTTCAAGAAACAGCAGGGTGCTCATACATATGGTATATTTTACTAGCTTGATTGTCTCCCTAACTTTTTGGTTCAATTGAGCTTTCCAGACTTTGTTATTAAGACTCTGTTTTTATGTAGGGATCAGATTTGCAGTGTACAGAGAAGTATTCGTTTTGGTACCCTCAACAGTAAGTGAGCTTATATTTGTTTTCTTTTGATGGGACTGGAGTCCAACTATGTATTGTAACAACTGTTGTATTTGGTTAAGTATCCTTCATTGCATATTTTTATTGTTAAAGCAGCACTTTGAAGTACTTTTAACTTTATTGTTTTGTCACTCATGCAGACGAAGCATACCATGGTATCAACAGTGAGTTGAGAGAATTGCCTGCAGTTGAACTTTCTACACTTCCTTTGATACTGAAGGTTCGTTCTGATGTCTTTTGGTTTTTATTTTATTCAGCTGTAACAAAGTGTAATATGTTGTTAGAATGCAGTCTTTTCCTATCTGGAGGTCTCTTTGGTAGTGCGAATCTTAATCGACCCTTCACCTTTGTCCTTGGACATCATCAGGATCAAACTCCAGTTACTATCATGCAATGCCCTCTTCCAGGACTAGGTGTAGGGTTGTGCTTCATATAACCGTCATCTGCTTGACTTTGTAATCAGATATAAGATTTGATTGAATTCATTTTGCTATTGTGTCTGTTTGAATTACCTTAGTTTCAGAGACCCAATTATAGCCTTCTATTCATAATGGCATATATATAGGTCCCATTGTCCACATAAGATCGTCTCAGTTTGTGGAAATATTAGATTAAGCTTCCTTGCTTACACATCAATTCTGCTAAATGCTCCACACATGGGCAGAAAAGACGATGATTCTACATGCTCTCCTGCAAATATGACATAGATTAATAAGCTCATTAGCAAGGAAGATGATCTTATTTCCACAATTCGGGCCAAGAGATAAGTTGTCCCACACTCCCACCTTTTACTTTGGAGAAGTAGAAAATTGATTTTCGACTAGTAGTTATGAATGAAATAAGCAATCCAAACCTTAAATTGGGTCATATGCTAGATAAATGGGTCCTACAAGTAACTTATCCAATAACAAACATCTCCTTAATGTAGCATAGACTTGTTTATTTATTTTTATAATATCATCTATTCCTTTTGTTTTCATTTATTTCTGTTTTGACCTAGGGTTCTTGAATAGTTCTAGTTTGTAAGTTTGACCATTTCACTGCTTTTATGTTGTTAATTATTATTTTTCCTTTTCTGTATACCAAGTACAATGCTGACGAGCAAATGATAAGTTCCTTGGTTTTGCAGACTGTTGTTGAAAGTAGCATTTCTGATCAAATACGTGCAACGGAACTAATTTTGCGTGATGTGAGTTCTCTACCTGTACCCTAAAATTGCAAGTGTACAGTTAATATTGTCAATATTTATTCTTGTAAGAGGTAAGCTTTTAATAAGCTTAGATCCATTAGAAATAGAAAGCGGATTTATACTTTTAACAACACCTGTCTAGAAATATTATGCTGTAAAGTGTTAGTTCTGTGGTATGCTATACTAAAGTTGGAATTCTGAGACTTAATGCTGACAAATTCATGTGCTCCTACATGGAAATTGAAACTCTGATCCTACTTTTCTATTTGATGACCGTCATATCTGCTGTAGTGATGTGTAGTTTCTATATCCAGACGTGACATAGGGTAGTGACATGGATCTATAAGTCTCCCTTCTTATGGATGATGCATATAGGTGTTTTTATTATTATTTATGTTATCTATTTTTCATTGTTGAAGACTAACGTTGACCTGTGAAATTAACCTGCTTTCAATTGTTTCTTTGATTTACCCAAGTGAAACCTTCTTGGTGCAGCAAGATTTTTTTTCGGAAGCTTATGGATCTATTTCGGATGTGCGAGGAATTGGACAACATAGACAGTCTTCATATAATATACAAGATAATCCGCGGAATCAGTTAGTACTCTTGCATTTAGTTTCTTCCGCTTTTGTAGTCTTCTACAGTTCAAATTTTCCATTTGTATTCTATTATCTTTTGTTTCATATTAATCTTTTTTTTCATCTGCAGTTTTACTAAATAGCCCTCAGATCTTTGAGAAAATTTTTGGGGATGAATTGATCATGGAGATTATTGGCTGCCTTGAATGTAAGTTGTTGGGCATTGCATTACGTTCTTTATTGCTGTCCATATAATGGTTCATTGTGCTTTTGCAGCAATTAAGTATCTTAGCATCCAGAGCTTGTAATAGATGTAACATTTTTATTTCCTCTTAAAATCCTTACCTGTGGGTTTACTTGGTAATCCATATTACTGGTGTAAAGTTTTAGTGTTCATATTGTTGCTTCACTTTTCTAATTAGGCCTTCTCTACTTGACATCATTATTTGCAATTGAACTTTTAGATTTACTACACTTTCTTTCCATGTTTGATATATGGTTTGAGGCTTGTGCATATGCACATCCATGATTTGCTAATTAATCTTCCATAGCTTATCTCTTGTTTTCAAAGTGGAAGAACACCATTGAAAGCTCTTGTGCAAGATTCTTTTATAGATCATTGTAATTTTTTTGCAATCATTACGAATGCAGATTTTCCGGATGATGATCCACATCATAAAATGTGATAACAAAAAGGCCCATTAGTTTCATGGTTGTTTCCTAAGTTTTAGAGGTACTAAGACTGAAACTTAAACATCTCTACCAACTTTGATGTTTGGTATCTCCTCTTTCATGCCCTGCTTCCATTTGATTCTGGTCTATTTTGCACAAGTATATCTCATCAGGGTCATCTTTCTACGTAGATCTTGATCGATGCATATACTATGTTAGGTATTCATTTTAAAACTGATGTATTGTCAGATTTGGTTGTTCGATCTCTACATCTTAGTTTTTATGAAGAACACGTTATATTTCTTTGGTTGTTTGAGTTATTGTTCAGGATTTATTTGCTCGCGTCTCCTCAATCAGATTATTCGGCGCTACAGATTTTGTCTTTAAATACACATTTCTTCTTGCTTAATTTATTCCAAGGGGCTTTGTCTGAACTGAATGCTCCAATGAAGTTAAATATGGTTGATTGTTTATCCTTTTTCACAAAAAATAAATAAATGAGGCTGGTTATGTTTTCCATTAATGCCTCCCTTTTGTTGTTTGGTTCCAATCATAGTGTTTCAATTTGTGTAAACCATCAAGCTCTTGAAATTATTATTCCATGTCTACAAGATTGTGTTCTTCAATCTTTGTAAACAATTAATTTAGGCTCATGAAGTTGTTTCTTTCATACTATAGGAGGTCTTTCAGTAAATGAACTTGGAGGATGAGGTATTAATACCCATCATTGATATCATTATGGCCTGTAGTGATTGTGGTTGCTTAATTTGGCTTGCAGATGATCCAGAATTGCAACATGTGCAACACCATAGGAGTTTTCTTAAGGAACATGTAGTCTTCAAGGAGGTAAATATTCTCCTCTAAATCTTCTTCCTCTTTGTGAATAGGTTGACAATGTTTTGTAGGAGAATGCAGAGCAAATAGCTTCCTAGGAGTTAGAAACCACATGACCTGCTCTTTATATGTATGTATATATAATTTTTTCATTTGATGAGTGCGATAATATATGTCAGGCTATACCTATTAAAGACCCTATTGCTGTGTCGAAAATACACCAAACATATAGAATTGGTTATTTGAAGGTAATAACAGATCTTAGAATGTGTTTGCATTGGTTGCTTATATTTGGCATTAATTATCATATATCATTGCTGGGTAGGATGCTATTTTGCCAAGGGCACTGGATGATGCCACTATTGCAAATATCAACTCTATCATCCAGTCAAATAATGCAATGGTGAGGATTTAAAAAAAAAAATCATCTTCCTGCTTTTCTTGTTCTTGTCTCCAAGGCTGAGAAGGGTTCTGGTTTTGTACTTGCTAATGTAGTTTGTTCTTTTAGGTGCTTTCTTTATTAAAAGATGATAGCACTTTCACTCAAGAGCTGTTTGCCAAGTTGAAGTCACCTTCCACTTCTGAAGAATCCAAGAAGAATTTGGTACACCATTTATTCTTTTGCATTTCGAGTCAATTAAATCCTAGTAATATAAAGCTGGAAAGGTTGTTGCCAAGGGAATATTAGCTATTTGTTTTATTTTTAGAATTTTTTATAGGCAAGAAGCGAATTTTGAAACACTATGGTAAACAAATCGGCAACACTGCTATGAGACCAGTTGGCTAGTGGTAGACTTATAATATGTGTCTAGATATATCTGCTACTTTAACAGTCATATTTGTTTTAGATTAAGTGGAAAAAGAGAACATCAGTAGCAATGTTTAAGTAGTTGCCTTCTGCTAGCTTGTTTGCAAACTTCAGAATTCAAACTGTATTACAAAGATTTTGTAAGTTTAATAGATGTCTAGTTTAGTTGGCATATGATAAGGGTCTATGTGGAAACACTTTTATTTCTGGATCTAGACCCGGATGTGAAGCTGCCAATAATTTTTTGAAAATAATTCAATTTCCAAAACATGTCATCTCATCTGAATACATCCGAATGAGAAATTTTACAGAAAACGTGTTTCCAAATGAATCCAATATCTCCTCTGGTTTCATATTGCGGGATTCAGTAGACAGCATGCTGAGGATAATGTTACTGATAGTTGTCTTTATTTCTTTTTGTCTAGTGTAGTCTCTGTTCCAAGTCCAATACATTTTCTTTTGTGTGGCTGATACATGGTTGAGGCATGCATTTCTAGTGCTTACCACTTTCCTTTTAGCTGCTGTAATCCACTTTTATGCAGCAGCTAGTTTTCCAATGGCTTTGTTCCCTCACTTCCTCTTTGATTTCTGTGAATTTAAGTTCCCTTTAGCAATTGTTCGTTGTTGATCCAGTCAAAATATGTGAGATTAGTGCTGTAGAGTTGTAGTTCATCTAACTGAAAGTCATTCACGTGGTATAGAGTATTTGTGACTTGTTTCAACAAATTATATTGTTAGTCTAACAAATAAAAGTTGACAACTCAATAAAATAAAGTTGAGTTATTCCTAAAAAGTCATGTATACCACCGCCATGGGAACGAAACAGAACATTTCAAGGAAAATGCACCGTCATGGGAAGAATCAGAAGTTCAATTTTACACAATTTTGCCTCCATCAAATGAAAAGAAATTTGCATGGGATAGTTGCTTAGATCTCATTGGACTTTAAACTGCTTTAATTTATTTCATTTCCCTGTGAATTCCATATGTTCTAATACAAAGTTGACATTTTATAAAAAAAAGAGGAAGAACTTGTGTATACCATAAAAATCATTTAGATTGAACCTCCTGGCCTTGAATGGTTATAAAAACATATGAGAGAATGGAATTACATAGACTTTTCTCTCTACTGGCTATTGCATCTTGGCTTATTCCCTCCAGCCCTAACTAGTTCATAGAATATACCAAGATGGCAAATATAATGATTGAGTTTGACTTAAAAATTACAGATAGTATGAAGTTATGAAGATAAAAAATTTACTTTGTAAGTATTATATCAAAGAACTGCATGAAATTGTAGCTATTTAAAGCTACCCAACATTTGAGCACAATGAAACTACCTTATGGTGATTGTTGGTTTGTGTTTCCTTTTGTTTTTGGAGGGATAAGAACCATTTTTTATTTGTATGCTTTCTTTGTTTTGTATATAAATTCTCATTTTCCATAGGAACTATTAGTTCAAGATATTAATCTGTTTATTTTCACGAGTTTCTTATTTAATCATTCAATTAATTCTCTTTGAGCCAGGTATTCTTCTTACATGAGTTCTGTAACCTAAGTAAGAGCTTGCCCGTGGTCCAGCAAATGCGATTATTTAGGTATACATTGTTAGATTTCATGTTACAATGTCTCATATAATTATGTTTTGTTCTTTTGGCACTAACTATTGTTATCAATTCTTTTGTTGCTTACCCTAAATTATTGTTCAGGGATCTGGTTAGTGAGGGGTTATTTGACGTCATTGCTGACATTTTGCAGAGTCGAGATAAGAAGCTTGCACTAACTGGGTATGTTGCTGTAGCTTTGATAATTGTCTTCATCTTATTTCTAATTATATCATTTAAATGATAAAGAGCTTTTTGGATGATTGCAGGACAGACATCCTTGTCCTCATTCTTAATCAGGATCCAAACCTCTTAAAAACTTATGTTAGTCGGCAAGAAGGGGTTGCCTTTCTTGGACTTCTGGTATGTAAGTTTCACTTGTTCTTTGTAAATGCAATTGAAACTATAATCATATTACATAAACACTATGAAAAAAATATATTATATCAATTGTTAAAAGTAAAATCATAATATCAATCATGCTTAGCCAATGGATTCCTGAAAGGTATAAAGTTGAAGACAAAAGGCCAAAAGCCATTGGAGGACTGATTGTAGGGGTAATCTGTGAAGATTTCCAAAATACCCATATTCATGAAGCTATAGTTTTCCGTCTAGTGACAACCATTAGATATCATCTGTGCAAACCAACCAGAAAGATTCAAATTTTGCTTTAGAAGCGATTTGTCTAGCATTTGGTTTTCTTTCCGACTGCTGAAGTATGAGCATAGGACTTTTAGGAAAGATGCATCAAGTGTTTTCAGGTTTTGAATATGGTTAAAGTCGATTTGCCAACCTGAGTCATTTTTCATTATAGTCCATAAGAGATATAACTGATGATTTCATGTATTGGACTGCTTTCTACCAAACTTTTTTCATGTTGATCGTGATCTGAAAAATCTACATTTGTTATGTATGTCAAAAATCACAATCATCTACCAAACGAAGCATAATTAAACTATAATTTGTATCATGATGAAGAAAATAATGGTATACCAAATGAACCAACACAAAGTACACTAAAATCTCGATTATGATCTAAAAAATAATCTGATCATGATCCAAATTAAATATTATGCCAAACAAACAAAAAAAATCACTTGCAATTTTAACTTTTGGAATTTTCCAATGAAATCATTTTGATTGCAACAAATATGACAAAATACTAGTTTCTAAATAGGCTCAAGGTAGATCTTAATTATTTGGCTGTTATATTGTAGATTTTACTTGTCTATGTGAGGAACTGATGATTTGATGTAGCTAAACATGTCCCCGAGTTACCCCAATTCTTTTCTACTCTTCCAAATTCTGTTCCACCTCTCATCTTTTTCTGAAGCTGTTCTGTTTATTATCCTTATATTCATTGTCCACTTTTCCTGTGTAAAGTTTCTAACTTCTGGCTGGTTATATGTTCAGGTTACAGGAATGCTTACTGATTTTGAGGATGACATGCATTGCCAGTTTCTTGAAATTCTTAGGAGCCTTTTGGATTCTTATACATCCGCAGGACAGGTGCCACTGTCATTCAGTTTATTTTTACAATGCTTTTAATGCATCGGAAAAAAATGACAGATGCTCTCTAGTATTCATTTCTTTGTAGTGCCTGCCATATACTGCCTCTGAATTTAGCTGTGTGTTGCACAACATGTATTCACTCTTTAACCAATTGCTATTCAGAAAAGTTTTAAATAAGAAGGGACCTTTAGAACAACATAATTGTTTTGGTGGATTTCATAAAGAATCAATTAGCTTTATTGGAAGCAAATACTGGACATGCTACTCAATTTGGATGTGGCATTATATGGGAGCTTCAATTTGATTTTGAGAATCAATTACTATTGATAATATTTATGTAAGCCGACTGGATGCCAATTCTAAATTGAGGGAGCGTGCAGTTACAGGAATGGTGGTTAGAACAGGGCGCAGAGTCAAGCTAGTGTTTGGTAATTGTACAATTGGATTTTGCAGCTGCTTAACTGGAAATGCCTGCAAGGAATGGCAATATCCTACTCAAAATACATCTCAAATTTTCTCAGTTCGTGACATTTAGGGTGTGTTCGATAAAACTGAAAAATTAAGTGTTAGAATACTGATTTTGCAAGTGCCTGAAATATAAATGCTGAATAAAAAATAAAATATATTAATTTGAAATACTTATATGTAGGATGGTACGACAAAATGTGGAATTAATATCGAAAAAGTACTTCAAGACTATGAGTAGCCGTTTTTTTCACATGTTTGCCATATAAAGTCATTTTACTTTTGGTTTATTTTCTTCTTAATTTCCTATGATCTTTCCTGCAGAGAGATACCATCATCGAGATTTTCTACGAGAAACACTTGGGTCAATTGATTGACGTTATACGATTATCATGTGCTCCTAGCATCACTTCCCAATCACCAGATAGATGTGAGAGTCCTGAAAGAGGCAAACTGTGTCAGATTAGGACAAAACCTGAGATTCTCTTGAACATTTGCGATCTATTGTGTTTTTGCGTGTTACACCACCCTTACAGAATAAAGTAATTATCCTTTATTCTTGCTTAGTTTTTTGATGTGGTCATCAGCTGTTGATCTTAGGGTTATATAATCAAATGCTTCTTATTATTCTGTTTGCAGGGGTAACTTTCTTCTGGATAATGTAATAGACAATATTTTGCTTCTAACACAAAGAAGGGAAAAGTACATTGTAGTTGCTGCTGTTCGTTTTTTCCGAACTCTTGTTTCACGAAATGTAAGTAGTCATGCTTTCTTTTATTGCAAGATGTCCTGTACACTGCTGATGCCATAAGATATGATCGTCTGAGATGATAATTTATTCTATTTCCTTTTGTTTTTAGATTGTTTTAGCATCCTTAGACACCCATATGCATATATAGCTTTGTCCGAACTGTCACATTAATTAATAGGACATATTGTTAAGAAATCACTACTTAGGAGATCTTTTACATACTAAGGTCTTGTTTGATGAAAGGTTATTGGATTTAAGGATGCTAAATTAAATCATCAATCTCTTCATCAACTAAAATACCCTTACTTTATTTTTATAACATTTGGAAATATTTAATAAAATGTATATTGTAGTCATTTAAATCTGAATAACCCCACTTTTTCCCCACAAAAGGCAGATTATTAAAAAAAAATCCTACATCAAGCAAGTTTTAATACTTCTTGTCCTTTTTTCTGATTTTGGTGTGATGCTTAGCTTAGTATTCCAGTAGGGCGTTTGACAGGACTCCACAAAAGGCAGAATAATAGCCTTAAAAATTAACATGCTGTAAATTCATGATCTCCATTTCCTGCATCGAGTTTATGTTCCGCCGTTGATAGTGAAGATGCAAAGGCTGATCTTGAAGTGTCACATATCTGATTTTAAATGTGGTTTTATATTATCATTTAGATCTTATATTGGTCGTTTGGGAACACATGGAAGTTCCCATAAAAAGGGCTGATTTAATGATTTCTGTTTGTTACTTTGATTGGCAGATCGATAGGTCATGTGACTAGTTATAACATTATTGAAACCAGCTTAATATTTTTTTTGGCTTATTTGATTTGCATATCAATAGATCATCGTGAATGGGTATAACAAAACTTATTTAGCAAATTCCATATTCTGCAGGATGAGCATCTGATGAGTCACATTGCGGGAAACAACCTTTTGAAACCTATTGTAGATGCATTTATTCGCAATGGGAGTCATTATAACTTGCTGCACTCCGCAACTCTAGAACTTTTTGAGCACATCCGGAAGGTGAACTTCTTTTCTTGTATTGGCTTACTAGTATTACTCAAAAAGTTAGCAGCCACACAAGGTAGCTGAAGTGGTAAGAGTCTTGAACTTAAGAGGTTGAGGTCTCAAGTTTGATTCCCATTGAAAACACCTTGATTGACCTAGGGGTGAGGGTTATGGTGGTGGGATGTTGTGCTAACTTTCACTATGGAGAAAAATCCTAGTCTAAGAAAAAATATAAAAAAATCAGAAGTAAGCATATTAACAAGTATTTGTGTGCAGGATATAAAGATACTACTCAAATATTTAGTTGAATCATTTTGGAATGAATTGGCTGAATTTGAGAATCTATCTTCCATTCAAGCACTAAAAGTTAAATATGATCAGGTATTCTGATGTTACTATTATCTTATTTCCTAAGCTCTGATTACTAGATGGGTTTTTGCTAAGAGTTTTGTATGTGCGTGCAGTCCATGGAGAACTCTGGTTCCAAGGCCTCAATTGATAAGATGGATACCAGAAAGAGAGTAGATGAGCGCGCGATGGAGAAAGAGGAGGAAGATTATTTTAACGAGGAAAGGTGAGTTATTTTCCCCTGTTGTGTGACGTCAGATTATTGGGAGATCTCAAGCCATTAGTCACTGACATGAATGTTTGCTGATCCAGCGATGAAGAAGATTCAGCATCAGTATCCATGGCAAGATCTCCTAAGGAGCAGGTTCAGCCTCAATTGCAGAACGGTTCTGCTGCAAATTCTACATCATTGAGGTGATTCAGGCTTTTTTTTTATCAGGGGTTATTTTGAAATAATCTGTTTTTCTTGCAAAAATTCTGTCTGATGAAAAAAGTGAATTATTGGGGTTGAATGACCAAGGCTTTTTTTGATGAATAATCTAAATAACCTCTTATGCCATCATCAATCAAAATACTAAATCATCCTTACTTTATCTCTGATAATATTTTAAATATTAAATAGAAAGAATATTTTAGTTATTTAACCCCAATAATCCACTTTTTTATCAAAGAAGTTAACTTTTCCCAAAACAATGGGTGTATTTTAAAAACATCTGCATCAAACAAGCTAAAATTATCCTTACTATTTAAAATGTTAGAAAACATAAATGAAAATTTCATTTTAATAATCCACTTCAAACAAGGCTTGAAGCAAATGTATTAATTTTATTTTCTTGATTTTTTGAAGTCCTAGAACTGGGGGTGGCCTTGTTGATTATGATGACGACGAAGATGACGAAGATTATAAGCCACCATCAAGAAAGCAGCTTCCCGAAAATTCTGATGCAGACGAGGGAGCGTTGAGATTAAAAAGAAAGTTGTCATCAAAGGAAGAACCCGAGCCAGTAAAGAAACAGCGTATAGTTAAAAACACCAAAACAAAAGAGGGAGTTTTAGCAGCATTATGTTCTACCTTAAGTCAAGCTGTCTTACCCATTAAAAGAGCATCAAGCCCTATGCGAGTCATCTCTCCATTAGCAGACTCGAAAAAAAACAGCACCGACGAAGAGAAGCAAATTGCTAAAGAATCAACTAACCATTCAGAGAATTGTTGTAAAACCAATGACGATGATTTAGATCAAAACGGCTCAGTAAGCTGTTCAGAAACCCCACTTAGTAGTAGTAGTACTTCAGATAATGGACAATCTTCGAGTGGTGAAGAAGATGAGGGTCCTCTAGTAACTAGTACTGCTAAAATGGCTGTAAATGGATCCTGAATCGGTTTCCAGGCCCGATGATAATGTTTATCGTGCCTTCCTTTCCTCCTCCTCCCCTTTTTATTTTTATTTTATTTCTTCATCTCATATTTCATCAGTGTATGTTATGGGCAGATTCAGATGGAGCTGAATTATATTGCTCCTTCTCCATGGAAGGTGAAATTGTTTGAACCTGAAGGGGAAAACTGTACAGCGCCATTGAAGGCTTAGCTGAAAAATGTTATGCCATTTCATTTACACCAACTGCATCCAGATTCTGCCTTGATTTAGTCATCATGTTTTGAGAAACAAAAAAAAGAAGAAGAAGATGTTGCCATTGTAAAACCTTAACTAATGTTCAATACTTGTTTTCGTTTTTTCTTTCCGACTTCTTTAGACTTTATTCATTATCGACTAGATATTTTGCTAATCATAACTAGCAAGCAATAGGGTACTAAATTTGCCCATCTCCCCGTGTAGTTTCTTCCATTCACAATTTTGCCTTCATTGGTGGTGTTGTTGATGGTCATTTTTTATGCAGTTTTAAGAATTACTTCATTTAAGTTGTACATTATGCAGATTATTAACGATTCACCCTCTCTTTTTTTTTTATCATTGTTGTTTTGATGTTGTGGAACTGTAATTGATTGAGGTTTCTTTTCATTTAAAGTTTAAACCCATAAAATACTTGTCCATGCTTATGTATCATTTCTTATGTGTTAAGAAATGTATAATTGAAAATGGATCATATATATATAATTTTTTTTGGGCTCAAGACCCACCACTAGTATTCGGTCATTTAGCCTATTTGCTGTTAAAAAAGTTAAATTTAAAGCAGAATCAATTATATTGTCCTTAAAATGAAAATTTCCTTTTTAAAGACGAATTCATTATTCACATACCATTAATGATATTAGCAGCTTCCAACTATTTAAAATCAATTTATGAATGGCCTGCACTCATAATTGGAGGTTCATATAATTATAATATGAGAAAGGATTAGGTGAGTGAATTTGGTGAGGGAATGACGTGTCATAATCTTATTCGCTGAAAAAATCAAATAATTTCTCTCTCCTCCCACTTTTACATTTTTCAAACCAATGAAGGTGTTGCCACGTCATTCCCTCACCAAATTCCCTCCCTCTATCACTCCTCTTATAATATATATTAATGAACTTTTTTTTTTTTTTAATTATGAGTGAAATTAGAGTTGAAAGAATAAATATTATTAAAAATATTCT
Organism: Impatiens glandulifera; assembly: GCF_907164915.1. Classification (NCBI taxonomy): domain Eukaryota; kingdom Viridiplantae; phylum Streptophyta; class Magnoliopsida; order Ericales; family Balsaminaceae; genus Impatiens; species Impatiens glandulifera. Next base: position 11,904,423 of record NC_061862.1, on the reverse strand, counting down.
AAAACATTAATTTAGGTAATATGATATTAAAAAGTTATAATTTTAAATTAATTAATAAAAAAAAACCCGGCCAAACCAAGTTGAAGCTGATCAAAATAAACCGATCCATTATATACAAACTTTCCTAAATATATTAATTAATTTATAATATATATTAATTAATTAATAATTAAAATTGGGACCCATGCAAAGGGCAGGCTGCCTTACTATATGGCCGACCTTGATTTGATGAATAACCTATTAGATACATAAGAGATTAAATGTACTTTTTATTTTAAAAATTATGTTAATTTTTTTGAATAAAAAAATAAATAAATGAATATATATATATATAATATTTTTTTTAATTTTTAAATACTAAATATATTTAATTTGGTTAAAAAGTGTGATTATAAATTTTATACTGTACAAAAATAGTCAAGTTTTGGCCTTTATTTAACTTTTAAAAAAATGAGCTTTTCCTAAACATAATCTTAGGTTTTGCAATCAAACGGGCCCTAGAAAGGAGCGGACCGTAGTACGTACAATGGATAGTAGTATAAAAATAAACCGGCGGTTCTGAAGGGATGTATCGATCTATCTATCGCTCGCCTTGCTCCGCGTAGAGAGAGCAGCCATTCAATAACTCAAGATCCACATCAACCTACTAAAGAACTTTGAAATCTCAATCTGTTTGTTATCAATTCGATCGTCCCATCCCTGGTCGTCTCCAATCTCTCCTTACCAGGTATAATTTTATTTCGATCTTCGAATCATCTCTCGCAATTTTCGTTAAAGTATCAAATCTAATCATTAATATTAGCTCGCATACGGTCTCTTCGATCTTTCTTTGTTTTGAATTGATTTCCTGTAATTTTCTGTGGATATCTGCAAATTTAAACCTAGATATGTATTTGTCTTGAAGCGGCTAGGATTTTTTTGAACAGATCTCTTTTTAGGGTTTCCTGCCGTTGAACATATTATTATTAGGGTTTACAGTAAATCATTATTGTGAAGTAATCGTCTTGTTTGATAACAGTATTCTGATCTTTAGAATAATTAGGGTTTCTGGAAAGATCTTAAATTTATTATCTTGATGATTACAGGATGTCGTCGGGTAAAAACGATGAGGGTCATACTCAGGATGCTACAGAAAGACTCAAGGCTGCAGCACTAACGGCTGCAAAGGGTCTCAGCCGTGCTCAGGCTGAGCGAGCAGCAGCAGCAGCAGTTAGAAACGTGAATGCTTATGGGCAAAAGGAAGAAGGACCAAGTAGATGGCAAGAAAGGAAGGAAGCCAAAAGGCAGATGTATCTGATGAGTACTGAGAAACAAGTTAGATTGGGTGAAAGGAAGGAATCTATGGCTAATGTTGGAAAAGCTGTTGCGACGTGTCAAAAGTGTTTCCAACCTGGTCATTGGACATACGAGTGTAAGAACGAACGCGTTTATATCTCACGACCTTCTCGTACTCAGCAACTTAAAAACCCTAAGCTTAGGATGAAGTTATCAATTACTTGTGATTTGGATGATAATGGTGATGATGGTCTGAAAGAAGAACCGGTCAAGAAAAGTAAAAGGAAACATAAGTCTGGGAAGAAATCGGAAAGTGATAGTGAGGCTTCTGTGTTTGATTCGGATAGCTCGTCGGGTAGTGGTTCTGAGAATTCTTCGGGGAAGAGCGATCTGAGCTACAGTTCATCGTCGGATTCTGAGGAAGAGAGGAGGAAAAAGAGGAAGAAGAAGAAACAGCAGCAGAGGAAGAGGAGGCATAGACGATACAGTTCTACTTCTGAATCTTCGGATTCAGAATCTGAATCAGACTCGGATTCTGACAAGGGTAGTAGGAAGAAGGGTAAGAGACACAGCAAAAGGCGCAATTAGAAAGAAAAACTTGGCTATTGTTGCTGGCGGGTGAATCATGTATGCTTGCTGTATTTTGGATATGATCTTCTCTTGCTGTTTTAAAAGCTTAATATAGTCAGGATATTGTTTCTTTTTTGTTTTACTATAATGGAGACTACCTTTGAATGTTTGGCATTTTGATTTTGTTTCTTCCTTTACTTGTCTTGAATAAGTTAGAAGTGTAGTAGTATTGTTGTGTTGATTATTAACTTAGGATTAGGGATGGCATTTTAGTATCCAATCTGACAGGTATCACTATTTTTATCCTAACTTCGTACTAAGATTCTAAATGTGGAAAATCCTCTATATGTACTCAATACCTGATTAAATACTAAGATTCTAAATGTACAATAAAAAGAAAAATAATTTTTTAAAATTAATATTGTTAAAATGTAAAAAAAAAATAAAAATATTATTTACAATATGTTGTAAAATTTTAAAGAAGTGATGATGCAGACGAATATTTTATTTGTCGTAAAACCTTTTTCTCTTTTTTTTTTCTTCTTTCAATTTGGTCAACAAAATGCTCCAAGTATTGACTTAGAGGTTTATTTTACTTCTAGTTTTCATAATAGAGCATGAAGTTATACTTGTGTAGCCCTTTAGTTGTTGTTGTCTTTTTTATTTACACTCGTTTTTCGATCTTAGATTAAAACATTTTCGAAATTTGGATTCATCCATTCTTTTCGTGATTGTTTCATAAAGAGACTAATGATTGCTGCATTTCTTCGACACGGAGTTCATAAATCATAAAAACAATCTCTAATGCCAATGATCGCTCTAATTTTGTTTTTGAGTGATTTTATTTTGCTCAAACATCAAAAGTCGAAGTTTAACTCACACTTAACTTTAACCATTTAATCAAAAGGCTCATCCTTACTTCTGGAAGGCTACGCGTTTTGACTTTTAGACTTCGTTTTGTTTTTTTAGCACATACTAGAGATGTATCTGATAGAATCGGTACACTTTGTTCTTGCCTTTGGTAATCAAGACAATAGTCTAGTTGAACGACAAACGGTGATTTCAATATCTCAACCTCTATGAGTATACATTTTTATTTTTTATTTTTTTTAAACCGAGGTAATCCAATAGAATCGATATATTTCTGTTTTTTCCATTTTTGATAGCCAAATAGAGAGACTGAATGAGCAACAAATGGTGATTTCAATTTCTCAACTAACACGGTCTTTTATTGTCATTATTTTTCCGAAGCCTTCAAGTTCTTATACATGGCTCTCATAATCACCTCTCTTTGATAACGTGGTTTCAAGTTTGAGTTGTGAATTTTCACGAGCATCACTCAGAAAAATTAGACATTTTAAGCATTCGTATGGCTTAAGAGAGTATTTATATAGATGTCCTTTGTTCGAGTTTCAAAAAACATTGAGTTCATTTTGAAACAATCATCAAAGTAAATGGATTATTCTCATTCCTACTCTAAATCCCTTTTCTTTTTTTTTTATCATTTTTTTCTTTGCTAGAGGGCTAAACGACATCTTATTTTTCTCAATGCTTTTGAGAGAAGTGTGGCGGTGATCGGGCTTGAAGAGTAAGCTGCCTACGTATCATTTTTCAATGAATCAGGTCATAACGTTGTTACCATTTTTTTTTTTTCATTTTTCTCTTTTCTATTTGTTTTTTTTAATGTCTCTAATTTTAGAACTAGGATTTTATTGTGATGAATTTCACCTTATTATTATCATACATATATTTTTTATTATTTATTTTTTGAAATTTACTTTTACATTTTTGATGACACTTAATTTTGAAAACATGAATATTTCTATGCCATTCATCGATCCACATCATATCCTCTTTCAAACAAAATAACTTCTTCAATGTGTCAAGATTGTACGGGGCGAAAACTCGTGTCCATCGAATGTAGTCAATCGAGTTGCTCCTCCTGAGAAGATTTTTTTAATATAAACGGTCATTCCCATCCTGGCTGAAATTTACCTCTCAGATCCATCAATTACCGAGTCTTCTTTAGTACTAAGTCACCTTAGTACTAAATTCGTTAATTTAGTGACAATAATAACTCTATCATGGCATCTGTTCGGTTAGGTTAATTCGTTTAATCCGGAGAAAAAACAAGTATATAAAGAGAGAGATGACGGGGGACAAGTATAATTTGAAGAATCCGGCGGTTAAGAGGATCCTCCAGGAGATGCAATCAAACCGGCCCGGCCTCTTGAGGTTCGACCTCCTTCGTCATCTACCTTTCCAACTTTTCGATTGTATGTCATGTTTATTGATCGGTTTGAATATATCCTGCCTTTCGATTGGATTCTGCTACATATATCGAGCTATCGCTATCTAAATTATCTGGATTTTGAAGTCAAAGTCAATGCATGTGATTATTATGCTCAAGATTAGTTTCACTTCGATCTGACTGATGGTTTCGTTCAGAATCAGCTGTGAACAACTCACCATGCTTTTGTTATTCTCGAATACTTAATTTCGATTCTTTTCCGCAGGTTAAGGTTAGGGTTAGAATTTTAGTTTGGTATTTGTCGAGAACTTTTCAGATGAAATTCTAACTTGTTCATGTTATCAATCATATTCTTTTTATTACTTGTTAGTCTTAGATTTGTTATCCATGTTCAAAATTCTTATATATCAAATTGGACCTTGTAATTTTAGGAGATTATATTTGAGTGACAATTTGCAATTTAAAGGATCCACCATGATTAAGAGTTTGATGGAGGCATCGATAATTGACTAATAATCTTAACTTCAGAATACCCTTTTAAGCCTCCTTCATTTATGCTGCCAACGGAATGTTTCTCTCATAAGCAACCCCTTTGTATAATTGTACTTTCTCGAGACATTATTGAACTGATTTCCTTGTGGTTAACCCAATGGTAGGTTTGAGATGCAAATGAAGTATGTCTAAGCAGTTCAAATCATCATCCTGAACACTGGCATCCTTCATGGAGTGGTAATTAAGTAACACATTTTATGATATTCACATTTTACCTACTTCCTTAAGCTGAGTTCTGATCTAGATTTCATCATTTTTATATTGCCAGTTTGAACTGCATTAGTAGCTTTGATTGCGTTCATGCCTAGTTGCCTACCAACCCAAATGGTGCTCTGGGTTCGTTGAAAAGGCGTATACTTTAAATTAAATCTCGTGAAGTTGACCCATAGTTTTGTTCTGCTGAAATGCAAAGAGTAATTGATGAGGTTAGTTTGTCTGGTCCCCCTTATTTTAAAATCAAAGGCACCCTACTTTCTAATCCATATGGGTAGCTCAACTGACAAGGATGTTATTACTTATGAAATCAAAGGCTTTAGGTTTGATTCTCACTAAGAACCTTTTATTAAAGGGTAATGAATGTAGGGGGTCATCCGTAAATAAGCTTGGAGTCACAAAACAAGAATAAATATTGTAGATATTTTTTTGTATCACAATCAACATGAACAAAAAAAATATAACAAAATAGCCAATCTTATATATCTTCACCATCATTCTCTCAACAATAAAAGGATCAAGAAATGTTATTTCACTTATAGGTCTCTTGACAATACATTATTGTTTTTGGATCCAGATCCATGAATATATGTCAAGTAAGGCACTCCCCATTTCTCAGGAACAGGACACAAAAATCAAGCCAGATGTAAGCTTAGCCCACACAATGCTGAAGAACTTCTTCAGGATCCAGGTTTGGTTGGAGGAGTTGTTGAGGCTCTCCGATAAACGCCAATCAAAGCCTGCTGAACGGAATGAACAAGTGTCTTCTTCTTCTTCTTCTTCTTTACCAAGGGATCAAACTCTGCAGAAACCGAGGACTCAAAAGCCTGCTGACGAAAGATGTTTCACATGGGCTGTTGTCGGACTGACTGTCGCTATTGTCTTGCTTCTATCGAAGAAGTTCATCAAGGTAAGTGGCCACGATGCTGTTTTCATGAATAAAGTCATTTTGAAAATTCATTTTTGGGCTAATTCCCATAGTATTAGAAACAATTTAGCATAACCCAAATTTGTTTTTTCTAGTTCAAGTAGAAAGAATGATGAAGTTAACTTATTTGATTTGTTTTAATATTTTTTAAAAATAAATTGAATAAGGTAGAAGAGTGATAAATTCATAAAACTGATTTTAAGATAGTACACAACATCTGCAATACTACTACTATTTTCAGTATTGCAGCATTTTCTTTAAAAGGTCCCTTTACAAAGAAGATAAATAAAATGATCATTGGCAGTTAAAAACAGAAGTAGGATAGGGAGAAAGCGTTACTAAAGAGAGAGTAGCTAAAGAGAGAAAGAGGGAGAAGGAGAAGCGTCGCTAAATCAAGGTAACAAGTGCGAGGCAATTAGTAGCGATCTTTGTAAGTCTTGCATTCAGAGCCTGTAACGGTAAGGTGAAACCCTTGAGGAAATCGTCGCAATCGGTGAAATCAGTAATGACGGAGTTCAGCTTGCCGTTCATCGTCGCAACGTCGCTCGACGAGATTGCGTCGGTAACGCCCTTCAAATTCTCCAAGGCGTCGGTGTAACTATCCTTGCAATCGTTGATCGCCGAAGTCTCCTCGGCAGAGACACCTGAACCACTTGCGACTTTCTCTGCTGTAGTAATCGCGGACTGTGTCTGTTCTGAAACGGCTTTAACAGAGAATTCCAGGACGGATGCTGCATCAGGCCTTTTCCCGAGATCGTCCATGTATGGAGCAATTGCTGAGAGGCAGATATCAGGGTAATCTGTTTGATGACAGATTTTGTTGAGCTCCGGGTTTGATTGGACTGCGGCCGGAACGCTTTCTCCGCTCGCCCCTCCTCCCATTATTGTTCCGAGAAGGCCAGCCGGTACATTATTGAGAATGCTTTGTGCTGGTCCACTTGCAAGAAGGTCCTTCGGTACGCTTCCCAGGATTCCTGATGATGCTTTTGGCGGAGCGGGGAATGCGTTTGACACTAATGCTTTGAAATCCGATGTAGATTGTTGTGCCTGCGTTGGGGGAGGTGTTGCTGCCGCCGCCGTCGTCTGTGGTGGTGATGAGGACATGGATGGCAAATGTGCGGCTAACGATGCCACGGAGCTGGACACGGATGGCCCTAATGAGGACATGGTGGATGAAACCGATGGAGCTATGGATGAATATGCGGAGGACATAGATGGCCCTAACGAGGACACTGTGGAGGACACCCCTGGTGCTATGGATGAATATGTGGAGGACACCGATGGTGCTATGGATGAATATGTGGAGGACGCTGCTTGCTCTGCGCGCGTGGTTAGGGACGGGCCTGGTGCAGTTGCTCGGGATGCCGCTGCGGAAATTGGTGCAGTTACTTTCGATGCCGCAGCCGATAGTGCCGGAGTCGGTGGCAATATCGGCGAGTGTGACGGTGACATTGCTCGAGATGCCGCAGCCGATAGTGATGGAGTTGGGGGCAATATCGGTGATGACGTGTGAGATTCATGGTGCGGTGACGGCGATGGCGACGTTATTTTAGATGCTGCGGCCGATATTGAGGGCGTAGGCGACAATATTGGCGAAGGAGAGTTGGATTCATGATGTGGAGACGGGGATGGTGACGTTGCTTTATGTGCCGCGGCCGAAAGTGGCGCTGTTACTTGATGTGCCGCGGCTGAAAGTGGTGCTGATATTTGATGTGCCGCAGACGAAAGTGGTGCGGTTATTTGCGACGAAGGTGGCAATATCGGGGACGATGATTTGGATTCGTGTGACGGAGACGGTGACAATATTGGAGACGACGACTTAGATTCGTGGGATGGAGACGGAGACGGTGAGGTTGCATGTGATACCGCGTCCGAAACTGGTGAGGTTGCATGTGATACCGCAGCCGAAACTGGTGCGGTTATTTGCGACGATGGTGGCAATATTGGCGACTCGGGCTTTAACGGTGCCATTACTTTAGATGCGGTGTCGGATAATGACGGGGACGGGGCTGTTATTTGATATGCCGCGGCGGATAACGGTGAAATTACTTTAGATGTCGCGGCAGATAGTGCTGGTGACGGTGGCAATATTGGCGATGATGACTTCAAAGGTGCGAATACTCGCGATGCCGTGTCTGATATTGACGGAGACGGTGCGGTTATTCGCGATGCCGTGGCGGATAGTGCTGGTGTAGGTCCTAACATTTGCGATGCTTTGGTAGATAACGATGGGGATTGGGATGGTCCCGATGATTGATCAGATTGGGATGGTCCCGATGATGATTGTGTTTGTGTCCCATCAGGAGAAGCAGGTGCAGGTGCAACCGCGTTTTGAGCGACGGATCCAAGAATTAGAGATAAAAGAGAGACGAAAATGAGAAGGGTTTGGCTCCGGCTTCGGTAAGCCATTTTGTGAATTATAATGTTGGAAATATGAGAATGGAATGAAGCCGTAAATTTGATTATGGGGCAGGGAAATGAGGGTTTTTAGAGGGGAAGGAATTTGGCCGTTATTAGCATCGAAATAAATGAATTGTAAACCTAGAAAATAGGATTAGAATGCCAACCAATGTAACCAAAGATTTTTTCTTTATTTAGCAATCTGCAAATGGATATTTGCTATTTTAATTGCTTTCATTAATTCATCCTTTGATTCAATTCATTTTCTTTCATTCCTTGACTTCAATTGCTATTTTTATCTTCTTTTTGTTTGCTATATTTCAACTATGAAATAATTGTATGTGAAAAAAATGATATTATTATTAGTTGACAATATAAATATTAATTTTATTTATTTATTGACTCTAAGAGCTTGATGTTGGATTATTTAAATTTTTTATTGATTTTTAAAAGGAATCTTATTTATGTTTTGTATGGTTTGAATGATTATAATAAATCTTTTTTAAAATTTTAAATTTTATAAAGATGATGTAAGAATACTTTAATTGAATAGTTGAAAAAAAAAACATATATAAAGAAAACATTATAAAAAATACTTCAAACAAATTTAGAGTTCATATCAATTTTATATAACGTTTGTATAAAATTATTTATATGAAGTACTTGTTATACCATGTTATATTAAAAGAACTCTACATTTTTTTAGACCCTATATTAAAATAGTTTTGTTGTAAAAGTAATATAAAAATTCACTTCTTTTCACAATAGTATAATAATAATATTTTTCTTTTCTTTAAGCATCGATATATGGACGGGTGTATTTAGGGATTGGAATAGGTTTAAATCTAGCCTAAATAAAAAAAAATGTTACCTAGTATCCCATCTTTAAAAATTAATAATAACATGGTATTAATTGTTTAGTGAGTTTTAAGACAAAAGATATATATATACACATTGTCATAATATGTTCAACAATGATTAATTTGATTGAACTAAATAACATTTAATGAATAATATGAGTAATAAAAACTTGTACCAGCGGTTAAAAATAAAATTGTACGGTGTAATTTTAATTTTTAAATTTGTTAAATTATTTAAAATAAAAAATTAAAATTAGAATTCCAATATAACAATTCCAACTAATTTTCTTCTAATTAAAATATTTTATTATTATATTATGTGAATTTCCCTTAAGTATGTTTTCAATTTGAGAAATCTTCAACAATAATTTTAAATAATAATAATTTGAAGATAGTGAACCAAAATAATACAAGAGAAAAATGTCAATTTTATCATTGAATTATAACGAAATATTCACATATATCACTGAATTAATTTTTGTTCGTTCATACCATTATAGTTGAGTTTAATGTTCATCTATGTTATTGCTTAACAAATATTCAAACCCGTTAATTTTTTCGTTAAATTATGACAAGTGTGATTAACCTGTCATTTTTTAAAATTAATATATATTATATATTTATTTTTATTCATTATTTTTAAATAATAAAACTTAATTTTATATTTTTAAAGGTATTAACCAAACAAATTATACATTTTGAGAGGCGTTAATAATAATTCACTTTTTTTAATTAATATATTTTTAACATTTACTTTATTAATATTTTTAAATAATAAAGTCTGTTAATAAAAATAAATATTGAAAATATATTAATTAAAAATAAATAAATTATTAGTAATGCCTCTAAAAATGTTTGGTTAATACCTCTAAAAATGTAAAATTAAGTTTTATTATTTAAAATTATGAATAAAAATAAAAATAATTTAATTTAATTTAAAAAAAAATGATATGTTAATCACAAGTATCATTATTTAACGGAAAACTTAACGGGACTTGGATGTTTTTGTTAACTAGTGGTATATATGAACATTAAGTTCAGACCAACAAAAATTAGTTAAGTGATATACATTAATATTTCGTTATAGTTCGATGATAAAATTGAGAATTTTTCTAATAATAAAAACATGGTTAACTAAGACACAATGGATATTAAATTATTGAGACGCGATTTCCCAATAAATTAAATTTTCCCCCAATTAATTTTTTTTAAAAGATAAAATAAATTATATCATTTTCTAACGAAAATATATTATCTTTCATTAATATAATTTTTTATTTACTCTAATATATAATTATCATATATAATTATTTTTTTATTTTTAATATATACAAACAAATATTATAATTATATTTTATTCTATTTATATATATATATATATATATATATATATATATATATATATATATATATATATATATATAAATGTAGTTTAAGGATTCTAATACCGCAACGCACAACCCATTTTATGAAACAAAACGGACTTATTAACCTACGAATTATACAAACGAGTTATAAAATAATATAAAAAATTAAATTAAAAAATATGAACAATTTATTTTAGATTATTAGTCTCCATATTTATTAAATTAATTTTAAAATAATTTTTTAATTTTGGTTGAAATATATATTTTTATTTTTTCTTCATATTTATTATATCTACCGTTATTTTAACTATTTTTTTTAGTTTAATATAATTATATGTTAAATTTTAAAAATATTTTTAACTTAGTTTTTAATTAATATTTATAAATAATTTATTAAAAAAATAATTTTATACTTATATATAGATGGATTAATTTTATTTTATTTTTATATCTTTTATTTATTATTTCATTATTTAAACTTTTTTTTATTAATTTAATATAATTATATATTAGATTTAAAAACTATTTTTAATTTATTTTTTAATTAAAATTTTAAAATAATTTATTACAAAATTAGTTTGTACCTTCTCTCCATATTTATTATTTATAAAATTAATTAACTCTTTTATTTATTATATATTTTTATCTATTATCCCTTAACCATGATTAAATATATATATACATAACTCTCCATTATTTTAACTCTCTTTTTTTAAATATAATTATATATTAAATTTTAAAAATAATTTTACCTTAGTCTTTAATTAAATTTATAAATAATTTATTAATATATATATATATTTATTTTATATATTTATTTTTATAATAATTAATTTTTTTTATTCATATCTTTTATCTATTATTCTATTATTTTAACTTTTTTTATTAACTTAATATAATTATATGTTAGATAAATTCATACCGGTTCAAATATTGTTAGGATCTAGGTCGCCGCTGGTGAACCGGGGGTTGGGCCGGTTAGCGGTTCTCACTCGTAGGGTGGTGATTAATATCGGTTAGAGATTAATACCGGGGTTTCAATACTACACAACCTGTCACAAACCCTTGAACTAGGTTCAAGCGCGGAAGAGGTTTGCTTTCAAGTTGAAGCGGTACACGTGTATGATAGGCAGAGTCGGTTTTGGATGATGGAGATTTGAAGAATGGTGGATCGGTTTTGATTATCTGGATATTCGGTATGGTCAGTATGGAGTCGGTTTGGAGCGATATGGTTAAGTTAGTCGGTTATGTAATGAAGCCAACAGAAAGTAAATAACACAACAGATTTTATGGATGTTCGGAGATAAAACTCCTACGTCACCCCTTCCTCTCGAAACCGCGAGAAGGATATTCACTAAGGAATACAAGTACAGCTGCGGTACCGGTCTAAAAGACCACGATCCTCCCAACAGACTAGGCAACCGCAACCGCCACCGCAACCGAAGAAAAAGAAGAGCGCCTACGAATTCACGGACTCGGAATAGGGACTATCCTTCTTTTTCTTATTTGTCTTAGTATTTATACTTTGTCTTTTTCGGCTATCTATAAATATATAAAGTTATTTTTGAATACCGGCCTTATTTTGCATTTCTACATGATTTTGATAATTTTAAATAAAATAATCAAAAAGGGAGAAATTGTTAGATAAAAGATAGAGATTCTTCCAAAACTCCTCCCTCAAAATTTTTCGAAAAATTCTCTAAGTCTTTTTCAAAAACCGGCCAAACAAAACAACCGGCCTACGGTTGCAAACTTACATGATTTTGATAATTTTAAATAAAATAATAAAAAGGGAGAAATTGTTAGATAAATTCATACCGGTTCAAATAAACCTAACTTAAACAAACTTCCCATGCAGGAACAAGGAACCGGACCGGATGAATAAGAGAACCAACTGAAGAAACCGAACCGGTCAAGTTACCATACCGATCAAGAGTATTCGGAGCATGACCAAACAAAGGAAGGATCGGCCAAAGCTCAAAACCGGAACCATCAAACAGCCGATCAATCCACAAGACAAGTATAACCGGAAGAAATCCGGTTACTTCACTACCAAAAGACATTCGGCCAAGTCAAGTGGCCGACCTGTACAAGAAGACACTTTGGGTATCTGTTGAGAATGATACCAAAGGAACAGACTGAATACTTCCATATCCATGCAAGTCTGAGGAAAGACTGTAGGCTGCAGAAAACAGTACTACCGGATCCTTCTACTTCGGGATAAGCCAGAAAGGAAATCTTCAAAGTACAGACAACTGTCCAAACAGACAGTGCCTATATTGAGTAAAAGACAAACCCAACAGGTTTGCTTTACAGACCGGCAGGTCGGAAACAGGATACCAGGTCTGAGATTGACCGTCAGGTCTGAGGAAACGACCGGCAGGTCTGAGACACTGAATCACTGCCTCTCTGATCAGCCAATCAGATTCAAGACTTTGAAATATGACCGTTGGCATATTTCACCTATAAAAGGAGACAGTTGCAGAAGAGTAAATGCGGGACAAACATTGGGATAACAAGAGCTAAGAGCATTTACTACAAGTGATAACAGTGTGGTATTCTAAGAAAGCCTAAGTGCTAAATTCTAAGTGTGTGTGCTACAATTTCGGTGTAAATTGTAAGAGTATTATCGAGCAGAGAATAAGTCTCGATCGGATTGTACTTGTATTCCTTAGTGAATATCCTTCTCGCGGTTTCGAGAGGAAGGGGTGACGTAGGAGTTTTATCTCCGAACATCCATAAAATCTGTTGTGTTATTTACTTTCTGTTGGCTTCATTACATAACCGACTAACTTAACCATATCGCTCCAAACCGACTCCATACTGACCATACCGAATATCCAGATAATCAAAACCGATCCACCATTCTTTAAATCTCCATCATCCGAAACCGACTCTGCCTATCATACACGTGTACCGCTTCAACTTGAAAGCAAACCTCTTCCGCGCTTGAACCTAGTTCAAGGGTTTGTGACAGGTTGTGTAGTATTGAAACCCCGGTATTAATCTCTAACCGATATTAATCACCACCCTACGAGTGAGAACCGCTAACCGGCCCAACCCCCGGTTCACCAGCGGCGACCTAGATCCTAAAAATTGGTATCAGAGCAGGTAGTTTCAATACTCAAGCAAACATGTATCAGAATAGGCCTCCAATGCTAGAAAGTGATGACTTTGCCAACTGGAAGGCACGCATGCACCTGCATCTAGTCACCTTGGATGATGAAATGGAATCCGTTCTAACCGAAGGACCGATAGTCATTGATAAAGACAGAAAAGAATGGACAGCTGAAGACAGGAGAAGGAACAATCTGGACAACCATGCAAGAAACCGGATCTCCAACAGCGTAGACAGAAACACATACTGCAAGATCAGAGACTGCAAAACTGCGAAGGAGACATGGAACACGGTCATCCAGATCTTTGAAGGAAATGAAAGAACAAGGGAGAACAAAATAATGATGGCTACACAGAAGTTCGAAAGCATCAAAATGAAACCAGGAGAAACTATGAAGGAATATAGTGACCGGTTCACTGGTGTGTTAGATGAATTAGCAACTCTGGGTAAAAAGTATGAGAACAAAGAGGTAGTTATGAAGGCTTTGAGATCTCTTCCAAGTGCTTGGGATATAAAGACAATGGTAATGAGGGAATCAAAGAGTCTACGTAAGATGAAACTATACGATGTATTCGAAGATCTAAAGGCATACGAGTTCGAAATGAAATCTAGAACCGAAGAGGAAGTCTCGGCCTCAACATCAACCAGAGCACTAATCACATCTACAGAACCGACTGTACCTGCTCCTGTACCCACACCTGCACCGATACCGGTTCCTGCACCTGCACCTATCAAAACAGCCGAACAGTTTACTGAGGACGCCATGGCCATGCTCGCACAGAAGTTTGGGAGGTTCATGAAAAGGAGCCAACCGACAAACAACTACTATGGTGACAAATCCAATGTAAGATGCTACAATTGTAACTGTATGGGACACTTTAAGTGGGAATGCAGGAAACCTAGAAGGGATACCCAGAAACCGGACTATCAGAATGACAGAAACAATTATCAACAAGCCGATGAGGGAAGTGAAGTACCGAAAGCACTGATAGCCGACGATGGAGGAAGTTTGTGGGCTCGCAGTGACAACGACGATGAACTCACGTGCCTCATGGCCAATGAGGAACAGGTATTCGATTCTCCCTATGATGAATTTACTAAAGATGAGTTATATGAAGCATTAAATGACATGGTAGAAGAATATAAGAACCTATTGACCATGTTACCTAAACATCTCAACATCAAGCCCGACCCCATAGTACCTATCCCAATAGAACCAGAGGCACCTATCATCACCGAACCGGAAGCCATACAACCTGATGATACCCACACTCTAGAAACCGAGTTAGATCTTAAAACCGAACAACCTAGTGAACCGACTAGAGACCTAACCGAGGAAGAGAATGCCCGATTTCAATATACAATGGCCGCCTATAAAAGATCTAGCGATATAGTAAAGGATATGAATAAACACTATAGGCATCCTCGTTGTAAGCGTGGTCTAGGATACACAGGGAATAGCTCCAAAGACCGAAAACCCATAGAAAAAGCAAGGCTTACAAAAGGAAACCTCCCCTTTATAAAATTCCTTAAGAGTACCTGGACAGCTGAAGAAGAGGAAACCGCATTTTATAGGGAAGAAAAGCTAAAATACGATTATGTTGGCCCAACCGATTCATGGCTTGACCTTGAGAAAAGAAGAGCCGAAATCCTCAAATATAAGAAAGATTTTCCTGAGCCGCGTAGGTCAAACTACAGATCACCGAACCAAAGACGAACACCATTTAGGACATCCGATGGAAAACCGAAATACACCAGACCAAGTGTCAAAAGGACAGTTAAAACCCTAGCAAAGAAAACTGTCCGATTCATCAAAGTTTGGGTACCCAAGGGACTAATCGCATGTGGACCCAAGTAAATGTGGGTACCAAACAGTTGTAAATATGTACATTTTGCAGGATCCAAAGAAACGGGTAGGAAATTCCGAATGGTTCTTGGACAGCGGTTGCTCCAGGCACATGACCGGAAACAGCAATTTGCTGATCGACATCAGATCAGTAACCGGTGCTCCAATTACCTTCGGTGACAACTCAAAGGGTAAAACTGTGGGCAAGGGTAAGATTGTCCATGGTAATCTAACTATTGATAATGTACTTTTAGTTGAAAACCTACGTTTTAATCTACTTAGTATCAGTCAGATGTGTGATGCCGGATACACGGTAGAATTTCTTAAACATGCATGCTTAGTTAAGGATTCTCAAGGTATTGTATTACTAACCGGAAATAGGATAGGAAACATTTATAAGGTAGACTGGAAGACAAGAATAGAATATCCTATATGCATGATAGCTAAGACCGATCAAACCTGGATATGGCACAAGAGACTAAATCATCTAAACATGAAAACCTTAAACTACATTCGCGGTAAAAAGCTAGTTGAAGGTATTCCTGATATAGTATTTAACCAGGATAAGGTCTGTTCGGCATGCCAGATGGGTAAACAAACTAGGTCATCTTTTAAGAGTAAAGGAAACATTCAATCGAGCCGATGCCTAGATCTTCTTCACATGGATCTATTTGGACCGATTCAGGTCATTAGTCTAGGCGGTATGTTGTACACCATGGTAGTTATTGATGATTATTCTAGATATACATGGGTGATATTTCTACCATCTAAACGTGAAACGGTATCAAACCTGATCACACTTCTTAAGCGGTTGCAAAATGAAAAATCAACTCGTATCAACAGCATTCGAAGTGATCGAGGTACCGAATTTACTAACAGTACATTAACTGCATATCTTGATGAATCCGGCATTAGACACGAGTTGTCTAGTGCTAGGACCCCTCAACAAAATGGCCTGGCCGAGAGAAGAAACCGGACTCTCAAGGAAGCCGCACGGTCTATGATAGCCGACTCTGGCATTGCTCAGAAATTCTGGGCCGAGGCTATCAACACTGCATGCCATACACAAAACCGGTCTTTAATAAACAGATTTCACAACAAAACACCGTATGAGGTTTATTTTAACAGAGTTCCTAAACTCAAGTACCTCAGGATTTTTGGTTGTAAATGTTATATTCATATAAATGGTAAAACCCAACTCACTGCTTTTGATGCAAAGACCGATACCGGCATCATGCTTGGATACTCGGCAGTAAGTAAAGCATATAGAGTATATAATAATAGAACTGCAACCATGGAGGAAACAATTCACGTTGTTTTCGATGAATCGGTTGAAAGCAACACTGCTTCATGCTTTGATCTACACAACAGATTTGAAAATAATGATATTCATTCTGACAGTGAAGATGAGACTCCGGTCTTCATGCGGTTTGTCCATGACCTAATGGGTAATATCGATACCCAGCCGGATCAAGCTGTTCCACAACAGGAAGCTGACACTTCGGTCCAATCCGAAGGAGTCGGTCGGTCTGACAATCTCGGTCAACCTACCGACATGTCTAGCCTTGATCAAGTTACCGGTAATTTGGTAGACACCCCTGAGCTGAATCTCAGAAGAAATAGTAAACATCCTCCTGAGCAAATTATAGGTGACCCTTCAGAACCTGTTCGAACTAGGAGTCAACTTCTGGAAGGATACTTTAACTCTGCTTTTATATCCCAGATTGAACCGAAAAGAATAGATGAAGCATTGTCAGATCCGGATTGGATCTTGGGAATGCAAGAAGAGCTAAACCAGTTCGAGAGTAGTAAAGTCTGGTACTTAGTTCCCAGACCGAAAGATAAATCGGTCATAGGAACAAGATGGGTATTCAGAAACAAACTCAATGAGGACGGTTTGATCACGAGGAACAAAGCCAGATTAGTGGCTCAAGGCTACAAACAGGAAGAAGGCATTGATTTTGAAGAGTCATTTGCTCCTGTAGCCAGGATTGAAGCCATTAGGATTTTTCTTGCATTTGCTGCTTTCAAAAATTTCAAAGTCTTTCAAATGGATGTTAAAAGTGCATTTCTGAACGGTGATATACGTGAAGAAGTGTACGTTGAACAGCCACCCGGTTTTAAAAATGCTGCATTTCCAAACCATGTATACCGGCTGAACAAAGCTTTATACGGTCTAAAGCAAGCACCTAGAGCCTGGTATGATACGCTAACCGCATTTTTATTAGAGCATGATTTCACCATCGGTTCGGTGGATAAGACCTTGTTTAAATTTGAAAAGAAGGAACATATCCTACTTGTTCAAATTTATGTAGATGATATTATTTTCGGTTCCACCGATCCAAAGCTCTGTGACAAGTTCTCAAAAATGATGACTGACAAATTTGAAATGAGCATGATGGGAGAATTAAGTTTCTTCCTAGGACTTCAGGTTAAACAACTCAAGGAAGGAACATTCATCAATCAACCTAAGTATACAAAGGAGCTGCTAAAGAAATTCGGTATGGACACATGCTCATCGGCGGCTACTCCAATGAGCTCATCCATCAAACTGGACAGAGATGATGAAGGTCAATCGGTAGATCAGATTGCATACCGAGGCATGATCGGTTCCCTGCTGTACCTGACAACAAGTAGACCGGACATCCTGTTTGCAGTTGGTGTGTGTGGGAGATTCCAAGCAAATCCAAAGCAATCCCATTACACAGCCGCAAAGAGGATACTGAAGTATCTAAAGGGCACTCCTGATGTCGGTCTGTGGTACCCAAAAGACTCATCATTTAATCTGACAAGCTATTCAGACGCAGATTATGCAGGGTGCAAGATCGACAGAAAAAGCACCAGTGGAACATGTCAGTTCCTAGGTGACCGACTGGTGTCATGGCACAGCAAGAAGCAGACATCGGTGGCGACATCAACTGCAGAGGCTGAATACTTGGCGGCCGGAAGTTGCTGTTCTCAACTCCTCTGGATCCAACAGCAGCTGAAGGACTTTGGTATTACAGCCGAAGAGTCCCCGATTTTCTGTGACAACACAAGTGCTATTGCGATCACCTACAATCCGGTTCTCCACTCCAGAACCAAGCACATCGACATCAGACATCACTTCATCAGAGAGCATGTCACGCTGAAGCATATCCGGCTGGAATACGTACCAACCGATCAACAAGTAGCCGATATCTTCACGAAGCCGCTGCAGGAAGCTAAGTTTTCTCAATTTAGACTTACTCTCGGCTTAACCGACATCAGTCAAATCCTTCCAAAGGATAATTAAAAGGGAAATCGGTTCAGACAGACAAACCGATAATTCTTCCTAAGAAGTTGAACTTTGAATCTTCTGGGTGTTTGCGGAAGAACCGCCCAGTCTATCAGAGAAAGTAAACCGACCGGCTACTTGGTGCCTGCATCAAATAACCGCATCGGGATGAACAACTGATGTCTGACCGGTTCGGAAGAAGATTACCCCAGATTATTTGAATTTCAAACAGAAGAGGAATGGTTATCAGAGGTTAACGGTATCTGTTCTGCATCATTGCCTTTTCAGAGTAAACCTGGTCGCGCCTAAAAAGACGTGAAGATCTTTTGATATCTTTCACAGTCCAGGCCTATGACCGACACCTAGACCTGCAAAACTGCCTATTTTATGCAAAGATTCTTATCCTGCGGTTAATATACTTCATCTCATTTAATGTCCGGATAATAGGTTAGCCCCAAAACCTGTATTTAAAGGAAGCACTATCTCACTCAAACATTCACAAAACAATACACTCCTTCCATCACTAAGGCAAAAATCTCATAAGAACATCCTCTCTCTAAGGCAGTCTAACAATGTCTATCTTCACAAACATTCTCCAAGTAGACTTTGAATCTTGCTCCGATACCGATCATTATGATCTGTATCGGATGATCAAACAGCTGGAAGATACTGGCCTCCGGTATTTTCTGGATGACAAGCAAATCATCTATCCTCAATCTGTCTTGGAATTTTACAACAACGCCAGGGTATACCGGGGGACACCCCACTTCGAGACCCACATCCAATCTAAGGTTGGGGGTATTCTGTTTGACTTCACCGAGCAGGACTTCGCTCGGTGCTTCGATCTGCCTAAACAAGGACTAACAGACCTAAACCCTCCGGCCGATACCAAGGCTGAGGTCTCTCTCGCCCTAGCTCGGTCGGACGAGCCCGTTGCTGATCATGGTTCCAAATCTCCTTTGAGGGCTGAGTACCAGCTCCTCAATGATATAATAGGAAGGGGCATCCTTGGAAAAGATGTCACCAACATCTACTGCACGGCAACGTTCAACATGATGGCGGCCATCATCACCAGAACGCCAGTCAATTGGTCTAGGGTGCTGTTCGACGTCCTTATTTGGATAATCGGCACCCGGTCAGTGGCTTTCGCTCCCCAGATAAGCCGACTTTTTGAGGAGCTTGGAGTCCCAACCTGTCCCGGCGAAGGTTTGACCCATAGTCAGGTGTTCACCAGAGAAGTCATCGACTCATTCTACGATCGAGTTGAGAGAGAGTGGAGGAGGAGGAACTCCAATTCCCGCGGCCACTGAGTTACTCCTTCCTGCATCCGGTCATTTTGCTTCATGCACCGGATGTATTATTGTTCAACTCAAACCTGATCATATCGGCTTCATCCATGTCCACTTCGGTTATATTTGCGTTTTTCATTTCTGTATGACATGTTTTGGCCTTATCTCTACCATTTTCGGTCTCTATCTAATCAATATCATTATGCGTTAAATGCAATTAATGAGATCATCCGAAATTAATGAGATAACTCCCAACCAACTGAACATTTAATATCCAACCAAACCGGTTACTTCTCAACTAACACTTACCTTGGGTTTTGCAATTTGCTCCTTCCCCATGCATCATTAAAAGAAAAAGATTCTCTTCCTTAATAAAACAAAACTGACCATCAATGCACAGATTTTTCCCTCCAAAACCGATCCTATTTAAGGAGCCATCTTCCTCTCATTCTATCACATCCAAAATCACTTGTATTCCTCTTGAATCTCTCTCTCTAGACCATAATCATGCCAAGCCGAACTTTGGGAAATTTTCTAAGTGTCGACTTCAGCTCATGCATGGCAGAATGGGATTATGACCATCCAAAGAAACACATGTTTGAAAGCCTTATTGTTACCGGTCTTCAATCTTTCCTTTACGAATCCGGTCCCATACTGACTGAGGATGTCAAGGAATTCTTCAGAAATGCCATCAACTGGGGTGATTGCATTGTCACTACTGTAAGAAATCATACCTTCCGGCTTGATGAAGCCGAATTTGCCACCCTCTTCAATCTGCCCAAAGAAGGGTTCTCTGATTTTCCGGCCATGGAGGGAACTGATGAATACTACTATGGGTTCCGCTGCTCTGCAACCTTCGATACGGTGGAAACCCATGGGTTAAAAACCCGCCTCGGTCGTAGTACTCAGTTACTTCTTGAAATTGTCACTCGATCCATTCTATGCCAATCTCAAAATCAGCGGTATTCAAAGAATACCTACAACATCATGACCCACATCTACAACCACACGCCCATTAATTGGGCAGCGGTCCTCTTTCAAATCTTGAGGAAAATGGTGCGGACCAAGAAGGGTCTCGGCTTTGCACCTCACATCAGCAAGCTCATTCTCAAGTACCGGCCAGATTTTGGACCAGGCACACCGGCACCCCCCTCAAACATTCTTGATAAAGATGCGGTGGTGGAAAAGTATTCCAGAATGGTGCTTACCGCTTAAATGTCTTTGCTTAAATGTCTTTCTTTCATCCCATCGGTTTCCATTCTAATAAAAATATCGTTTCAGTTTTAAAGACCGTTTCTCTTTATTCTTTGCATCTATCTAAATAACCGGCTTAACCTCGTTCCTATCCGGTATCATAAAGTCTACTTAAAACTGTTAAACGCCGATAAATCAAAATGTCTGAATAAAACTAGAAACCGATCAATCATTCGGCCTCAAAGATAAGAATACGTCATCCATGACAAAATTTTGGAGGGAAATCTCCCTCTCAAAGCTGCCGCCCACCGTTTCATATGTAACCGCCAACACTTTGGCGTCGTTTCAATTTGGAGGGAAATTTCCCGCCCATTCATGATGGGACGGTTTGGGTTCCAAACCGTGCCTATAAAAAGGGGCCTTCATCATATTTTTCATTCTCACGAAAATTCACTTTCTCTCTCTAAACTTCCTAAAATCTCTGAAGCCGATTTCTCTCATTCTCAAACTCTTCAACATGGGTCGTGATTCGGCGTTATTCAAACTTTACTCTCAAGTGGACTTCGAGGAGATTCGGCAGAATGGAACGACCGAGGCAAAGGAAGTCATTGACCGGCTGATTAAAACCGGTCTGGGATATTTCCTAGACGGTTCTCACGTAATTTACAAAGAGGCGGTCGAAGAGTTCTTCAAAACCGCAACCATCTCCTACGACAGGATCATCGCAACGGTTTGCGGCTCCCAAATTGAGATCACCGAAGCAGTGGTGGCCGAAAGTTTGCGTCTCCCAACTACCGGCGAGGACGCAACGGCACCAATAGACGATGATACTTTTGAGACGGCTCGTCACCTCTTATCGGCAACCAATAAGCCAATCACGACATCCGGAAGTAAGAACACGCTGAAGCCGGAATATATTCCGGCATGTGACGTTTTCGCCAGGGCGATACTGGCAAGGGGAGGAAACTTCAGCAACCTCACCAGAGACAAAATCAAAATGATATTTCGTCTGTTGGAAGGAAGGGAGGTCAACTGGGCAAGATCTGTATTCAGCAACCTCATGGACATGGTAAGACCGGATTCAGCCAGATCGTGGGGGTATGCCGTGCAACTCGGTAAGATCTTCCTACATTTGAACGTCAACGTCGGTCCCGGTGTTGGGCTAATAAAACGCTGCATCATTCGATCGAGGCAATTCCTTCCAAGAACGCAGTCGGCCTCCAGTTCCACAGGTGGCCGAAAGAAGAAAGCCGCACAGAAAGATGCCCCGGCAAAAGGAAAGACCGGAGGAAAGAGGAAGGAAAATATAACTTTCGAAGACCCACCGCAACAAACAGAGGATGAGGAGTGGGCCTCTGAGGAAACCGACACGGAGTGGACCGAAGATAGAACGGTCCATGAAGACGATAATTCGGCTCGGAGTCCGAACGATGCCGAACGAAGCGCTAATCCTGAGACCACCGAGGGTGAGGACGGGGTTGATGAAGGAGACAATGATGAAGGAGACAATGATGAAGGAGAAAATGATGAAGGAAACAATGATGAAGGCTACAACCAGGAAGAGGCCGATGAGGCCGAGGCCGAAAGACTTGCCCAGAATATCTTTCAGGGCATAAACAGGCGAGACGAGGACGTCATAGACTTATATCTGGAGTGGCATGAGTACCGGTTCAATACAAAGTATAAAGATATCCGACCGGATCTCTCGCAACAGGGTTGCATCGCAAGATTGGAGGAAGTAGATGACATGATCTTCAGCCTCACAAAATCCAACACAATTCAGGAGGTACAATGCCGAACTTGCCTCCTGATACCGAGAAGCCATCTTCGGAAACTAAGAAGGCGCATCAGAAAGATTAAGGAAGAATATGCCGAAGGGGGATCGGTGTCTACCATAGCACCGCGAGTATTGGAAAAGCTTGAAAAGGGCAAACTGGAAATACGACAGGAAATAGAGCGGCTGGAAGCAATATGCAACCAAAAGCAAGTATCGGTGTATACTGCTCCGGTAATCGAAGAATTTCCAGTTGAATACCCAACACCCTCAAGAGAGGAAGTTGAGACACCATTGGAAGATGAGGAACCGATACCGACTTTGGGAGTTGAGGTTCCAAACTTAGAAGATGCGGTTCCAAATCTGGAAAATGCGGTACTGAACTTGGAGGATGCGGTCACATTAGAAACACCTAATGAGAATGATGCACTGATAAACTCCGGTGAGAGAGCCGATCCTGATCCCACCGAACAATCAACTATTCCACCACCGGAAGTCACCGCTTCGGTTCCTCCTGAAGAACAGCTTGAAGACCGGCTCCAAAAGTTTGAGGCATCTGTTTCGGGGAAGATTGATGACCAATTTAAGAAGTTTGAAATGTCCATATCAGAACAGCTTGAAGACCGGCTTCAAAAGTTTAAGGCATCAATATCGGAGCAGATTGATGACCGTGTACTTGAACACGAAGTGTCCAAGCTTCAACCGTTCAAGGAATGCTGCAATAAAATATTTGATTCGGCCATGCAGTTCGCCGGTGTGACAAAACAGCTTGTGGATCAACATCAAGAACGCCTAGCCGACATCAGCACCGGACTGTGGGAAGAGGCTGGTGAGCGCGAAAAATGTGCTCAGCGTACCGCGACTCTAGAGAGTATAACTTCGGACTTAAAGAAGGATTTCGAACGGGTCGACAAGACAATTGACCGGGTCTCGGTGCTGGAAAAGACAAATGAGACTCTCGTGGCCGAGGTAAAGGCACTCACCGAACAGATGGCCGAAATTCTGAAAGCTAAGGAAAACGCGGATGCCGCGGCTTTAGAGGCTGATGCCCTAATAGCTAAAAGGGTCCAGGATGAACTAAACGCCGAAGCCAGCAAGGATAAAGAGGCGCCGCGATCGACTCAGCTGACCGAAGCCGAAGTAGAAGCCGAGAGAATAAGAAGGGCCGAGATCCTATATCCAGGGTATGCTGAGAAAGTGGCCAGTCAGGCCGCAGCGGATGCCGAACGACTGGAAACGGAATCACGAAGGCTGGCCGGGTTTGCAAAGGCAAACGAGAAGAAGAAGAAGGCGGCCGCCTCCGCTTCAGCACCGACAAAAAGAAAGAGGCCGGCCCCTAAGAAAGTTCGGATAGCTGAGATGCTCAATGAAATCTCCGAACCGGTCTCTACGGGTACTTCGCAGCAAGACGACCCAGTCGAGGACGAAGTCGAAGAACAGCTGCGGTACCGGTCTAAAAGACCACGATCCTCCCAACAGACTAGGCAACCGCAACCGCCACCGCAACCGAAGAAAAAGAAGAGCGCCTACGAATTCACGGACTCGGAATAGGGACTATCCTTCTTTTTCTTATTTGTCTTAGTATTTATACTTTGTCTTTTTCGGCTATCTATAAATATATAAAGTTATTTTTGAATACCGGCCTTATTTTGCATTTCTACATGATTTTGATAATTTTAAATAAAATAATCAAAAAGGGAGAAATTGTTAGATAAAAGATAGAGATTCTTCCAAAACTCCTCCCTCAAAATTTTTCGAAAAATTCTCTAAGTCTTTTTCAAAAACCGGCCAAACAAAACAACCGGCCTACGGTTGCAAACTTACATGATTTTGATAATTTTAAATAAAATAATCAAAAAGGGAGAAATTGTTAGATAAATTCATACCGGTTCAAATAAACCTAACTTAAACAAACTTCCCATGCAGGAACAAGGAACCGGACCGGATGAATAAGAGAACCAACTGAAGAAACCGAACCGGTCAAGTTACCATACCGATCAAGAGTATTCGGAGCATGACTAAACAAAGGAAGGATCGGCCAAAGCTCAAAACCGGAACCATCAAACAGCCGATCAATCCACAAGACAAGTATAACCGGAAGAAATCCGGTTACTTCACTACCAAAAGACATTCGGCCAAGTCAAGTGGCCGACCTGTACAAGAAGACACTTTGGGTATCTGTTGAGAATGATACCAAAGGAACAGACTGAATACTTCCATATCCATGCAAGTCTGAGGAAAGACTGTAGGCTGCAGAAAACAGTACTACCGGATCCTTCTACTTCGGGATAAGCCAGAAAGGAAATCTTCAAAGTACAGACAACTGTCCAAACAGACAGTGCCTACATTGAGTAAAAGACAAACCCAACAGGTTTGCTTTACAGACCGGCAGGTCGGAAACAGGATACCAGGTCTGAGATTGACCGTCAGGTCTGAGGAAACGACCGGCAGGTCTGAGACACTGAATCACTGCCTCTCTGATCAGCCAATCAGATTCAAGACTTTGAAATATGACCGTTGGCATATTTCACCTATAAAAGGAGGCAGTTGCAGAAGAGTAAATGCGGGACAAACATTGGGATAACAAGAGCTAAGAGCATTTACTACAAGTGATAACAGTGTGGTATTCTAAGAAAGCCTAAGTGCTAAATTCTAAGTGTGTGTGCTACAATTTCGGTGTAAATTGTAAGAGTATTATCGAGCAGAGAATAAGTCTCGATCGGATTGTACTTGTATTCCTTAGTGAATATCCTTCTCGCGGTTTCGAGAGGAAGGGGTGACGTAGGAGTTTTATCTCCGAACATCCATAAAATCTGTTGTGTTATTTACTTTCTGTTGGCTTCATTACATAACCGACTAACTTAACCATATCGCTCCAAACCGACTCCATACTGACCATACCGAATATCCAGATAATCAAAACCGATCCACCATTCTTCAAATCTCCATCATCCGAAACCGACTCTGCCTATCATACACGTGTACCGCTTCAACTTGAAAGCAAACCTCTTCCGCGCTTGAACCTAGTTCAAGGGTTTGTGACAGGTTGTGTAGTATTGAAACCCCGGTATTAATCTCTAACCGATATTAATCACCACCCTACGAGTGAGAACCGCTAACCGGCCCAACCCCCGGTTCACCAGCGGCGACCTAGATCCTAACATTATATATTAAATTTTAAAATATTTTTACTTTAGTCTAAAATTCAAATTTCTAAATAATTTATTCAATAATTAATTTTATATCTTCTTTGCATATTTATTATTAATTAATAATAATTAATAAATTAATTTTTATTTATTATATATTTTATTTATTATTAATTAACAATAATTAAATATTTATATTTAAATAATATTTTAAATTAAATTCAACAATCTAAGGTGGCCTAATGATTAATGTGTTCACATTTCATATTTATACCAGAATTTGAATCTAAATCTGTTTGAATTTGTGATTGATGGGAATGCCAAAAGTAAGGATAATATCTGTATAAATTGCTCGAAGTAAAGTCTATAATAAGAGATCAATTAGAGCACTTTATAAAACAAAATGAACCGGGCTAAATAATTCGTTAACCCACAAACCATTCAAACGAGTTATAAAATAATATGAAGAGTCACTAATTAAAAATTAAATTAAAAGAGATAAAAACTCTTTTTAGATTATTAGTCCCCATATTTATTAAATTGATTAAAAAAATTAATTTTGGTTAAAACATACATTTGATTTTGAAGGTGAGTCAAAGTCAAAGTTATTCAAGATTATTACCCGAACAAATGCACGTGATCTATACTAGTTAATATAATAGTATTATTTAATATAACAAAACTAATAAGGTACCAGAATACTCTAACTATCGTATAACCTCGATAAATGAATACATTTAGGACTCAAAAATATATTCATTTAGCGAGATTATTTATTTATCGATTAATGAATATAATATTTATTTATCGATAAATGAATAATAATTCATTTATATGACATTCTTAGACTTTTTGTGTGATTATATTATTTTATATATATTAAGTTCAAATGTATTTGACTTACGATTAATTATAACTCACGGCAGTTATTAAGCTCAAATATATTTGAAACAATCAACTTTAGAGGTATATTTTGAAAAAATATGACTTATTATTATGTTTAAAAATTAGTCATTAGATAAAATGTATTCCTGATATATTATATAAATAAAATATATTATTTGAAATATATTGATTATTCATTTATATTTACATAAGGCATATAAAGACTTCATTTGTATTTATTCGTTAATGCATTAAGTAGTGATGTTATTTGTTAAACTCGTCGGACTAAGTTGGAATCGAAGAAATTTATTCATTAGATGATGTTATTGATTTATCAATGTTCTACAAGTAACTACTATATTCCACATAAACTAATATATATATATATATATATATATATATATATATATATATATATATATATATATATATATATATATATATATATATATATATATATATATATAAATTTTAAAATGTAACAATTAAAATTTATAGTACTCTTTAAATTTTATAATTTTACAATTCTAAACAAATAAATTAAAAGATTCAAATTTCATTAAATTTTTAAATTTATTATTTTAAGATTTTAAGTGTTCATAAATTATTTTAATTTCTATTCATTTGATCTAATTTATCTATATTCCACATAAACTAATATATATATATATATATATATATATATATATATATATATATATATATATATATATATATATATATATATATATATATATATATATATATGATGTGGGAATATAAATTTAATATATAAATTTTAAAATGTAACAATTAAAATTTATAGTACTCTTTAAATTTTATAATTTTACAATTCTAAACAAATAAATTAAAAGATTCAAATTTCATTAAATTTTTAAATTTATTATTTTAAGATTTTAAGTGTTCATAAATTATTTTAATTTCTATTCATTTGATCTAATTTATAGATTTGAAGAATTAGAAAATAATAATATTAAACAACTATAACTGGGTTCTAAAAAGACTTCCCGCCTGTATGTGAAGCCCATTAGTGAAAATCGAACTTAATGCCCAGTAAACCTGGATTCAAATCAAAACCCTAATTTCTGTCCTCATACCTATCTCTCTCTATATCTATATATATAGTCAAATTGTGTTTCTGTCAAATTATATGAGTTCTTGCCGTTGCTAATTTTAGCATAAAATTCCCGATTTCTTATCAATTTTAATTTGGTTATGATGGTATGTTTCATTTTACTTGAATAATGTTTTGTTTTGGTCCTGTGATGGCATGAATCTTTGAGAACTGATTGTCATAAATCTGCTGACAAAATCAAGCAATTTTCTGAGGACTATCATTTTTCTTGTTTTCAAATGATGAAATATGCACTGGGCTCTGATCAAACTTGATGGAAATTATGCAGTCTACAAAGCTATTTTCTGATGATTATTTGTCTCTTTTATTTTAATCTCAATATTATACTGAAGAACATGTGTATTTATTTGTTTGTATAAATTATTGAGATATATTTTCAAATGATGAAATATGCACTGGGCTCTGATTAAATTTGATGGAAATTATGCAGTCTAGAAAGCTACTTTCTGATGAATTTATCTTTTTCATTCTTACCAGAACAAATTTGAAAGTTTATATTATATTGAAGAACACTTATAGTTCAATTGATTGTAATGCTATTATTGTAGAAGAAATCAGACCTTGGCAATCAAGATTGGAGCAAAACAATATATAACAGAAGCAGAAGCAATTATTCTTAAGCATCAAATTGAAAAAGTTGTGGGGGAAAACAAGAGAATACTATAAATCAAGGGAGAACCTGCATCAAATGTGATAGAGCAAGATTCATTAGTGATTACCAACTATGTCTCCATTGCATTCCCCTCTACAAAATCATCAATATTTTTATAACAATCTAAATAAAATTGAATTATTTTAATAATGTTTGATGATGGCTCTTTTCTGATTCTCTGATGCATATTTAACTTGTTTAATTTGTCATTTTTTGGGTTTAATTTTATTTTCTGAAGCAAACTATGAGGAAAAAAAAAATCCAATATTCATTATATTATTATATTTACATATCATATCAGGCAATACATACTTTATTTTTCAGAAAGATGACTTATAAGAATATCTTGTGTTATCAAGTCCATAAGAAGGCTAGAAAGGTCCACAATTTGTATATAGAAAATTATGAAAACTCTTTCTATTTGTATGATACATTCAATAATCTAATGACATTCTTTTGCAATACTAAAATGTTAAGTTAAAACCAGATTGAAATATATTTCTGATAACTTTGGAAGTGTAAGACCTCTTAAAAGTCTTCATTTGAATTACACCTTATGGTTAGCAAACTATATACTTAAATAATAATATTAACATAGTTTTATTAGTTATCTTCTTTATAAATTTAATATTTAATGGATTGATTATATTCAAATATTATAGATTTTTTTCATACCAAATTTCATAAATTACAACTAAGAATATGCATCTAAGAGAGAGAAAAACATTAAAAAAAAGTTAATATATGGAATATATTTAAAAACAGTGTTAATATTAAAAACTATTTTATCACTGCTCAATAAATATTATATAATATATATGAATAAAATCATTAATATATAGGTGACTTTTAATAAAGCTATATTCACTGCTAAAACAAATACAGCATTGAAAAGCAACAATTTATTTGTCTATTCACATTTTTATTCTTTTTTTTTTTCAATATACTCACATTTTCTTACACTCTCTCAGAATATCAACCATCTCTCACTAAATTCATTCATAAATTCACTAATTATATTTTTCTCTCAATAAACTTAATAATTACTTAATTTTATAAACATAATATATATAATTAAAATTAATAATACTTTATTAAATAATTAAAACAAAATTTAAATATTATATATTAAAATAAAATACATTATATAAATATTAAAATTAAATATATTAACATATTTTATCTTTATTTAATTTTATAAATACAATATGTATAATTAAAATTAAATAACTCAAATAAATATTATAAATTAAAATAAAATATATTACATAAAAAAATAAAATAAAACTTTATTTTATCTTTGTACATCTTATTTTTTTTCTTTCAAATTTATTTTAACTTTATATATTTTATATAATATATATTTTTAATTATTTATTTTTATATTTATTTAATTTTATAAATATATTATATTTAATTTTATTATAAGACATAATTCTTTTTAGGTGGTTAGGACATAATTTAATTTTATTATAAATTTAATTTATCTTTATACATTTAATTTTAATGTTTATATAATGTATATTATAAATTATTTATTTTTATTTAATTTTATAAATAAAATATATTTAATTAAAATAAAAAATATGATTGTAAAATCAACTTAGTCAATTAAGAATTATAGATTTACTTTAAAGTAAATAATTTAAATAAATATTATAAACTAAAATAAAAATACATTAATGTAAGACTCATAGGAATCGCTCCTCTTCGTAGCTTAACACGTGTCGATACGGTGGATAATCTCGGGGTGACTCGAGTTCGATGCGTTTCAAACTTGGTTTACGTGACAGGCTTCTTTTAAAAGAAAACATTATTTTAAAAGTTTTTTAGAATAATGCTTAGGAACTTTTAAAATTAATCGTATAAAAATAATTAATTTTGTTCAAATATTTTAATAATTTGGGGCTAAATAATAATTTTAATCAAACCCAGTTTAAATTAATTAAACATAACTAATTTAAAATATTATTTATTTGAAAATTAGAGTCACCAAATAATTTTATGAAAATCAATAAAATGATACGTGTATAAACGTACTAATATCGGAGTTTTTTTAAGAAGTCCGTATTTTAGTTATGTTCGGGAAAGGGCTTTCACGCTATGTCCTTTGCGCCCGCCTAAGGATGGTTTTCAAATTTTTAAATAAACAAAGTTTGGTTATTTAAGATTTATTTATAACATTTATCATTCAATTACTAGTCCGGGAGTCCTAAACAAAGATGAGTTTAGATTGCATAAATAATTGTACAAAATTATTTAAAAATGCGTACATGCAATTGCGTTGATATAATACTAAGTAAAAATCTTGAAAATATCAGAAAAGTGTTAGAATTTAAAAATGAATTTCAAACGGGCCTTAACCAAAATATCGGTTTAAGAAATAATCTGAAAATATAAAAAAATCATTTTCTGACCTTTCGAAATTATTTAAAAATGGATTCAGTTTCCAAAATTACAAATATAATTTTGGATTTTGAAAAGTGGAACCAAATAAGCCTTAGGACCGGAGTCCTAGGGTCTAGGTTCGGTTTTAGGGATCTAGGCTCGGACGGGCTTGGTCTATACCAAGGTGGTCTGGACCAGGGCTCAAGCACATGGGTCAAGGGACCAGAGGGCTTGGTCCTAGGTTCATGAGGCCCGATCCCAAGTCTAGTTTATTGGTCTAGGTTCTCGGTCCTAGGGTTATGTTGTTCTCAGTCCTAGGGTTAGGTTTACCGGTAATAGGCTAAGAGAGGGCTCGGTCCTAGGTTATAAACATCGGTCCTTGGCTAAAGGGAGTGCTTGGTCTTAGGCTAAGAAATTTGGTCGAAGTCCACCGCCCTAGGATAAAACTATCGGTCATCAGGCTCGGTCCTTCCTCAAGAACACTAATCGTGATCCTCGGTCCTAGTTCAAGAACACCGGTCATCGATCTTGGTCCTAACTCAAGAACACCGATCCTTGGTCTCGGTCCAGACCCAAGATCCCCGGTCCTGTTTCTTGGTCCTAGTCCAATAGGACTCGGTCCCAGGACCAGATGTTCTTCATTTTGTATAAAGAAATTATGGAAGCCATAACTTTTGATTCAGATCATGAAATCAAGATAGGTAAGATACACTTAGTTCATATGATTATGAAGAACAAAATCCCTAACATAAATCACGATCATTGGACTTTATAAAGATCAAATTCTAAAAATCATTTATAGGTCAAATTTTGGGATTTTTTTAAATTATGTCATTTCAAGGTCTAACTTTTGTTGCATTAGCTTTGAAATGATGAATATAATTGAATACAACCAAAACAAAAACATCATTACAATAATTTTTTAAGATGGAATCAAAATCCATAATTTTCAAAAATATAGTTTGATCAAACATTATCAAAACGTTGTTACCGTCATTGAAAATTCATCCCAACATGTTTACAAACATGTTTAGCAGCTACTTGAATCAAAAAATTCAGATTCAACTCAAGAACACAATTTTAAAAAATTCATTTTTCAAGCTTAATTTTTCGAAATTTTTTATTCAAGTTGATTAGATCTGATTTCTTTCAAAAGAAAGTTCATACATGATATAAAGAATGATTCTAAACAAAGAAATCACATAAACAAGCCCTAGAACAGATCAAATCGATCAAACTTGAAAATTTTGAAAAAAAATCAATCTTCAATCACAAATTGATATACAAAGCTTATGGATTCATTCCAACAGCTGGAGAACACTCATTGGATGTGTTAAAGACTTTCCAGAAGCCTGGATCAAGGATGGGATTGCTGGAGAAAATTTTACAAAATTCCGTTCTTGACCGGAATTTTTAAACTTTGATTCAGTGTGTATTAGGTTGTGATTGTTCAATGTTTATGTAGAGAAAGCCTTAGGCAGTATTTATGGTCGCCTAGATCGGTTGGGGGAAGATCAATTCAAGTTTAATTAACTTGTCTCGTTAGTTGATTTAGTGTGAGAGGGCGCACGCTTGCTCCGTTACAGTGGGCTGTGTTGCGCGCTCTTGTGCGTTGGATGATGCCTGGGTGCTCATCTGATGATCACGGATGTTGTTGCAAAAATTAAACATAATTCCTGCTGTACTAGTTTATCAGATTTAGTTTTATAAAAGGGGTTATTTGAAATCGATTTTTAATCTTTTTTGTGTATTTCTTTACAAAAGTTTCACAAATTTTTTCTAGAAACAAAATAAAAATTATGTTCATATTTTCATTTTTTTTGTATTTTTGGGAATTTTGGAATATTTTAACCTTAAATTATTTTTGAATTTTTAAATTATTTTCCTAATTATGGTTTAATTATCACAATAATTAACCCTTAATTTGGTTTTAATTCCTCCTTTGAGTTATTTTGAATATAAAAATTCAAAAAACTATTAAACATAATAATATATTTTTTGAAAATTATGGTATATTAAATTTTCAAGCTTAGAATTATGTAAACATTAAAATAAAATAAAATGTATATTTTATCTATATAGTTTAATTTTATTTATATAACTTTACTTCAACGTTTATGTAATGTATATTTATTTAAATTATTTAATTTAATATGTATTAGGTTTAATAAAATGGCCTAAATAGCATATATAGATTTCAAATGGCCTAAGATTAGGTTTAATAAAATCCATGCCTAAATATAGGAAACTTATTTATGTATGAGTAGTGATAGGGAAGTCGATGTTGAGCCTCAAAGCGTACAGAGAATCCCCCGTGGCTGCCAAGAGGGTTTTTCCACGTTGTAAAAAAATTCATATAAATGGCTTTAGCGCGGCAAATAATGTAAAAGTGAAAAATAAAAAAGTAAAAACTTCCCTCTCTTTCCTCTATCCTCTATGACGATGAGCACTTTCCTGTTGTAAACCCTAGAACAGATTCAGTTACTCCGGAGAACCCTATCGATGGTGGTCGGGATATAACTCCATATAAATACATATCGATGGTGGCTGCTCCGAAGAACCCTATCGACGGTGGTCGGGTGATAATGTGTTTTTTTATCGTTATCTTTTACTCGACGTAGTTATCTTCTGATCAATACAACTTTATATTGACACAGTTATATTGAGCTCAATACACTGATATATTGAGCTCAATACAAGGATATATTGAGCTCAATACAAGGATATATTAAACTCAATACAAGGATATATTGATCTCAATACACAGATATATTGAGCTCGAGGTAGGTCACCCACGAAATGGAAATTATCTTCCGTAGAAAAAGTAATTAACAAGTCCAAACATTCAGCAAATGTTAATTTTTCCTCATTGCCTCGTTATATTGTGCTAGTTTTTTCGTTATATTGAGCTTATTGCATCGTTATATATAGTTCATTTCCTAGTTATATTCAGTGTATTATCTCATTATATTTATCTAATTGACTCGTTATATTATGCATGTTGCTTCGTTATATTGAGTTGATTGCCTTGTTATATAGAGTTCATTGCCTAGTTATATTGAGAGTATTGCCTCATTATATTTAGCTAATTGACTCGTTATATTGTGTTTGTTGCTTCGTTATATTGAGTTGATTATCTCGTTATATAGAGTTCATTGTCTCATTATATTGAGCGTATTGTCTTATTATATTTAGCTAATTGCCTCGTTAAATTTTATAATAGAAAAAAAAAAATACGGGATGAACCAGCAGATGTGCAAAAATTCAATGACCCAACTACTATATCACAAACAATAGTCTTTACTCAAATAAATGACCCGACTATGATACCACAAATAATAGTCTCTACTCAATTCTCTTTTACTATATTATTGTAGTTATGTTATCATGTGTTTATGTTATAGCAGTTATATTGAGTTTGTTTCAGCGTTATATTGAGTTTATTTTAACGTTATATTAAGCTGATTTCAGCGTTATACTGAATATAATTCAACATTATACTGAGCATAATTTAGCGTTATATTGAGCTTCTTTCAGCGTTATACTGAGCATAATTCGGCATTATATTGATCTCAATACACGGTTATATTAAGCTCAATATACAGTTATATTGAACTCAATACAATGTTATATTGAGCTCAATACACTGATATATTAAGCTCAATACACGGTTATATTAGATAAATACACGGTTATAAACATTCTAAATATTGAATAAATATTATAAACAAATGGATAAATATTTTAAACAAATGGATAAATATTCTAAATAGTTTAACTAGAATTTGGAAGGTATAAATTCAAAATGTCTCGTTCATTGTCGTGGGTGTTGCGGGGGAATTTTAACAATTTGGTGATGTAACGAATCCTCAATCAATGCATATTAATGGCGGCATCTTTCGGATTCGCCCATAAATTCCAATCTTTCGATTCGCCATTTTAAGTCTCCATGTGCCTCATGGTAAAAATTCCACAATCAGTTGCGTTTTTAGTATCATGCCACTTCAATTTCAGCAATACAAGCTTTAATGTGGGGAGAATGTCGGCAATGGTACACCCCTTTGAACGAAGAAAGTGGATAAATCGCTCGATAGTAAGGTTAAGTTTTTCGTACTTATTTTCAAATTTTATACCTTTTGAGAGACACCGATTGTTTATGACATCCACTTTGTATTCACATTTCCCATTGTCTCGAATGAGGTTGAAAACAACGACGTAAAAATGGTGATGTCTACTAATTGGAAGAAAAATCTACACGCAAAAAAAAATATAACTAAGTAATTCACTTAAGATATCTACCACTTAAGCTCCATATAACTAAGTAATACGCTCTATATATCTACCAATTACGCTTCATATATCTACCAGTTACGCTCTATATATATATATATCACTTAAGCTCCAAATAACTAAGTAATACGCTCCATATATCTATCACTTACGTTTCAATATATCTATCACTTAAGCTCTATATATATACCACATAAGCATCATATATATATCATTTAAGCTCCATCTAACTAAGTAATACACTCAATATATCTACCACTCATTCTTCATATATCTACCAATTACGCTACATATATTTACTACTTAAGCTCTATATATCTACCACGTAAACATATAACTACCAATTACTTATCCATATAAATACAAAATAACAAGTCAAGATAACTCACCAATTCATCTTGATCGATGTCTTCACTTGTCATACCAAAAACCTCCATTGATTTATAGAGGCCCTGAGGAGAAGTGCGGATGTTTGTCATCGTTGCTTTCGAAAATCTTCTCTTTGACAACTTCGAAATGAAACTATGACAAAGGTGAACGCTCCATATAACTATTAATTACGCTCCATATATCTATCTATTACGCTCCATATAACTACATTTTACGCTCAATATAACTACTTATTACGAAACATAACTACTAACACGCAAATGATAACTTACCTTTCAAAATCTTGGTCGTCAACGCAACTGGTCTTCCTCTTTCGTGCGTTCGGGATCGTTACAACGGTGGTGTCGAGGTTTTCATTGAATAATACAATGTCGAAAGGGGGGCGGTAGAGGGGATGTTGATATTGGTGGGAGAATCCATTGATATTGATGTTAGGCGGTGAGAGAATAGAGAGCAAGGAGAGATTTGATATTGGAGAATACGGCGAGAATACAAGAGGAGGCGAGGCGGGGGAAAAATGGACGGCGAGGGGTTTCCACGACGAGACAGAGAACAACTAACAACAAGAAGAGATTTGATGAAAAAAGCTGAGGGCTTCCACGACGAGATAGAGAAGAACTAACTGTGAGGACTAGGGTTTTTAGATATGAGTGAGAAGAGAGAGTAGTAAGAGAAAGAGTCAATGTGGTTGATGATTTGGGATTAAGGCTAGGGGCAAGCGAAGAGTCGCGCGCATTATTGCTAGTGAGAGAGGGGCAATTTTTTAAATTCTTTTTAAATTGAAAAATTCCAGCCTGGCAATGCCATATAGATTCGCCTAACAATTGGAGCCCCACTTTCGGCCTTCAAATCATTATTCTTATTTATATATTGTTAACGGCCTTTTAGTATGTAGAAAGTGTGAAATATGTTTGGGAAACACGGTATTCATATGGTTCTGGAATGTATGACGTAGTCAGTGACACTTTATACTCATTACCCAAAAAAAAACAAAATTTCGTTTTAATCTCAATTTTTTAAAAAATATAAAATTATTTTAAAATTTATTTTAAAAATATTTAGAAAATTTTATTTTATCTTGACATTTTAAAGTTAATTATTTTTTAATTAATCTTTATACATAATTGAATAATCAAATTCCAAATTAAAATTTTATTAAAGAAAGTTTAATTTAAAGATTAATTATAAAAATAATTGAATTTATAAGGAGGATCATTTAATCATATAGTCGTAAATTGATTTTAAATTAAAATTAAAAAAATATTTATACGTGCATAAACGTGATTTTCTAGAAAAAATTTCGAGTTCGATATTTGGTTACATCGGTAAAAATATTTCGCGTTATATCCTCCGTGCTCGTTAAAAATGGTCTTTACTTCATAAAATTTTGGATATTATTTAAATTTTAGTTTTATACATTTTATTTAATCAATTATTTTACAAATTTTAGACATATATCATTTTTTTGTCATTTAAAATATTAAATAAATGTTAGTACATGCGATTGATATCTGGGATTATAAAGATACCTGAAAAATATCAGTTTAGTAGGGTGTTAGAATTTAAAAAATACCTTTATTAAAATATTTTTTATGAAAAAATTCTAAAAATATTTTAAAGTCATTTTATATTCTTTTCGGATTTTAAAAAAATAGTTTATGGTTTCTAATTGTTTTTTTAAAATGACTTTATTTCATTTTATTAAAAAAACTCAAAAGGAAAAACACTTAGATTAGTTTTGTAATCCTAGAAAAACCCTTTGGTTCCGTGGCAAACTCGAGGTTCGAGAATTTCAACATTGATTTGCGTGTCAGGAATCTTTTTAAAATAAAACATTATTTTAAAAGATTTTAAATAATTCCTGACAACTTTTGAAATTAATTATAAAAACAATTAATTTGGGTTCAAATTTTAAATAATCTAGAGATTTGCGGTAATCAAACTACAATTTGATTTTTAAGAATTCGTTGTTTAAATTAATTTAATAATAATTAATTTAAAAGATTATTTATTTGAAACAGGGTCGCCAATTTATTTTTGAAAATCAATAAAAATAGCGTACGTGTACAAACGTATTAAATAAAGTTTCTTTTAGTTCGTAGTTTGGTGATACTCGGGAAAAGGCTTTCACGCTTCGTCCTCCGTACCTGTTTTTCAAAACGGTCTATATTTATAGATTTGGCTTTTGAAAATCAGTTGTATAACGTTTTATTTTAACCGATTATTCTTCAGGTCCTAGACATGTATATGTTTGTGCGTATTTAAAAAATTATAAAAACAATATTTGAATGTTGGTACATGTTACGGTTGTTGACGTTGACTAGGGAGGAAAATAGTTGAAGAGCATCAGTTTTTTAAAAGGCATTAGGGTTTAAACATAAATCCTAACAAGACTTTATCAAAATATTTTGTATGGAAAAAATATTTTGAAATCACTTTTTAATTTATCGGGATTTTTAGAAAATGGTTTGGGATTCCAAAATTACAAATATAATTTTGGAATTTTTTAAAGGGAACCAAACAAGCCTTAAGACCGGTGTCCTAGGTCCTGGGTTCATTTTATCGATCGGCTAAGAGCCCTCGGTCCTAGGTCAAAAACCCCTCAGACCAGGTTTGGGATTCTTGGTCGAGGTGCGGGAGTCCCTCAGTCGGGGTGTTAACCTCTCGGTCCTAGGCTAGAATTCTCGGCTGTGTGCTAGAATTCTCAGTCAGACACATTGCTCCTATGTGGAAGTCATCGGTCCTAAGTTCATTTTCGATCGGGTACGAGACTCTTCGATCCTAGGTCTGACTTCTCAGTCAGATGTAAAAATTATCGATCCTAGATGAATAACATCGATCGAACCTCTCGGTCCTAGGTTAAATTAGTCGTCCTCAAGAACATCAAAATTGTAGTTTTGCAATTTTGATGGAGGTTTGGATTCTTTGATTCAAAAGGCCTGGGTAACTTCACAAAGCTCCCGAGAACACTTAGAACATCATTCAAAACAGTTTACGGCCAAAAATTGGGTTTTTGGTTTTAAAGTTATTTTAAAGTGTAAGGAGTTTGTTAATAGCTTCATTATACTGCATATTACAAAAACATGAACATTGGCTGTTCGTTTAGACCAATTCAAGAACTAATTTTTTTTAATTATTTTGAAAATTTTGATTTTGATCAAACATGATCTGGATAGATCAAACATGATTCAAATAGTTGTACAACATCATTAGAAACAGGCTGGGGTACTTTATGGACAGTTGTTCTTGAGGATTAGCCCAAGAACAGCCAACCCGATTTTTAGATTTTTAAAATTCAAATTTGGGTTTTTCTGTTTAAGGTTGATTGATTGATTCTAACATAAATTGAAAAGTTGGAAATGATTCTAAGATCGATTTCCAATCCTAAAATCCAACAACCAAACAATATACAAACTTGTGAATATTGAAGTATAAGAATTTTAAATTCAAACTGAAAGTATGAATTAAAAGATGATTGGAAACATACTAATGATTGGAGAACACTTCTTAGACTTTAGGAAAGCTTTTGGGATGCCTATATCCAAGTTTTAGAGTCTTATACAGAAATTTCGAAAAATTAGAAGCTTTGAGCCTCAATGGAGGATTTTCAAAATCTTTGGATTTGGAGCTAGAGATTGGATCTTTTGGCTTCAGATTTAAATAGCCTCCCGAAGTCGTTTGAGGGCCTCAAGTAGATCGAATCAGCCAAAAAACATTAATAGAATTTAGTTGTTCTTGGATCAACTTACCAGAATAAGCAGTCATTATGCCTAGGAGTGTATACGGTGATCATTTATCCTTTTGAATCAGCCGAAAAGGTTGAGAAATAGTCGAGTTCCATCTTTGAAAAAACAAAGATGGCGGTTGTTCTTATCCTTCTGGATATTGCGATGGAGAAGATAATCGGGTGTTAAAACGACGTCGTTTCGAACGAGAACGCGGACGCTGAGCGGTCTGTTAGAATTCAGTCACGGTTCTATCACGTTTTGGCATTTCGTCCGTGTTTTAACTAACGGATTGTTAGTTAATCATGTGCGGCGCGTGCACGTGATCCTTTGACTACAGCGGGATACGCGGGCGCTCTTGA
Organism: Impatiens glandulifera; assembly: GCF_907164915.1. Classification (NCBI taxonomy): domain Eukaryota; kingdom Viridiplantae; phylum Streptophyta; class Magnoliopsida; order Ericales; family Balsaminaceae; genus Impatiens; species Impatiens glandulifera. Next base: position 11,864,554 of record NC_061862.1, on the reverse strand, counting down.
GGCATTGGATGAAAATCCAGCGCCTATCCAATGGACGCGGTTTCGGTTGTAGTTTTCTTTACGGGTTTCGACTACACCCGATTGCGAATTTTATTTTTTATTTAAAACTTAAGGGTTTGTTTGAATTTGATTTATCTTTTACTCTTTTAGTTTTAATTTTTTTCTTTTAAAATACACAAAATATTAAAAATAAATAATTTTTGGGATGAAATAGGTATCTCATTTCATCCTAGATTATTTATTTTAATGCTTTGATTTTTTTCTAAAATTATTGTAAGATAAAATGAGTAAAACATTTATCTCAAATAATTTTATTTATTTTATTTGGCCATTTTTTTAATTAATTAGGCTTTAACTATCAAAATAATTAATCTAATTAATTATTTTAATTAGATTTTGGCATTGGGGTTAATTATTTTGATTTTATTTATTGGGTATGTAAATTTTAGTGCTTACTAATTTGGAACTAAGGCAAAACAAATATTTGCACTAATTCAAATAAATAACAATATAACAAATGAATACAAATTATGAATGACAAACAACGGATTACAAACAATCAACAACCAAACAAGAGTTTTAACTAACCTTAAACATCAACATTTTCGTGACTTCTTCAAACTTGATAGACCAATTCTAACATATTTCCCAATTATCCGCATTTATGGGGACTCGCCTCCATGTATGAATAAGTGCATGACCATCCATCATTATTTCCCGCCATATTTGATCTTCATTTCTTCTCGTTCTTAAAAAAACTCTTGCATTTCTTTCCGCCCAATCCTTAAGGAAATTTCTTGCTCTCATGGTATTAGCAAACTTCTATCATATTAAGTTTGGGTAAGGGCATTCTCCAAAGAAATGTGTTATCTTCTCGTCATTATCCATTCAAAGAACACAACTTGTACTAGGAATAAACATATGCATGTTAATTCTGTCTATTGTCATCAATCTTTCCTGAAATGCATGCCAGAGCACAATTCGATGTTTATGAATGATCTTGGAAGACCAAACTAAAGAAGCTCAAACAACTGCCTCCCCTCTAGCTCGAATTTTGTGCCAAACCGAGCTTGAATTAAATCTTCCACCAACATCAATTTCCCAAAGTTCATCGAGAATCCCAATCCCCTCTGAATTCGCCTTAGAAGTGCATTAAAATCTCCATCACAGCATCTCACACTTTGGCAATACTACACTCCTGTCTAATATGAATACCCTCAAACTCCTTTTTCCCCATGACATATTTACCCTCAAACCTAGGATCATATCAAAATAAAGTTTCCCTACCATCACCGAATCGAATCTGAATCATTCTTCTGACACTTTGTTTCAATTTCATAATTTTCTTTAGTGATCAGGTCATATCATCCTTGATTATACATGTCTAAATATTAGTTTTCGTCTTCATGAACCTTGAATGAACCCATTTAACCCATATAAAGCCTTGTTTTTTTTAATTGCCCAAAAATGTTTATATGTGAATTTGTAGTTTCTTAGTTGACAACGGAATGCCAAGATAACGAACCGGTAATGTGTCTTCATTAAACTCCATAATGTCGAAAATGTTTGCCTTTGTTTCCTCTTTCAAACCATCATATAATGTCAAATTTTTTCCCTCATTAATGAACAAACCTGTAACATTAGATAAAATAGTTAATGATTCTTTTAATATTTTCATTAGTCAACATCAGCGTGTACCACAATGAAAATGTCATCTACAAAACAAATATGAGTAATATTATCCTCCCTACATTGTGGATGGTGAGTGTTTGGTCAGTTTTTCAACAACATTTTGATGATGTAGTCAAAGACCTCCATGATTTTAACAAAAATGTAAGAAGGGAAAGGATCTCCTTGTCTTACCCCATTTTCACCTTTGAAAAAAACATCAAGAATTTGATTGACACTAACAATGAAATGGGGAGTAGAGATGCGCTGCCATATCCAACCAAAAAGAATAATATAAAAACCTAGAACGCTCAAAAATTATGAATAGCAGACCACTTAATCGAGTTAAAGGCCTTCTGAATATCAATCTTAAATGTCACACAATGTGATATTTTAGATAAATGTTATATTCATTAAATATAAAATAAATTAAATAATTATTGAGAAAATGTTATATATATTCCTTCTAAATTAATAAATAAATATCAAATAAATTAAATAATTATTTAGAAAAATATTATATCCATTTATCTCAAATTAATTAAAAATAAATAATTTGAAAGAAATAGTGTGTTGACGTATCCCAAAATAGGACTTAATAAATTAAACAAATATTTGGGAAAATATTTTTGCCATTAAATTTCAAAATAATTATTTTAAAAAAAAAAATCAAAAAAAACATTAAAATTGAAAAAAATATTTTGTTATGTTTATTAATTAATTTTATGTGGGTAGTAAAAAAAAAGGAAAGGACCACAAGACCAAAGTTATTTGGCTCAAATCAAGCAAGGCCCAGGGGCGGAGCCAAGTGCAAGCTGGCCCGGGCTGTAGCCCGGGGAGCCTTATGTATTTTATCAATAACGACGGTAAATTACCGTCGTTATTTGTTATTTTCCGTCGCTAAAAGGTTATTTTTCGTCGCTAAAAGGCATTGGTGACAGCAAACTATAAAACTAGCCCGGATAGATTTTTTTAATAAAAAATTAGCCCGGGTAGGTTTCAAATCCTGGCTTCGCCCCTGGCAAGGCCTAAAACCGCCTGGACCAATCATCGCGCGCCAGGACAGCTTACGCTAGGCTAACGACCAAGACACTGAAAGCCAACGAGCGACCGACGACCTGGCTTTGAATTCTTCCTCGCAACAAAGATAAGTATGGTCAAATTTCCTTGACATCGTTCAATCTTTTTTGGGTCATTTCTCAACCCAATGAGAAAGTTCAAAAAGGAAAATGATCACAAGATCATTTCCCTTACATCTCTAAGGTCTAAGATGTCTTACTCGCTGAGAAGATGGAATTCAACCCTGCAAGTGGCCGGTCATTATAGGCTATTGTCCAGAATTCAGTCTACTTGGGTCATCAACCGACTTAAGCCAGATATAAAATGGATCACTGATCAAGACGAAGAACAACAACTCAACCTCCAACCATCAATCAACCTCTAACTAAAATTTGTCATTAAAATTTCTACAAACATTTTGAGTTTTTAAAATTTTCGTATAAGGCTCCTAAGTTTAGTTTTAATTTATCTAAACGCTTTAACAAGTGTTCTCCAACTCACTATAAACTACTATTCATGTTATGAATCAAAATAAAATTTACACATCTGAATTCGTGTTTTTTTCAATACTGCATGATTCTTTGAATTTGGATTTAGAATTGATCTAATTTGAATCAATGAATCTAAATTGGAAACACTTAATTTTGAATTAAAAAATAAAATATAGTGGATGTTCTTGAGCTCTAGCTAAAGAACAACTATACTTAAAAAGTTTTCAAACTCATTATAAATGATGTTAGGAACATTTTCAAATTAACCCCGAGGAGTTTGAGGCATATTTGCTCGAATTCAAAAAATTTCTAAAGAACTTCAAATTTGAATTTTGAAAATGGTTAAAGTGTATAGCCAGTTAGGATTTAATGCTTGGTTTTGATTCTAATTAACTCAATGAAATAATTGGTAAGCTTAAAATTCAAATTCAAATCTTAAATATGGATTTTTCGATACCAAAAATACAATTTCTATCGAAGTTCCGTTGAGGCCCTTCCGAGTCGAATGACAACTCCATAGCATAACCAACTTGTAATGGGAAGACTAAGCTCCCTATCTCATTGGATTCGTGATCAAAGCCTCATATATTGCTTCCCTCGAACCGGCGGTCCACCCCCGGTCGGTCCATTCAGTCCTTAGACCGGTTTGTTTTGATTATTTTGTTTTTTTAATGTTTTTCAACATTTAAAGCATGTAAACTATTTTTAAAAAATTCAAAAAAAATAAAAAAAAAATCTCCTTTAAAATATTTTTTAAAAAATAATTTATTGAAGACACTTTTAACTTTTAGATTTAATTTTATAAATCTAACTTCCTTAAATGATATTTCTTAGATATCATTTTCCACTATTTTCAATATCAATGGAATTTTTTACATTTATTTAATATTTTTAAATTTAAAAAATGTCAAACCTAAAAGCATGTCTAAAATTTGAAAAAATAATTAGATAAATAAAATATAAGAATCTTATTTTCTAAATAGCTAAAAATTGTGTGAAGTATTAGACCGTTTTTAACGGGTACGGAAAACATAATGCGTAAGCCCTTTCTCGAGTGTCATAAAACATCGAACTCAAAAGAATCTCGTACTCTTAAAATCAATTTAGTCATTTTAAATTAAATACTCAAAAAAATATTTTAAATTTTTCTTTAATCAGATCTATCATTCTAGTTTTTCATATGTTTTATGAGATCTACTAGAATAGTATAATAAGTTATTTGATTATTTAATAAAAGACTTTTCCTAAATAATAATTTTAATTAATTAAACTTCTTTTTTAATATTTTTTCAACATCTTATACCTACTTTTTGTAGTTTTGGACGATTACATGTATATTTTTTAAATTCATTAAGTTAATATTTTGAATTTAGTAAGTTAAAATATTGAATTTATATATTTTGTTAGTTTAGTAAGTAAACATGTCGAAATGATATTTATTTTTCTAAATGAGAATCGACATCTAGACACCTTATCTATCCTAATAGGTTATATCAAACCAATATCTTAATAATATAGATAATATATATTCAAAATTTTTTATTAAAAAAAATTAACATAGAAATTAGAATTAAACTACAATTCTATAATTTTTCTAAACATATAAATTGAATTGTAATTTAATACCAATTTTATTTTATTGAAATTGAAATTAGTTTCAATTCCAATCATTCAAATAGACCTCATAGATATTGTCACATAAGTATCAATTTTCTATAAAAATAAATTTGTGTCAAATCAATGATTTTCTAGATATAGATCCACATACTCTATAAGACTAAGACTGTTTACTAGTAAAAACTAGAAATCAATTAGGTTCCTTCAAATGCCTTTTATATGTTCAGCTCGTAATATCAGTTCTATCATCTAGGAAAAAGACAAGATATATTATTCAATATCGACACTTTTCCCTTTTGTGTATCTTGATTTGTGTCCAACTAAGTTGAGATATGAGATCCCATTTAGATCCACAATCAAATGTGAATTTTGTTTGAAAAAGTGTTTCCAAATGCGCCATGGTCTTCGCAACACTTACAAGTATTAGGAATACATATACTAGTTTGAATGCCAATGCAAAGGTTGCATGAAAATAAACTTGCTTGACCTTAACCTAAATTTTGGTTGTAATTTTATGATTATAGTAATTTCAAGATGTTATTAGTGATGAATTTTGTCATATATATCTTCTTGATGGTCAAGAATATCAACATTGCAGATATTAGGAAAGTGGTTGGCATTCTCTTTGAAATGCTCTCAAACTTGTTTTATTTATTATTCAAAAGAAAAAATAATCATCATAACTAAAATGTCTCTACTTATGATCATATTTTGGTGGGATATATCATCAAAATTCCATTCATAACCTATCATAAAATTAGAAATTGATGACAGTGTGATAAAGAGATTAAAAGTCTTAAAAGTAAGGAAAAGCTATTCTATTTAGAGAAACACGAGCTAGAAGTATCACCACCATCAGAAGAGGATCTTGTAGATGCAATCATCTCGATCAAATCCATGTCACGCTTTCCCATGCCATAATCTACATTGTTGTTGTTGTTCACGATGCTTTGATCAAAACAATGGTGACCTGAAGAGTAAATAGTTGATGGTTGCCCATCCAAGAGGTAGGAGAGGTATTGATCGGACGACAAGTATTTGGAAGTTTTGCCATCTTTATTATCCGAAGGAGTACCATGATAATCATTTTTGAACCATGCACAATTAGTAGTGTTGTTTGGCAGAGTAGGGTTCTCATTTTTTTTGCCAAAAAAGTTGATCATGAAGTTGAGCTCTTCATCATGAGAAGCTTGCGAGATCATTAACTCAGGCGAGTCATCATCGATAGAAGCTTCTAGAGGTTCACAATTAGGAAAGTTGAAATTGTGGGATGACATGTCTTCTGTGATTGAGGAGTTGGTTGGAGTGGCAGCCTTGAGAGGGATAGTTTGTGGATGAGAAATGGAAGCATTGTTGATATTGTTACTCTTGATGTACTCTTGAAGAATAGAGGATCTCGCATTTTTGTTTTGAACTAGTCCAGATTTCTTGTTTTTCTTCGAGTGTTGTCTCCTTTTAGTGGCGTTCCAGTGATTCTTTATTGAGTTCTCCGTTCTTCCAGGGATTAGTTTTGCTATTTCTGCCCATCGGTTACCAATATCTTTGTGAGCATCAACCATCATTTTCTCCTCTTCTTCGCTCCAAAGATCTTTCTATCAATTATCAAGAAAGTACTTATTTTAGTGACTTATAATGAAAATGTTTTTTGACACTACATTAGGTAAGATAAAGAAAAACTTTAGTGACAACATTTAAGGTTTATCAATGAAAAGCTTCAACAATCGTTATCAACTAATGAAGAATCTATGTCACAACAATAGAATAAAGAATACTAGTTAAGTGTATAAAATGCCCTAAGTAACATTCTTACATCTTTAGGACTTATCATATGTTGTGAGAGATATTTTAATGTGGAACAAATGATAAACTTAAAACAAAACCCTAACACAAAACCTTATTATGAATAAAACTTCTTCATCTAATAAGGAAACAAAGAACAAGAAATGACGATAATCAACGTCAGTTAACTATTTTCTTAATGAGTGACTTTCAATATATTTAGTTTATTAACACAAATTTTCTTATTACAAATAATAAAAAAATCAAGAAATGTCTTATATATAAAAAAAACTTTCTATGAAAGAAAATACAAACAAGTTCTATGGATAAGCCAAGTATTTTGTATTTCTTGTCTATGAGTGTGTTTTCATGTACTTGTTATTAATGATTGTATATTTGGTGATCATATAATTGTATTATTTACCTAAATAGTTTTTATCAATTTTAGAAAAATATATACAATGTAGTTAATTTTTAAGATCACATAAGAATATGAAATGATTGGGTGATTATAATTTTTAGGAAAGAAAGTAATGATAATATGAAAATAAAATACAAATGAATTATTATAATTTCTATGTTTGAAGGGTAATTATGTGATATTAACCTTAATATCAGGTCGAAGATGATTATGCCATCGCTCTCTACACTGTTTTCCAGCCCTAATCACCATCTTCTCCGCTATCACTGCCCATTTTCCTTCTCCATATTGTCTTATAAGTTTCAAAAGTTTCCTATACATGATAAATAAGTATAACTCAAAAAAACACATATCATATATAGCCTCAAAATAATTGTTACAACTTAAACAAATAAATAAAATTTAATGTAGAGAAAATATACCTATCTTCTTCTTCAGTCCATTGACCTTTGATAAGATCCGTATAACGGATATGTTTTGATGGTTTCTTTCTCGGTAATACTCGAGAATTCTTCTTTCCCGATCTCACTACTTCTTCATCACGAGGATACATCAATTCCATGTTGTTGGTTTCATGATTATGATCACCATACGCCTTCCAAAGCCCGTTATCAAAAGATGGAGATGGACGAAAAAGCGAATGAGGAGAACCAATATAATATTGATTCGATGCCAATAAATTGCAACCTAAGTTATTGGTACTACTAGTAGTACTACTCTTTCCTTGCATCAAGAACCTTTCAATAGGTGTTAATGAAGAAGATGAAGAACGATATTGTAAAGTCATGATGACTTTCTTTGAGAGAGAAAAGAAGACTAATCTAAAGAAATGAAAATGATGTTTTCTTTCATTCTTTCTAAGGTAATAAATAAGGCAAAGAAAGAGCTAACATTAAGGTGGTGAAGGAGATGATCATGGTTTGATACATTATTTGGGAAAACTATGGCCTTTGATTATGGAATTAATCCAACGGATGAAAATAGCTATGGAGTGTAACTCCTCACCTTCTTTATTAGGGAGAAAAAAGAGAAATTAATGGGTCACAATTAATTCAAATATTAATTAATTTTGTGTGACATAATTATTATTTATTAGAAATATGAGACAATTAGGGATAATTAATGCCTCTTTTTTCTTTATGACCTCCAAATTTGTATTTTACATTTTTTTAACTAAAAAGACAGAATAATTTTGATTCATTTTCTTTTACCTCACATAGCCCTAATATAATATTTATTCAAATGTAACAATTATTTTGAGTATATGTATTTACTATTTTTGTATTTAAAAATACACTATTGTGATTAATTATAGTTCAAATTTATTAATATAAATTTCAATTATTAAAATATTCAAATGAAAGTAATTAAAATTTTGAATTAATTTCTAAAATATTAAAAATTTATAATTTTAGTAGATTATTATATTAGTTAAAATATTACCATTTTAAATTTACAATTATCAAAAATTTACAATATTATAAATAATTTTACATAGAAAAAGATGAATCTATATTTATAAATTTAAAAAATATTATATTATTTGTTCATATAAATCAATTAATATAAATATAATTTTTTTAAGTGTCAGTTTTGTAAATAAGTACATGATAAATTATTTTAAATAAACTCTTTTTAATTATTTTATTCAAATTAGTCTCTTAGGGTATATTTAAATTTGAAAATGAGAATTCAAATTTAAATTATTTGCATCAATTTTAAGTAACATGAAGAAAAGGACAAACTAACTAGTAAAAACTGAAATTATAATTTCAATCTCATAATTTGCTTACCAAGTTGTACTTTTGATCGAGTCGATTCCATCAAATTAAACCGGTCTAAATCGATTTCATCAAATTGATTGACTAACTGTTTATGAAACTACGACCGAACTTAACAGTTTAATTTGTCGATTTAGTGACGATCGATCAAACTGTTAAAATGATTTATCGGTGAATAATAATTAAAATTTAAATTATATTCATATTTCAGTTACAACTTATAATTATACCTAAATATTTCTCTTAATAATGATTAAAAAATTTTTAAAAAATACACTACAAAATATATATATATATGATATACAATTTATTTTTCAAAACAAATATACGATATGATATTTATTTTCAAATAAATTTAAAGTATAATTTTATTATTTAAGAATAATTTTCTTACGAACAAATAAAGCCGATCAATTGAATTGTTTAAGACGATCGATCTGATTTTAAAACCGATCAAACTATACTGACCAATAAACTGAAACCTAGGGTTTGAGATTTTCTCAAAACGACTTTGGCGGTTTGGTTGTGCATTCTACCAATCGATGGAACTGCTGGTTGTGCATTCTACCAATCGATGGAACTGCTTACACTCCTAATTTGTTATTTATTGTATATTGAAATGTACCGCCAAATTGTTAAAGTCAAATTAAAAAAGAAAATCTCGCACCATCAATTTCAATTTATTAGTAAGTTTGGTTTAGTAAGCTAAAAGATTGGATTTCAGTCGATTTTTTCATTTCGCTGAAAGATATTACTATAAGTTGTCATACAATTATCTATATTTTTGAAATTTAAACCATGTCTTAGTTGACAATTCAACAGTAATGAAACCGACTAATAAAAAATTATAATCATCTTTCATTCTGTTCGATCTAAATCGATTCAATTCAGTTTAGATGCTCAACAATTTAACCCTAAACCATCTATGAACTCAATTCGAGTACGATATTTCAGAAGAACTTCATGCTGTTTTTCCTTCAGCTGCCTGAGTTTCACCAAGTAATAAATTTATATGTTTTGACAATGAATTAACATTACTTAATTGAATCAAAACATTAATTCCCAAACTGTTTATGAGCTCAACCCCATGAAAAAGAAGCTGATCGGTTCACATAAAGTTGTGAAATTAAAAATACTTTTAAATTAGAAAAAAAAACACTTATTAATTATAATAATTATGACCCCCAATAGAATGAAATTACTCATAATCTGATGAGTGCTTCACTACAGTAACTGGACATTTAGCATTGTCCACAACAAAGTTGCTTACACTCCCCATTATAACCCTGCATATATTAATTATATTATATATATATATATATAAGTAAAATAAATGAAATTAAATAGATTTGTTACATACTTACCTTTGAAGCTTTCCAAGGCCTCTATTACCAATAATGAGACAATTCAAAGGGATTTTATCAATAGCTTCACATATTTTCTCACGAGGATCTCCCCAAAATATCTTCATTATCACAGTAATTTCCTTTTGCTTTGATGCATTATTTATAATATCCAATGTTTCTATATCTGGTTTTACTCCATATTTCTTCATTATTACAGGATCTGAAAGTTCCGCCATAGGAATCAAAGCTACCAACATAATTTATTATTATTAGTCAACACAACACACTTTCGAGTCATTTATAAATAAATAAATAAAAGATCAATGGCTTACGAGAGCCCGAGGTCTGCCAGAGCTGTGTTTCGCCTTCATCGGAATGACCTTGTTGTTTGATGTTAATGAGGATCAGATGATCGCCTTTTCTCGCAACGTTATCCACCGCCCATTTCAATGCTTCTACACTGCATTTCGAGAAATCTACGGCCACGCCAACTTTCCTATCTCCCATCTCTCTTTTTTTTTCTGTTTCTCAATCTCTTTGTTTTTTTTCTTTTGAAATTTCTTAAACTTGATTAGCTAAGTGCGATGCCAGTGGGTTAGCAGAAGCGGTTGTTTTGAGGAAAAAGTCAATTTTAGTTGGTTATTTTAGTTGTATGTTTAGTTATAAAGAATTTTGGATAATTACATTTCAAATAATAAATCATCATTTTTACATTAAACCATATCATATCATGCATGTTGGGCTGTTTTTTTATATAAATTTAAAATTTCCCATTATATAGATGTATGAGATATTTTGATCGATTTTTCCTAACTTAGATTAATTTTATAAAGACGCGGTGTGTTGTTTTCATTGAGGATCTACTCATAAATTAGTCAGTACTCTTTTCTTATTTTTATTTTCTTTCTAATATAGAAATCTAACGTTACACCTCACCGTCATTGTTATCGAGACTTCTTTTTATTTTATTTTTTAATGTCATATTTTTATCCTAATATCATATCATTTTTAAATATATATGAATCATTTAAAAAAATAATTGATTTAATGAAATAGTTGTTGTTATCTTGGGTTTGAATTTCAATTATCAAAATATATAGTTAAGTTTTAAAGTTGTCAAATCTTGTTTACTTGCTATGAACTTTCTATATATGTACTAAGTGACCGACTAAACATGTTTTATTTGTGGATTAATTTATAATGTTGCCTCTAAAAGGATATGCCAATAGTAATGTTGTCCTGTCATTAGTAAGACATCTCCAACCGAAAAACTCATTTTCAAACTCATTTTGGTGTAAATGTCACATCAAATAGTAATTTTACTCCAACCGAAAAACCCAATCTCAAACTCAAAAGAATATTCTTTCTTATATCAACTTTTATAACTTTTTAATATCACCCATATCTTTTACAAACTTATAAATTACACCACAATATTATAATATCATCCAAATATTTTAAATTTAAATATAAATTAATTATAAAAATTTATTAAAATAATATATATAATATATATATATTAAAGTAATTTTTTTTAATATTATTATAATTTTTTTTAATTATATTATAAATTTATGTTATATAAAAAATATTATATAAATTAAATTAATAATTATATAAATAAACTTAATATAAAATATAAGATAAAAATAAAATATAAATAAATAAAACATATAAATAAATAAAACATATAAACAAATTAAAATATAAATACATTAAAATATAAATAAATTATATAAGTAAGTTTAATATATAAAATTAATTAAGTAAAAGTTAAAGGACTAAAATGCAAAAAAAATAAAATATATGCGTTTGTGAACCGTAGCAACGCATATTTGCGTTTTTAGAAGAGGGAAAATGAGAAATCTCATTTTGGGTTTGGTTTTGCAGTTCGGTTGGAGGAAAAAACCATTTTGGGTATGCGTTTCCAGTACTATTGGAAATGCTCTAAGCTAGAGTTTCGGTTATAGGAAAGTTGCTGTGAATATTCCTAAGACTATGTTCATGTAATTTCTCATTTCTGGAATCAGTTTTATATGTGTCGGATAATTTCTCATTTCTGTTATCTTCCATTTGATTGTTGTCATATGATGGTGTGTCCCATGTAATGTATCGGGCACGTTTGATCTTATTTTCTTAAATTCTTTTATTACCATTTTATCATTATAAGTAGACTATGTAACTTTAAACTAGTTTAATTAAGAGTAGGTTGATATTTTCTAAGTATTTTCCAGAGGGGCTCCCGACGTAGTCCCAACGTCAGTTTCTCGGAGAAACTTTCACCCAACTTAATGTAAGAGGCATATCTATGCCACAAAATCGAAACATAATGTCCGAACTCCTGCTAATATCAATTCTGATCCCTAAGTCATGAATTTTGTGTAAATTCGGATTGATTGATCTGAAACTTGTTTGGAAGTTAGTTTATCAAACCACAAAGATTTATAACTTGACCAATCTTTATTCTATTTATAACCATTATTATGTTTGAAGATTATCTGCCTTGTTGAAGATTTAATTTGTTGTTCTTGTTTTTAAATTTTTTACTTTTATGTTCTTAATTGTGATTTCTTATTTTAGACATTATTGTTATTTTTATATTTTAAAGATTTTAACTTGTGCTGGGTTCTTTGTTATAAAAAAAATTAATTCAATCCAACCTCGGACCAGAATTTGTAAAAAAATAAAACTGGAATGACAATCAGAACCTTGGTTATCTAAATTTTGTTTATATGAGTTTTTTTTTCTTTTTTCTCCTGGTCTAAATTATTTGGGGCAAACTTAGGATAATTACAAAAAAAAACAAATCTAAAAATAAACAACTACAAATTCTTTAAAACTGATTCTTTTTATAATAAGTCCTACTACTGAAAGATGTTTTTGCTAAAAAATCACAAACTCAGAAACGTGTTAAAATTAAAAATGTAAATAGAACGAATTATTCTTTTTAAATATATAAAAAAATGATATTTTGCTATTAATAATATACCAAGAAGACCCTTAAATTTCCCAATTGCTCAAAGTCCCTTGTGAACCATAGTTAAATTATAAAATAATTGATCCACAATTTTGGTGAAATTGTAAGACATCATTACAAGGAATGATGTTAGTTATTTTCTCCACTTTTTTTGATAGTTTAGGTAATCTGAACCCAGACCCAAACCAAAACCAACCTCAACTCAATGCTTAGTTTGTTTGGGATTCGACGGTTCAAGTAAACCCTTATATTTGCTTGCCATATATGCAGTATCCAGTTTTCGAGAATAGCTTGTGGAAGCTCTCTATGGGGATTGATTCAACTGTCTACTGAAAAACAGAAATGCATATAATAAAACACCAACTTAAGAGTAAATGTACTTTACAAAGGAAAAATTGGAAGCTTAAGTTATAATGTGAAACACAAAAACATTATCACTCACATTTGATTGCACGAGTAATTTCCCACGACAATGTATCGCTTTCTTCGTATAAGTTGTTGCCGGGAGATGGCCTTCTACAATTCACTAGGGAAACTCTAAACCTTTCACTCTCAAGGGAGGATGGATAAATGATTTGCTCTTCCTACCAAAAAGAAGAAGAGGAGATAAAAATGGAAGAAAAGTAGATTTCTTTTGTTTTCTAAGTGGAAAAGAAACAATTATACCTCAGGCAATTCGTTAAACTCGTCAGGAGAGATCTGCAGCAAATCCACGGCTGTCTGACCAGTACACCATGCAAGAACTTTACCGCTCTCATCTGCAAGAGTTATTTTCAGATGGAAAGCGCTCTCCACTTCGGCAGTGGAACAAGATTGATGGCAAAATTTGCACACAGCCTCTGCAGAAGTCATACTGACGAAATGGCCACATGGTGAATGAGAATACCTTGTATTCACATGACAATATTCTACTTGGTCTACCTGAATCTGACATACCTACAACAGTGTTACCAAAATGAAATTATAATTAATCAAAGATTCCAATTCACTAAAATAATAATGGAATAAAAAAAACTGATGGACAAGTTCAAAACATTTCTTCTAACACAGTTCCTTTTTCTATCCATTATAAATGCAGTAGTATATCCATATCTACAGTTAATATAACTGGAACACAAGTAAATTGGGAAACCCAAAAGGGAACAACATATATTTTATCTCACAAATATTAAGAATAAACAAAATGAAAGAAACATACATACATGTATATTGGCTTTGCGATCTTGTAGATTAGACAGGGTAGATAAGACGTGCAGACAAGACGAATTTACCAAAGCCGGCAAGCAGCTTAGGTTGACAAAAGAAACCCCAATGTTGTTCTCTGACCATATGACTTCAAGGCTGAGAAGAAAATACAAATTAATATGAGATGCAAACAAGATTTAACACTCTCACACATAATAGAACATTCAGATTCATAATAAACAAGAAAATAACACACTTGTTTATAATCAAATTATAGGAAGGGGTATAAAAGCTGTCACAATTTCTTACCATTTATGTCCAGTATATGAGCATGACAAGCCTGACAAGTACACAGTGTGTCCAAGTCCAACTCGTCCAAGTGACCTAGGAAATATTGTGGAATTTTTAGATGGAGAAAGATAGAGTTCATTTTGATATAACCATATTATTAGGATGGTAAAAACTAACCAAGATTTGGAAAAATGAAGCTTCACCCAAATTGCACCAGTTTTATCTTCAATCCTCAAGGAAAATACAACTTCCTCTGAATTGGTGTCTCGAGACATGTCGCTAACTATGCCATAGAGGCTGAACCCTGTCATCTTGTCCCGAAGATCACTTACAGATATCTGCAGTTCTTCCAAAACACAATAGTTCATTAACAACATTAATTGCTGGGGCCTTATACTGATAATGTAAACAGCATTGTAAAGGCCTAAACTAACTACTCCTAAGAAATTTGTCTGCACAAGATGATTCCAGTTAATAGATATACATATGTAACTTTAGTAGCACACTATAGTCTATTTTAGTTATCGCTCAAGATACTGAGCACCTCTTTGAATGAATGAAACATGTCTAATACTTCTTACATCTCAACTGGCAACAATTCTAAGTGGTTGAATTAACTCACTCGAAAAGGATAATTTCTGAAGTCAATGGACCCTTTGGAATCACAGGGCAAGACAACTTGAGAGATTTTGGACATCTGGCTTGGATAGCATGTGCTCAAAAACTTTGACCCTTGAGTTCGAGTTTGTGTCAATGCTACAGAAACCTGGAACACCAAAAGTGAGGTCAATATACACAACATTTACAAAAAAAAAAAAAAAAGCCAATTTGAGATCAAGAGCTTTTTAATGTAGGGTTTTTCTTAAACAATAAGTAAGGTATTTTAGTACTTCAGTTTAAAATGTTATAAAATATAAGGGTATTTTAGTTGAATGATTTAATTGATGATGGGATAAGACTTCAAGAAACAAGGCCCATGTTTAAATATCAAAGTTTTGAGTTTGGAACAAAACTCTTTTACATATATCACTATCAAAATAGAAATGGGAAACTTCAGTTCTAATAGGCCCAATTTCCATGACTTACTTGTTCCTCATGTTGAATGAAGGGCACCAGATACAATTGTGTTGCGCTACCATATTCAAGACACAGTTCTTCAGATCTTCCGGTGGCACTTCCAGTAAAAGTTGCTACAAAGGGTTTATCAAGGGCGAGCATACTTCCCAAACTAGAATGGAAAATGAAATGAATTTTACAATCATGAGAAAAGAATATGAACATGAGATTTGCAAATCTAAGTTTAATATCCACCTGAAGAGGTCAGCAAGAAGAACTTGCTCTCCCCAAAGCAAAAACTTCATTCTGATACCATCATTGTCAACTAGAGCAATTTGTTTCCTCTGAATACCATCTTTACCTTGAATTTCCACTGGACCAATGTACTCAATCCTGCATAATATAGTAATTGCACACAAAAGATTGAGGTGAAACCTTGTAGCAAAAATATGCTTCTATAATCTGGTATAAAAAAAAAGATATTTGACCTATCTTTCATATGAATGCTTACCTCGCATATAGAGAATAAGAAGTTCCTTCGTTAATAGCATCAACAGATATGTTGGAGAAAGAATCTGAACAAAATTGTGCACCAAGAAGCATAGCATCATCATCTTCATCCTGTGCAAGATATGATTGCATAAAATAAGTGGCATTTTCCCAATAAGACAACAAAATCGTCATCCGACTTGATTAATACATATATGCTAATATCTATTAGATGTAGATTACGCTTGAAAATAAGATATGAACCATAGCTTATACTCGAGGAAAAATATAATCCGTAGAGGGAAAAACTCTAAAAATAAAAACTACCTCATTCAAAAGGGTGATAAAATATTCAGTTGGCAAAAGCCGCAGGCAACCAGATCCACTAGAAGCAGGTCGCAGACGACATCCTGTAAGAAAAACCTCTCTTCCTTTCTTCAGAATTCCATCATGAGTATCAGCTAAGTTGTAAAATCTGCCTAGGGTTGACATGTTGAAGACTAAGAATTAAACTAAGTAAATATGAATTTGGCTGTCTACATAGATATATTCTTTATGAAAGCAACTGATTTTAATTTTTTGGCATTTCCTCTTCAGCTTCAAGGATTATACACCATATTGTATTACTCTCATTATCATAAACTTTAAAATAAATTAATCAACGCCAATTCTAGTATATGACGTAGAACAAACCATTCTCAAATAATAACTATTTATCATGTTTCATTGTTCAAGTACTCTGCAAACACACTAGAGCAAATGAAGATTTTGAAATCAACAGAAGTGGCACATGCTTCTCTAGATACTGACAAGAGACAGCTTAGAATCACATTAGAATACAAATTTCAAATGCAGACAGCACAAATCTAACCATGCATCCATCAATAGACCCTCCTGAATTTCTTTAAGTTGGAGGTATTTTAAACACTATTTCAACTCTTCATAACTAGTAGGGGATATGTGCCTTCATGTAGAATGATTACTAATATCCTTTGGTTGTTTTAGGTTAGCTCTTCAGTTTAAGTTATTCATTGGGTTAACAAGTCATCTGTTGACAATTGTTGGACTTTTAGGCAGACTGGCCATGACCATATCCCAACTCTGTGGACAGATTTGAGTTCAATTAGACCTAGGATGGACACCAGCATAAAAAGACCTAGCATGAACCAGTATTTGTCATACCAAATCAATCAGGTAAAGCATGACTTACCACTTCAATAACCTAGAATTTCACATGACATTTATATTAGCAAAACAATCACTCATATTATATTCTCACTAGATATATGATTCAGGGATAGCTTGTATTGAACTTTTCACATGATAATTTACCTACGATGGAGGTAAAGTTCGATAGTGTTGGAGCTCCAAAAATCGCCCAAAGAAAGCATGTAGATATTTGTTCCTGAAAAGCAAAAGTATCAGCCATAGCAATCATTACAGATAATAAGAAATAATGAGCATATACATTAAATACTTTTTGCACTCATGAGAACATTTGTTGGAAGAAATTTTCAAGGCTTTGTTTATAGATCTAAACCTATTGATTACAAGTGATTGACAGAAATAAATTCAGCCTCAATAGAGATTGTTCAGTATAACATTTGATAGAGGATAAGTCTGTACGATATTATTATGAAATTCATCACATATATTGTTTGAACAGACATGCAATCAGTTTGCACGTTCAGCATCAGACATGATCATGTTCCTTTCATAAGATTCGCACAAAAAAAAAAACTAACATATTGCTACATTTAATTTGACACAGAATTTGCAATATCTTACCAGGAAGAACAAATGCATCGATAATAATAGCTTCGAGGACACTATTAAGCGACAGAAATTTCTTCTCGTAAATGGAATCAATAGTCACGGTATTCGGAAGTTTAGATCTTTTGTTCTTCTTAAGCATACTAATGCATTCAGGTTGCTTCTTTGGAGCACCGATTCTGTTTTGTTCATTCCACGCCTATTAAACGTAATTTTGAGACATTAAACTCTTCAGTAAAGAACAATAGCGTGTGAAGGAAGACTATTAACTCGAATACCTGAGAGAGTTCAGATAACAGAATCGCTGAAGTGACGCCGCTCGAATAAGCAATGCATGTCTTGAGAATACGAGAAGCGATCCAACTCCATCCAGGTCCATTTGGTTCTTCATCGTCGTCATCGCTGTTATCCGGTAACAATATAGATGTCACGTAATTGATGAACTGACCGAATGGATCCATCTCCTCTTCTTCTTCGTCTTCGTCTTCCTTTCGTTTAGGTGCTTCATCATCGTAGTCAGTGTCCATTGGCGCGTCATCTTCACCTACAAAAGAACGCATGTTCTCGTTTTCAGATCGGTTATTCTTCGATGGAGAAGTGTAGCTCTACTAGAGATAACTTTTCTTCCTTCCAAAACCCTAACTCTTGCGAAGAGCGTTGGTTGTCAAAAGCGCTCTGGCGGGAAATGATCGACTCGTATTTTAGGTCAGTGTGTGGCAATGGATATTTGAGATTTACTCCTTTTTTTTATTTTGTATCTCCTATTTTTTTATTTTGTAGTTCCGTTTTGATTAAAAAAAATATATTTTGCTAAAAGTATTAACTAATTTAGATATGTATAATAGTTCATAAAAATATCTCACTATAGTCTTCAGTTTTGAACTTGAACGAAAACACAATCCGAAATGAATAAAAAAAAAATTAGTTTTAAGTAGTGTATTTTTTGTTTAGGTCAAAATTCGGTCAACCTAAAATGATCAAAGTAGACTAGATAATCTGTTTACAAGTTTTTTTTTCCTTAGTTTATGTTTTTCTTTCCTACTTACTCATTCTCTCTTAAGATTTTTTTTACTTGAATTTGTGATTTAGTTTAATTTTTGTAATTTAAAATAGAGAAATAAATAAATTATATCAGATTGGGTTCGAGTTGAGTTAGGTAAATCGGGTAATCGGATCGGTTCTGGTCAACATAAATAAACCGATCAGGTTCATGTTAGAGATTTTAACACGAACTAGCATTTAGCCCGTGCATTTGCACGATTAATAATATAAAAAACCGTGGAAAAAAATTACGGATAATATTTTTAATTTTATTTTTAACCGTTTTAAGTTTATGGGTGGGTCAACCCACAATCCGACTCAGGTATCCATTTACTCAAAGTCATTTTATATATATATATATATATATATATATTATAGTTAGTTAAAAAATTGAATTTATATTAATGTTAAAACGTCCGCATTCATCAAATTTGATGTTAAATTTAAAATATAAAGTTTTAGTAGCTTAGTTGGTAAAAGGTTATACTTATTTTTGTTAGGTTGCAAGTTCAAAACATACCTCTAGCATTTTTTATTTTATTTTTAACCGTTTTAAATTTAAGACGGGTCAACTCACAATCCGACCCAAGTATCCAAATTAACCAGAACTCTCGACCCGGCAATCTGGACACTTTAAAAATTAAGCATCATTATATATATATAGATATATATATAGATTACTAAACCGATCCGATTCAAATTAGTATAGTTCAACTCGTTAATCTGAAACTAACCCAAATTGCGACCATAATCTCACCTCGACTTGAAAGAGAATAATACATTTATTTATTAATAAATAAGTATAAATAATCGTATTTATATTTTCAAGAACTTTTGTGTTTGTTAAAGTTTATTATGTTTTTATTTACTTGCAAACATTTTTGTGTTCGTGCTTTTCTATAGTTTTTTTTTAATTGAGTTTAAACAACTCTCGTTTATAATATTTATATAAATAATAATAATAATAATAATAAATTCAACCTATTGACATATTTTGAAGGATGTTTTAAAATTAGTTAAAGTATAATATATCTAGATTAAAACTTAAAATATCACACTAAATATTAGACCTATCATTTCGACAACCAAAATTTACAAGTCTTGATTTGGTGTCCCACTTTGCCCCATTCTATGTCTCACTCTTCTCATGGACAATAAAAAAAATTGTGATTTACAAACTATTGGACTAGCTTTGATAGATTTTCTATAATCTCTTATATCTCATAATTGAAAGAGCACGAGGTATAAGGGAATGAGAAATGTAATCAATTACAATTTTTTGTTATCGTTTTGAAAGGTGTTCATAATTGAAAGAGCACGAGGTGTAAGGGAATGAGAAATGTAATCAATTATATTTTTTTGTTATCAAAATGTTATCGTTTTGAAAGGTGTGATAGAGAGTTATATTCTGACTCAAAATTTATATACCAAACAAAATTTATATATAATAGACAATGTAATCTACCAGGATAAATCAACAATATAAGAAATTTACAAAATTAATATTATTTTGAAACTAATATAAAAAATATTTGGCTTTGTTTAGAAATATATGAAGCTAAAAAATGAAATTGTGTTTGAACAAAAATGTTATTATTTTTTTTAATATGTATAAGTAAGGTGTATTTTACATTATCTAATCTAAATTAATATTGAATAAGATATTTGACAAAATAATATATTCAAATAAATTTATAATTTATATTTTATTTATTTGGAATATAAGGGTTAGATGAATATGTATATTGGATCAGACATAAGGGCCATTGATACCATATTATATGGGATATCATATAGAGTGAATTTAAGAATGATTTGTTGTTAATAATGGAAGATGAAACAAAAATATTGCTTCTCATTATTATAAATTGATCAATAATTGAATATGCAACATCACCTACAACACACTCAGAAAATCAATGGAGGTTAATTGGTTTTCTAAAGAAAATATTAGTTACCCACTAGACTAAACACATAAAGGAAAGCCACTACACAAATAATCAAAATTCAATTTAAATTAAACTATTTTGTTTTTTTCTTCAAATTAAAAAAAAAATGTTTTAAATAATTGTGTCACAAGGATGGTGCATGATACATAACTTCATTACCATCAACATCATATGTTTTCCTAAATTTGGTTGTTTTTAAAAATAAATTGTTATGTGATAAATATATATATATATAACAATGGTTACTTTTGCTTGTTGAGTAATTGTATATTTTATAAGTTATTTATATTTTAAATAAATTATTTTTGTTTATTTATTTAGAAAATTAATTAGAGGAGGATTTAATCAATTTTTTTTTAGAAATTCACCTTGTTAAGGATTTGGCACAATTGCTAAAATATATACAATTCCTCTCTTTATATATGGCTTTATTAGGGAATTTTGTATTAAGGCCCTGACTCTAATCATGTTTTGAATTCAAGTTTGAATAAATATATATATATATATATATATAAATTTATTAGTTAAAGTGTTTTATTTATTTAAATAATAAAATATTTTAAAATATGTTTAATTATATACATTAACAAATTTAATGATTTTTCTTAATTCACTAAGTAATTAGAGTGTCAAAAGAGTGATTTTAAGATAGTAGTGACAAATTTAAAATTAAAGTTAAAGTGATTTAAAAACAGTTAAGAAAATATTAAAAAATTATGAATAAAACTGAAAATAAGTTTTGCTATTTTAAGAATTGAAATATTATGTGATAGTATCACAATTTTGCTATAATTATGTTTTCGAGAATTTGAAACCCGAACGAGTCATTAATCTGGTAAAAGGACTGGAACACTAGGTTATTAGTTTAAGTGATGGGTCAAACTAGTGAGTTTCATATAATAATAAAATAATTAAAATAGAGATCAAAATTCAAAATATTATTTCGGAATTATAATATTTTCCTTACCTTTTTTAGGGACAACAAAATAAAAATAAATATAAACTCTTAAGTATGAATTAAGACAATTAAAATAAATATCAACTATTAATTATTCGCAAAATATTCACACTATTCACCGAAATCAATCCCACCAATAATGTCATTTCATTGCTTTCAATAGGACATTAATATTGTTCTTTCATTTTTTTTAATATCTACTTCATCCAAGTTTAAAATCTCAAAAATTACAATATTAAGAGGGTGATAAGTGAGAAAAAAATAATTAATTTTTTAAAATAGTATAAACCCGCTAGGTTAACTTTGGTCATCGGATTTCCGGACTAACCTGCGGGTTGACCGAGTTTAACTGGGTTGATTGTATTTCTAATTTTTTTTATCAACCCAACCCGGATTCACCAGATTTGTCGGTCCAACCGACGAGGCAGGCCAAATTTCAAAACTATGGGTTGAAGTTCACATTAGCACCAACCTAAATATGTCCGATAAGAGACCAAAGATCATAATTTGATCTCTTTAAAATGTTTAAGTTAAATATAAGTTATACTAGTTTTCTAAACTTTAATTTTTTTTTTTTAATATTACTATAAAGAAATAATTTAAATTTATATAAAATATAAAAAAAAAATACCTAATACATATAAAAAAAAAGCTTGCTTGTTACTATTGGATTTATTTGAATAAATTACGAGTTTATTTAAATAGTTTTGTTTGATAATTTTTTTTATTATAATAGGTTGTAAGGGTAAATGTGGTCGGTGTGGAGCAACTTTATCGGCGTATTCTTCGCCGGAAAAATGAAAGAAATTGAAAGGAGTCAAGGACAGGGCGGCGACTGGAGAGAGAAGGAAGGAAGGAAGGAAGCGTTAAGATCAAAGTAAGATTGATGACAACGATGGTGGACCATGTCTGATAGATATAGTCGCTAATTACACTGACCGTGTTGACCGGAAACGTTGATTCTCATTTGTTGGCTGGTGCATTGGCTTGATTATCTGTCACAAAAGCAATAATCATTATTATATATAATATATATAGAGAGAAGTAGTAGAAAGATATGATCAAGTTTTCGCCACAGTAACCAGCTTTTTCCGACTAGTGGTGGGGGTGAACCCATATCCTGCCATATTTTACAAGGTTTGTCCTTATATATTTTCATATTACTACTCATTTCTCCTCTTTCAAGTTAATCTCACCCTTTTTAGGGTTCACTGATTTATGGGTAGCTAATCTTTATTATTTGATAAGTAATCGTTTTAACCTTTCAGTTTCACTTCATTCAAAATAATAGACCTATCGAAAACAGAGATTTTCAGTGTTCACAACTTAGATGGAAAACTAGTACAATTATGATGGAAGCATAGTTGTTGATAATTGATCCAAGAATCAATAGTTGTAACAATGTATACTTTATTTAAATATCGCGTGAGTAAAGGCTTTTGGAATTTGTTTGTTTCCTTTGATGATCTAAGCTAATTAATACACCTAGTGAACTACCCATTTCTTTAATTCTTAGTAGCAATTGAGGATATGGAAGGCTTCTGTTATCAAGACTTGATTATCATCGACCTTTCACCCCCATCTTTTCTATCTACCCATGTCACATCAGATTCCATTAAGTGATACCAGAGGAGTACTCTGCGGCCTAACCTTATGTTATTCTCTCTGCCACAGATGGGAGGTGACACCGTTTTACTTCATTCACTTGCTGAAATATTTTGAGGACTTATCATCATTATCATCAGTCCTAGACTGTTAAAAATGTCATTTGTAGTTTCTATATCTAGAATTCATTTGTCTGTTAAAGAAAAAAAAAAAAAAGGACAGGACATAATTATAAGTCCAAAGAATACTTTCTGTAGACTCTTTCAAATTAACAGGTGGGATGTCCGTGACAGTCTGATAAACTAAATGAGATAGTTTAGCATGGTTTTCCTGCCAATAAGTATATTGAGATTGATTAAGTAGATTGTTCATTATTGAAAACTATTAGTTTAGTTTAGCTATGTCTCTGAATTCATCAGTTTTTTTAAAACAGATTCTAGGTTTTCATGGGGATGTCATTAGTAGAAGGAAGTTTCATGTCCTTTATCTAATTATACCTTTGCAGAATGGGTTCATGTGAATTTGGGGCAAGCGTTAAGGTTTATGAGTTATGACCTTTTGCTTTCACTGAAGGAGAGTACATAAAACCAGCTAGCTTCATAAGAAATTCCATTTTTAGGTGTGACATGGGTTAATAATTCAGTTTTTTTTTACTTCTTGGTCAGTATGAAGCACATAGTACTACTGTACAAACTTTGTCCAGAAACAATTGTCATGTTTCTGCTGGTAAAAAAAGTGATTATACCACCCACAGTAGCACTATTGGTAAGAATCTTTAATTAAGAGGCTGAGGTCTCATGTTCAATTAATTTCGAAGATAAAACTAGTCTCAGAAAAAGAGTCGATTATCTATATGTGCGAGTATTATTCTCCACGCAGTAACAAATTATTTGTCCACTCAACCGCCACGGCTATATAAGAGTTGAAGAAGTGGTTGGAGACTTAATAAGTCTCAGAAAGAGGTTCACTTGTAGTCAAACTGTTTTGGAATAGAACCATGGATAGGATGATGATGGGGAACACGTTTTTAATAAGAAAATTCAATGAAGAGAGTGATGTTGATATGGCATTGAAGCTCGAGAGAAATTGTGAGGCGGGATCGCAAGATGGGTTCTTCGTGGGTAGTGTTATAGGCGATCCCCTAGTTAGAATTATGTTCTTTCCTATTCGCATCATGCTGGTAAGCGAAAAAGTTAGATAAATTTGGTTCCATCATAATAATAATGGAAACTTGCATGATGTAATGTTATTATTATTATTATCCTTCTTTGCATGCATGTGTATTAATGGTTTTAATAGTCTTGAAAATGGAATTACTAACAGGTGGCCGAGCTACGCAAAAATGGAGAGATAGTTGGTATGATCCGAGGATGCATAAAGCATGTGGGGACTAGATTTGGTGGACGACATGTCAAGTTCGGTTGCATACTAGGCCTCCGAGTCTCCCCTAGGCACCGGTAACATCTCCTTTTCGCCAAAAAAAAAATCTCTTTCTCATCATGTGATTAAATATGTTCTAGACTAGGTAAAACCATAACAATCATAATCCTACCTAGGAATTGGAGAGTTGATAACTATTTCCCAAAAAAAATTAATTTAGATTTGTTTATTAGGAGGATGGGAATTGGTTTGAAACTGGTGGAGGCGATTGAAGAATGGATGGTGGAAAATGGTGCGGAGTATACATTTCTAGCGACAGAAGAGAGCAATATCGCCTCGAATAATCTCTTCGCTCTGAAATGCAATTATGTGAAGTTTAGTTCTTTGCTGATTTATGTTCAAGAAGACTGTTCTTCTCTGAATAATAAACCTCAGCCTCAAAACATCCAAATAGAGAAGTTATCCATAGACGAGGCTATTTTCTTGCATAAAAGACACCAAGGAACAAAAGACATGTACTTAGCAGATATCGACAAAGTGTTGAACGAAAAACCGAGCCTAGGAACATGGGTTTCATATTTGAAGGACGACGGTTGGGATATTGGATTGAGCAAGAGAGATATCAGAGATAGTCACGATGTTCGTTCTTGGGCTACTCTTAGCATATGGAACAAATGCGAAACCGATCAGAAGAAGCTGATAATTCAGAATGCAGAGAGGTCTCGTCGTTCTTCAATATCTCATTTAGTCGAGAAACAACACCAACAACAAGAACCGTCTAGCTTTCTATTCTTGCACGGTTTGTTTGGAGAAGGAGATAGAGTTGGGGAACTTGTGGAGTCGTTGTGGTGGTTCGCGATGAGGGTGGCTGCAAACATGAACTGCAAGGCAATGGTGACTGAATTGGGATTTTCTGATCCTATGAGCGAGTTTGTTCCGAGAGGCATATCCTCTTTATCGTACACGAACGATGTATGGTACGCCAAGCGCGTTTCTGATCAGGAAGATGACTTGACCATGAAGGGTATGTTTGGTAATGTCGCGGTTGACCCTAGAGATTTCTAATGTTCTATTTGTATGGTGATGATGATGAAGTGGCCATGGGGGGTAATATGTCCTAAAGAAGATGGGAAGAGTCCAAGGAATTCCTCACATTCATTGTGATCTATCAATATCTTTCATTGTGTGCTTGTATTATATATGAAGTTATTCAGTTTGAGTGTAACCTTGTTTTAATATTAGTGTAATTATTGTATGATGATATATATATATGGTGTATAATATTAATAAATTTGTAATATATGTGAGTCTTATTTAAATTGTAGACAGTAAACTTGGGTTCATAATCTTTAGAACAAAGGAGGAGGAAGAGTTAAACCCTAAATAATAGATGGTCTCTATATACTACAGGGACTGGTTGATTACATTTACACATAAAAGTCTATCTGAGATTAATAATTTGCATAAAATCATTGTAACAATCAAAACTTACTTAGAGATGGTTCTGTTGTTACAACTTATTTAAATAATGTTATTGTCTATATTTAGTTAGAGTTAGTTATGTTGTTATAACTTATCTATATGCTTAATTTTGAAAGTGTCTGGATTGCGGGGTCGAAAGCTGTGATTAATTTGAATATATATGTGGGATGATTAATTTGAATATATATGTGAGAGTAAATGGATATTTGGGTCGGATTTTAGATTGATCCGCCCATAAACATAAAACGGTTAAAAATAAAATTAAAAAAGCTACAGGTATGTTTCGAACTTGCAACCTAACAAAACCAAGTATAACTCTTTAACTAATTAGGATAATAACATTTTATATTTTTAATTAACACCGAATTTGATAAACGCGAGACGTTGTAACGATATATTTTTATCCGTGTGCATCACACGGGGATCTTTCTAGTTTAAATAATGTTATTGTCTGATAGTTATTTGATGGATTTGTATTTTTTTTTTGAGTAAAAATATTTATAGATTAATAATATATAATGATATAGTAATTTATTTGTTTTAAAATAAATTTTAGTATTTTAAATAATAAATTGAAGAATCTATCATGATTTTTTTAGATTTGTTTTTTCTAGGTTATTGGGAATTTTATTTAAAAAATATTGTTTAATTAAAAAAATTATGTTATTTTAATTTTTAATTTGTTTAATTAATAAAATAATTTTTTTGTATTAAAATTAAAATATAATAAAAATAAAGTAAGACCACATTAAGGTAGATTGAGTAATAAGAGTGTTTTTAAAATTAAATATTAGTAATTTTCATTTAAAACATCTTAAAAGTTAAAGTAATGATTATGAGATGTCAGACTAGTTTACTAGTTTTTATGTTAAATTATAAAATTGTGACTTTTATCGAGATTAATTGAAAGTTCGGACGTCTCTTTACAAATCACAAAATTTGGGATTCTTTATTATTAAAATAATAAAAAACGAGGTTTAAATTAATGGTTCTAATTTTTTTTAATTATTTGTAAATATCAGATAGATAATAAGTTAACGGAGTTTCAAACGAGTCGTTTGTATAATTTAAAAAAAAAAAATCCAAAATTTCATTTAAATTCAAAAAAATCTCACTTTGACACTTTGGTGGTCTTCCTGTATTAATAAAAGTAAGTATTTTATAAGCATTAAGGTATTATAACCATTTAGGAATTATGAGTAAGCATAGTTTTAATTTTTTTTCATTCTCACTTAATAATTTTTTATTATTTTTATTAATAATTTCTATTTTTATTTATATATTTTTTAAAGTAATAAAACCGGTGAAAAATTATTATTAAGTGATGATTAAATTTGTAAGAGTAGATGTTTAGATAATACACACTTTTTTTTTTACAACATTAAAATATATATTGTTTGGTAAGAGAAATTTCATTCATATTCTTTAATTAAATTGTGTAATCTATTGAGACAGGATAGTAAATTAAAGAAATTAAATATAATATAATACAATTAATAATTATTTATTATAATTTGATTATTTTAGTTATTAATATATATATATATATATATATATATATATATATATATATATTTAATAAATATGAGAATAGATAATTGAGTACAACAAGAAATAAATAATAAAAATTATATTTTTTTACTTTCTTTATTATTAAATTAAAAAACTATATTTATTTAAAAATATAAAAAGTTATATATATATATATATATATATATATATATATATATATATATAACAAATTTAATATATACAATAATAAATTTTTATATAGGCAATAAATATATATACTTTAAAAATGACTCATTTAATTAAAAAATTCGTTTAATACAATCATAAAAACATAACATGAATGTACAAATTGAATACAATAATAATCATAAAAACATAACATGAATGTACAAATTGAATACAATAATAGAATAATTATTTGACTCGAACATCTTTAAAAGGCGTAATAAGATCTCCACATGAATCCACAAGTTTTTCGGATCTAATCTCCTATAACGCCATGATAATGACATTGTGAATAATCTTTAACGACCTACTTTCATTGTTGGAAGTTCTTCGATTTCTTTCTAATCAGATAGTCCACCAGAAAATTATAAGGATAAAACTCATCTTCTAAGTCTCGCATTTTTAGTCGCCCCAATTCATGCCTCCCAATAGCCACTAACAATTTTCGGCATAACCCATTGTATTCCAATCAAATTTCACAAAAGACTTTATATATTTGCAACAATGTGACAATGTAAAAATAGATGAGAAACTGTCTCAACCTCTTTGTAACACATACGACAACGACTCACAATAATCATATATTTTTTCATACATCTATCGTTAGTGAGAATTTTGCCGTGAATAACACTCTAACAAAAAAAAATGAGATTTTGGTACGCATCTTAGACTCCCATAAATTTTTTTAACATAAATCAATCGAGCTAACTTTATTGAAGAAAGTGTAACAATGTCCCACATTAAAGTTATTTAGATCACGCCACCGCATAAAATTTCAAGAAGACGGGTTTAACCATTTATTTCTAACCAAGAACAAAAGTCTATCATTGAACATGTTTATTTACTGTTCAATCTTCTTCTGTACCTGATACGGTTAGCAAAAGCACTAGACCGAATGTCAAACATATCTTTGACCGATGTATCTCTACAAATAGCAATAAAAGCAATCTCAGGGAAAACCTTTACCATTACACCAAGTGTCATCCCAAAAACTAATTGAACTTCCATCACCCACAATAAAAATTGAATGCTTCCGATAAATCTTCCACATGTCATAAATACCACCCAAAATGTTTCATCCCACAGGTCTATAAGAATTCTTGGTGAACCAACCAAACTTATCCTGACCATATTTACGTTTAATCAATTTGGCTCAAATACTCCATTGCTCAGATGCAAATCTACTACACCATTTAAATAATAAGGATTTATTAAAAGAAACAAGATCGCGAATTCTCAATCCCCCATGCTCTTTTATTAATTTAACCTGTTCCAACTCACTAAATGAGAAAATGAGGAATCAGATGATCTCCATAAAAATTTACACATAATTCTCTCCATCTTCATGGCCACACACTTTGGGATGACAAAAAACATCATATAAGTTGACATTGAAAAAAGAGCGCTATTGATAAAGACTAAACGACCTCCCTTAAAAATCATTTTACTTTTCTAAATGAGAAGATTCCTCTCCATTTTACTGATGACCGGGTCCCAAGAAGCTTTGGAGCTAGCTTTAGCCCTTAGAGGGAGTTCGATATACGTAGACAGAAAAATTCCAATTTTAAATCCTAGAATATATGTCAATCTAATATTTCTCCTAGACAAAACTGAAATAGAGAAGAAGATATCAGACTTACCCAAATTAACGCTCCAAGTGACCAAAAAATATCATGAATGTGCTTGACATTTCTCTCAGTAGCCTGAATCACGCAAAGAGTGTCATCTGTAAATAATAAATGAGACATGTAGAATGAAGACCGTCTCGAACCGCACTTCACCCCACAAAACAAACCCGCATTTACGGCAAACGGTATCATTCTAGAAAGGCCTTCCATAACAATAACAAATAAGAAAATAATATTTTCATCAAACGACATCATTCTATAAAGACCTTCCATAACACAATAACAATAATAACCCGCATTTTCGGCAACAAATATATATATATATATATATATATATATATATATATATATATATATATATATATATATATATATAATTTTAAAAATATATTTATAATAATTTAATAAAAAAAATAAAAATTATTAAAAAAATAAAATAAAATTGTAAAAATGTAATTATACATTAATAATTTAAAATTGAAAAGAGAAATAGTTTAAACGTTCTATTTTCTAAGTTGATATAAACAATAATATATTTCTATGCAAATCTTTCTTTCCCTATTACTACTTTATTAATATTTTAATTAATAAAATAAGTAATTTAATTATTAAATTAATAGTTTTAATTAATAAAAACCCTAAAGGAAACATATCAAATAAAGGTTTTTTGAGATATTTATATTTCTCTTTTACATCAACCTTCTCAAAATCAACCTTTATCAATATTTTTAATATAAACCAAAATTTATTTTTAAAAAAACTTACTAACAAGTTCTAAATACCCCTATTTTATTTTTATTAAATTTAAATTTAAAATAAAAAAATACATTTTAATAACTCAACCTAATTAGAAATTCAAATATTTTTTTTTTATAAAACCCCAACCCCTAAAAATAAGATCAAACAAGCTCTAATAGTTGATAGACTCTCACTAGGGCTACATGAGCATTTGTTTTATGCCTTAAATAGTAACAACTTTTGATAAGAATTATGACATTTGCATGAAACATCAAGCCACCCCACTCATGTTGATGCTGAAAAAAAATCCTTAATTGTTGGAACAATTGAGGATACCATACAAAAGAATAATCATTTTGTAGGAACCTCAATTATTCACCCCTATCCACAAATTCCATGTGCTTGCATACTCAAACTCTCTTTTTCCTTCTTCTTTTTTTTTTTTTGAGTATTTTTCATTAATTCATATTCAACACATGGGTCACATAATAAGCTTGTTGGTAGAAAGAAAAGTGAGTAACTTGACAATATTGAGTTATAATAAATTAAAGAAATAAAATCTTCAAAGCTCCAAATCAAATATTATTCAAAGTTTAAAGTCTAACATGTAGGGACAAGTTCTGTCTCAATATCTTTTTATTGAGCTTTCATAGTGATTCAATTTTTTTTTTCTGATGTTGTAACAACACCATGACAATAATCCTTTCAATTAAGGAATTAGTAAGATACAAAACCCTTAAATGAAGTTGAGGTCGACCAAGCGATGGCGTCTAATGGAGAAACAAAAAGGATTACAAAGACGTTTAAGAAAAAAAAAATGAAAGCGTAGAATATGGGATTGTGCTTGACAAGTTGTTAATGTCTCATTATACCATAAACAAGTGATTTCTTGTCCAAGCACAAAACATATGAGTTGGAAGAACAAGCTCATGTTGCACAAATTGACCATAAAACTTTTCGAAATCAATGTTGAAAACTTCCTTTCTTCATGTGCAGGCAGTTTTATTTTATTGTTTTCACTAAACTAAAGCATGTGATGTACATACAGGTTGTTACATTACCCTCTTTTTACAGCTTTCTCTACATAATTGGTGACATACATTTGAGTGTGCAACTCTTTTGGTCGTCTTCTTCTTCATTCCACCAATATCTCGGAGAATTGCAAGATGAAGTCGTAACAAAAAAAAAAGAAGAAGCTTGAAGGGTAACCAAATCAGACTTTAGACACTAAGTTGGACGAAGAACTCTTATTAGACTTCCATATCCTCGGCACACTTTTTCTTACCATTATGACTGATTTAAGTGATGTATCGAATCGAGTATCCAGTTCTGTTGGATCAATAAAGAGTTCTTGGCGTAGGAAAGCGTCTAAATCAAATCCACTTACATTTACAGTTGATGATTGTTCTCCCCCATCTTCATTATCAATCCCTGAATTTCCATTAACTCCTGAGTTTTCGTCTAACTTCAATAACCGCTTTATGCTGTCAACTGCTGGGTCAAAAAAGTCCAACAGCCCCATTACCCATGAAGCATCATCAACTACTTCTGTTCTCTGTATGTATGCAAACAACAACCAACCAACCAACCAACTCATTTCATCTTCAATGTCCAATCAATCTATTATTTCTTATATAACCTATGATAGAAAATGGAAACACGAAACATCATGATATGGTTAAAAGAAACTCACCTGCTGGAAGTATAGGTTCCGGATCTCCTCAGCTCGGATAGAATTTCCTTGATCATCTTCCAACTTAGCCCATGTCATCCATGTAACATAGCTTTGAGAATTTATATTTAGAGAAGCTCTAAACAATCTACGTGCAGCTGACAGGTTACTAATTCTCTGTTCTAGGACTCCCCAGGCCTACAAGAACATGGACCATCACAGAGATTGAAAATTGTTTCGTATTATAATATGACATATCTGAGGTTTTTCCTTTAATTGCGTTTGTTACTGGGATAAAATGTTACTTAAATTACCTGAAGACAGCGGGCAGCACTTTCAGTAGTACAGTCAATTGACAATGCCTTCTGATACAGCTCCCTGGCTCTACCTATATTTCCTTCTTTCCATTCCATCCATCCCCATCCCTACATAATCCAAATATGGCAAAAAGAGAGCAACATCAGTATGGTCTGTGCTTATGGATAAGCAATACACAGAAAATAGTGAAAACAGTAATTACAATCCAAACTGGCTGATGCTTTGGGTCCAATTCTGAGGCCTTCTTGAAAATTACACGAGCAGTATTTGGCCCTGAGTTCTTGTACTCCAGCAAACCAAGAGATTGAAGTAGAACTGGATCCCTAGGATTCAAAACATGACCTATCTTCAAAAGTTTCCTTCCCAGGACGACATTACCTAATTTAGATTCAAATACTCCCCATACATGCCATGCAAACCTATTTTTTGGACTTGCTTGGACTGATTTCTGCAAATTGAAAAAGAAGATGTTTTTTAGTGGTTTTATAAATGTAAACTCTAAAGGAACACGAGATAGATCACCTCAAACAGTTGCCTGGCAGCATTGTTGTTTTCTTGCTGAAGTTCGAGTTGTGCCCATGCCTATATATACAATGGATATTGCCAAAAAGAAGGGAAACTAAAGTTGATACTACATGAAGATACTAAACAGAACTGGGTTGGATTCAAATGAAAATGATTGAGAAAAGAGTGCTCACAAGCCAACTGGCACAGCTTTTGGGATTACATTTTGTTGCCTGCTTGAACAAATACCTAGCTTGGTCATAACGGTTTGCTTTGGCTTCAAGCAATGCAAGTGTCTGATATACATACTCATTTCCACCACAAAACTTAACCCCTTTACTAAGAAGATTCCTAGCCTTCTTTACATTTCCTTGTTTTAGCTCCAATACTGCCCATGCGTGCCATGCAGCAATATGTCTCTTGTCAGCAACTGTGGCAGCATCAAATAATTGTCTTGCTTTTCTTATATTTCCCATTCTATTTTCCAACACGGCCCAGCACTGATACAAGTAGATGTAAACTTTAATGCAAATCATCTCTTTGTGCAACCCTTTCAAATCTACTGCTGAAAGAAACTAATGATCCACTGATGATTTTTTTTAATCAATAATATACTTCAGACATAAGATCTTTGAATTCAATAAAGTAAACACAAGTAGATGTAAACTTTAATGCAAATCATCTCTTTGTGCAACCCTTTCAAATCTACTGCTGAAAGAAACTAATCATCCACTGATGAAATTTTTGAATCAATAATATACTTCAGACATAAGATCTTAGAATTCAATAAACTAAACACAAGTAGATGTAAACTGTAATTCAAATCATCTCTTTGTGCAACCATTTCAAATCTACTGCTGAAAGAAACTAATGATCCACTGATGAAATTTTTTGAATCAATACTATACTTCAGACATAAGATCTTAGAATTCAATAAACTAAACACAAGTAGATGTAAACTGTGATGCAAATCATCTCTTTGTGCAATCATTTCAAATCTACTACTGAAAGAAACTAATGATCCACTGATGATTTTTTATAATCAATAATATACTTCAGACATAAGATCTTTGAATTCAATAAACTAAACACAAGTAGATGTAAACTTTAATGCGCTAATCATCTCTTTGTGCAACCATTTCAAATCTACTGCTGAAAAGAAACTAATGATCCACTACTTCAGACATAAGATCTTTGAATTCAGTAAACTAAACACAACTAGCCATTCACATGAACAAGATCAAAAAATGGAAAAGTATTTGTCAAGTGAATTCATGTAACTATTTGCTTGGATTGGAATGACTAACTTGCCATATATAGGGATTTTCTCCCTCTGTTGCTTGGCACCCTTTCTCATAAACAGCCCTTGCTTCATTTACTCTCGATTGTTTGCTCAATATCTTCCCTAGTGCAACGTATGGTCTCCCATCCTCCGGCCAATAGTATATACACTTCCAATAACAAAATTCCAAATTAGATCATCGTAGTTCAAATGCTAAACATATATATATATTATTATACCTTCAAAAGGAGATCCTCTGCTTCTTCATACTGAAAATTCCGAGCAATCACCTTCGCTTTATATAAAGCCAGGTCCAAATTTACCTTCAGAGGTCTCTCTACAGGACTCGATTCAACCCTACCTG
Organism: Impatiens glandulifera; assembly: GCF_907164915.1. Classification (NCBI taxonomy): domain Eukaryota; kingdom Viridiplantae; phylum Streptophyta; class Magnoliopsida; order Ericales; family Balsaminaceae; genus Impatiens; species Impatiens glandulifera. The sequence goes on along the minus strand of NC_061862.1, from coordinate 11,829,963 downwards.
GCTCAAATAACGGCATCTTCTTAGCAAATTTCGTAAGAGTTTCATCAATTAGAGACGAAGAACTCAGTTCATCACTCTCCACGTCCTGTTTATCAATTCCTTCCTGTTCCACATCTTCACTTGAATATTCCATAACAGGTCGGCGAACTAGTAACTCATCCAAAGGATCTTTATCTAGTGTAATACGTTCCTGAGAACTGATCGTTTCCGAAATTTCCTCATTTGGAGAAGTGGATCGAGGTTTCCGTTGAAGGACTGGCGGTGATGAAGATTGGTGAGCGAGGAAAGGTGACAGACGCGGAGTTTTGACAGCGACATTGAAGTTGAATGATGAATGATTATGATTTTGAGAGAAGATTGTAAAACTGGAATTTGAACAAGGAGATGAAGATGATGATGAAGATGAGAGAAGATTCATTGCTTTCTCTCTCTACGATTTACATGGAAGGGTATTAGGCGCGCTTTTGGGTAGTCAAGTTTAGTTAGGAAAATACAGAAATGCCCTTAGTTGGAGACATGTATGAAAGAAATGATAGGGGGTTTTCCGTAAATTTTAATAAACTAAGTGGTATAAAATGGGCCACGTTTGCTATTTCAGATGATGAAGATGAGAGTAGATATTGTTTATCCACTTGGTTGATTGTTATTGGTGGATGATATATAGTTTCAAAACAAAATAAAGAATATCTTTCTTAGTTTATTATTTTTTATTATTAAATAATGAATAAATAAAATGGAAATACATTAGTTAAAATATAAATAAATATTATTTGAAAATAATTAAATTATTTGGACTTTTTTAATGAAATTATCCATAAATTAATAAATTTAATGACGATGATATGAATAATTGTTATGAGTTCAAATAAAAAGTAAATAACTTTAATCATTCTTAAATAATAGGTTAAGTATCACCAAACGGAAATCTACCGACACGCGCATGCAACACTCAACACCAACACCAACACCAACACCAACACCAACACCAACACCAACACCAACACCAACACCAACACCAACACCAACACCAACACCAACACCAACACCAACACCAACACCAACACCAACGGGAATATGACGGACCTCACCCAATGCGCATCGGCGGCCCAACTTCGTCTCCTTCTTCTCGACACCTAAATAAGAACATGCAAAAATATTTGATGTTTCAAAAATTGGAGCTTGATCGATCCTTAACCATAAGATGAGATAAAAAAAAGCAAAATGATCGTCATACCAACGTGCCTGAATCATTGTCTAAACTAATAAAATTTAGTTAAGCAAAACAAAATCCATTAATGTTATTTGGGTTCAAATTATCGAGAAATTTAAACCGACCTTGACTAACTATGAAAATGATCCTTAGCTAAAAGACAAGAACCAAGTCTCTAATCATCAATTAACTTCCAACAAATTTTCAGTATTTTAGAAAAAAAAATTGTAAGCTCTAAGCTCGAAACTAATTCATCATAAAGTTTATACTATGAGTGCTCTTCAACTTTGTCAATCTCATTATAATTCATGTTATAAATTAAAATTAAAATTTATATACATGAGTCTCACTAGTAAAAAAAAGCCATAATACTGTCCAATTTTCTGCTCGGTAATACCTTAATTTCCAATCGGTATAGAGAAACATCGATTGGATTCAATACAGTCGTCACCGGTTAGAAGCTCTCTTGTTAATACGAATTCAAGGCATTCTAATTGGACTTTAACCAATCGGTATAGGAAAACACCGATCGGACTTTAATCAATCGGTATATATATTTTTAAATAGAAATGTAATTAAAAATATATATTTTTTAATTAAATTACATATTTTAAAATAGAAATAAAATTATAAACGAAAATAAAATATGAATTTGAACCAAAATTAAAATTAAAGCAGATTAAAAATCTTATACCAATAATTATTCAGTACTACACCAAAATTTGAATTCTAATTATACCTAATAAATATTTTTAAACAAACACAAAATAATAATCATAATTACCTTATTTAATCCATGTCTTCTTCCCCAAAATCATCGTGTCGACTTGTTGTTGTTGGGGGCCTGGGGCTGCACGAGTAGAATTGTCGTGAATGAACCTTGACCCGATGATTGACCGACATTAATAAACTGTGCAAACACTGCATGATTGATTGATTTCACGCATATTGTGTGAGACCGCTTCCTAACATTTGTAGCTCTCTATATACTTCTTTCGTTTTCGTCAGAAAGTTGTTGAACCTTTAAAATTTACAAATAACGATATTTAGAATCGTTTAAAAGAAATTGTCAAAAAAAAATTCACAATAGTTAAGTCACTCTATTTTTGAACAATTTATTATATTCTTCATCGCATCGACCACTTGAGCATTCTTGGATATACTCGCTATATAATCAAACTGAATTTAGTGTAATCAATTTTTTGATAACATTCATACAGATAAAATTATTTGAGAACATTCATACCAATAAAATGACTCTGTTTCTTCACAATTTTTTAACACATATAAATGAACCAATTCTCGATCATCTGATTCATAAATGTATGTTCTCCATGATGATAATTCATCAACGAATGAAAATATGGCAAGAGATCTCGGTGATTGCGTTGACATGTGCATTGAGGAATCTTGAAAATATGTAGCACACAAGCTGATACTTTTATTTACAGATAACTCTCACTAATTGATGTTTCAGGATTACATTTATTTCAAACATATCCTTTTAAAGTTCTCATATATTGTTTTATCGGATACATCCATCTATATAGAACTGACCCTCCAATCAAAACCTCCATTGCTAAATGAACATGTAAATGTATCATAATATCAGAACTCACAGCAAAACTAAGAAAATAATAGACTCCTTAAATATATTTCGGAAGATGTCGATCATTTTTTTGTATAGATCATTCATTTTTTATCAGGGATATCCATTATATCTATTGAAAAAAATATAAGATCTACAATGAGAGTCTATAATGAAAATCTAATAAAAGATCTATATTCATTTCTATAATCAAAATCTATATTAAAACCTAAACCTAATCCATATAAAAACCTAAACCTAATTCATATCAAAAAACAATATCAAAACCTAAACTTAAACCTAAACCTAAACCTAAACCTAAACGTATATATCAATTTGGGGCTATGCTACATCAACGAAAAAAAATTGTATGATATATTACCTGGAGGAAGATCGCTAGACTGAATGAAATGAAGTCAGACAACTACGACGGAGACGATGAGTGAACAAAGCCTTCGTTGCAGCGGCATGGACAACGGTCATTGCAGCAATAGGGGTCGGCAGTCGCAACAATTTTGGAAATGAGAAAAGAGGAGCTCTTGGGTTTTGTAAAATTAATTGAGTAATACCGAATGGTGTTTCTACCAATCGGTACTATAACTTAATAAACGCGGCAAGATTGTCGCCCATTTTCCTAGATATTTTTAAGGTCTATACCGATCGGTTATAATACCAATTAGTATTTTTTCTGAACTATACCAACTGGTATTATAACCAATAAGTATTATTAGCTTAATACCGATTAGTATCATAATCAATCGCTAGAGATGATCATCATTTACCATTTTTTTACTAGTGTTTGTGTGTTCTTCAATACTGCACGATTCTTTGATTTTTTTATTTAGATTATATATGAGCTTTCTGTTAAAGTCAATTTAAATCAATCTAAACTGAATACACCCAATTTCAAACTAAATTAAAAAAAACAGTAGTTGTTCTTGAGTTCTAGTTCACGACCATTTAAAAAAATTCTCAACATATTCTAAATGATGTTAGAAACTTTTCAGATTAATCCCGAGGAGTTTGTGGCATGCTTGTCTGAATTCAAAATTTTTCTAAAGATCCTCGGATTTGAGTTTTAAAAATAGCTAAAACATGTAGCCAATTAGGATTTAATGGTTGATTTTGACTCTAATAAACTTAATAAAGTTATTGGTAAGTTTTGATTTCAAATCAGAACCTGCCCAATATCAATTTTTCCAATTAAAACTTACATTGTCTGTTGGAGCTCCGTTGATGTTTTTCCCAGTTGAATGACGACTATGGAGTATGACCAACTTGTTCTAAATGGAGAGACGAAGCTCCCATGCTCTCGGATTCACGATCAGAGCCTCCTAGTCAAAGGTCAAAAACTTGCAGTTAAAATAAGGCTTCTTATTGGGATCAATTGAAATTTCAAGACATTTTTTTTTTCAAATTTCACAATTTTGGCTCATTATTGTTAAAGTTATAAAAACGAGATTTTGTCTTATCAATTTTAAATATCGTTAACTTATTATCTACATTTCATTTATAAACAAAATTACTGATTATGTAATCAAAACTTATAAATTTAAATAAATAGGATTGCATAATCCGTTGTTACATAAAGTGAGCAAATAAATTGTCTTAGACAAAATAAAATCTAACATGAACATTTTCAAACAAATAAAAAAGATAAGCTCAAGTCGATGCATATCAACCACACATTGTTATCCTTTCAAATAAGTGGAAAACTATGAAACTCTAATAATTTAATAATGAAATAATCACTCTTCTAGCCTAGAAGCAATAAGAGGTGAATATTAATTATAAGTTTCTAAGTTCGAACTCGTCAGATGTCTAGTTCTGTATTTTCTATCTCGGTCTGATTCATATATAGTAAATGAGAAAGTAACGAGAGAAGCCAAACCGGCAGAATGTCCACGAAAACTGGTGTGTAATAATAAAAAGGTCCAACCACGATCACTCTCCTTGGTCTAAACTCCATCACGATCACCATTGTCATGATACTATCCATTTCTGATCTACATCATATATTCATGTGTCTAATATGAGTAGTTACATGGTAAAGAATCAAATATTCGTGTAAAACAACTTAATCTGATATTAGTTATAATACTAATAAGTGTTTTCTTTTACGGAATGATTAATAAATTCTTTCATTTATTACTCTTAATCAATATATACAATAATATTAGTTTTTTTTATCAAATGATCATCACAACTTTATTTCACACAAATATTATTAGTTTTTATTAAATATTTATATATTTAATAACTTTACATCAATTATATAATATTTAATACTTCAATATATAAGTAATTCAAATTGTATTGCTTAAAAGTGGAAACTAATTTTTTAAAATTATATATATATATATATAATACATAAATTTACCATCCTTGGAGTGCGGCTAGAATATTGATTAGCAATTTTATTTTTTTGTCAAATTAAACTCTAACCGTCAAATGCCGTTAAAATATTTTTCACCATATATATAATTAATATATAAAGCTGGAAGTCATGTTCTTCATGACTATACTTTTAAAATTTTAATCTATTTAAAAAACTGTTTTGTATATATATTAATTTTATGTGCCATTGTTGACCAATTATTTGTAATTCCATGTTAATTATATGAAATTATATTTTGGTATTCGGATGGCCCGTCAATATATATATTCTATTAAAATAAATCCAGTCCAACTATATATAAAAAGAAAATTCCATTTGAAGAAATATTTATTATAATAAATAAATGAGTAAAATGAAATACAAATCAAACCATAACACAAAATGTGTTTTGACCATATATAAATATAGCCGTTCTCTTTGAATTGAATATCACATAGACTTACTAATTTGTAACTTCTTCTTCATGTATTATACTCTTTAGAGCTTGTTTGATTTTTATTTTTATTTTTTTGGGAGGGGGGATTTTATCTAAAAAAAAATTGTGTTTATTTTTCAAAAAATCTCACATAATAAATGGGAGTGGAGGTCATGTATGAAACTGCTAGGTTAGTTTTCAACATTAAAAAATAATTTAAAAAATCTTAAAATACCTATATCAAACGTGTTCTTAATAATGTAAATAAAATATATGGTCTCTCAAGATAAATATATATATTTTTTTTTATCAAACTAAGATCAGATAGATTCCATTTTTAAATATGATCTGATCTAGATCCTGTATATTAAATTTGGTTTCCAGACTCATCTATATCCCACATATAATAAATAATGATACATAATTTGACTCTTAGGGCTTCTTTGAGTGGGGTTTTTCAGGATTTTTTCTTAAAAAAACCTTGTTTGATAAATATTTTTAAAAAACTAGATTTTTGGATTAAATTACTCTTATATTTTATCTTTCTTATTTTTTTAGAGTTAATAGAGAGTAATTTTGGTATTTAAATATATAAAAAGAAGAGGGTTGAATTATGGGATAAAATCTTGAAAAAAAAATTCAAAAACCAACACATCAAACGAGCCCTATAGCTTGAGATCTTCTTTGATATATATATATCTTTAGATTTTTTTTTTTTTATAAAAAAAACATTTGTTTTCCTTTGACTTTATAATATTTTTATTTATTCAAATACTAAAATATCTTTAATATTTTTTCTCTCATAATTCTATTTAATATTTTAAGATGGTACATATAATGATCTGTAAATTTTATAAAACTTAAAAAATTAAGTTAAACAATTTTTTATTCAAAACACAAATAAACTCCAAAATCAAACAAGCTATAATCTATCACTCCTCTCGATAATTGTAAGAAGGTTAGAATCTCTTATTTAAACTTAGGCTAATTAGGTTTTAGATTATTTAAATCATTTAAAAAAAATAAAAATAAACATCACTTTATTTTTATTTTTATTCATCAAATCAATTAATTCATTAATCAAAATACTAAAATATTTTTATATTTTAAATTTTTATCTTTTATTTTATTTATATATATTAATATTGTTTATTTTATTTTACCAAAAAAAACATTCTCACATTCTCAAAATTATCTTTCGATCGTCATTTTTTTTCCTATATAGATTATTTTAATAACTCAAACCGAACCAGACCTTAATTAGTTATATCAACTATAACCCTATTTATAAAAGAATAAGAGGATTAGTCAAAATTGATTGTAAATAAAATTTAATATTTTTAAAATTAAGAATAAAAAAACTTATAATAACATAAATCATGTCTATAGAAAGTCTTTCATTGTTTATCTAACCATTTTGTTATGATGAATTGGAATAACATGACTAGATTTTGGCATGTCAAATTTGTTATCATAGTAGTTGTGAAAGTAGTGATTGGTCTATTGAATTTGTTAATTAGATTAGATTTGACTTGATTATTGTTAATATAACTTTCAAATACATATTTCAATTGAATATTGAGTCTCGACAGTGAAATATTATTTGTGATATCATCAATTCAATTTCAGTTGGTTATTGAACTTAAGAAACTTATAATTAAAAATTTAATTTGATAAATAAATATATTAAAAACTATCATGAATCTCTATCATTCAATTTAAAATGTTCTAAATAAGAATTGGACTTATAATATTTAATTTTTTATTAGCCACTTTTGTTATATCACTTTGTAAATATATATATATATATATATATATATATATATATAAATAATGATACTTCATTTTTAAAGTATTCGGATTGTAGGGTCGAAAGTTGTGGTTAATTTGGATATATATTTGAGAGTAAATGAATATTTGAGTTGGATTATGGGTTGATCCACCCATAAACTTAAAATTGTTAGAAATAAAATAAAAAATAATATATGTATGTTTTTGAACTTGCAACATAACAAAAACAAGTACAACCATTTAACCAACTACGTTAATAACACTTTATATTTTAAATTTAACACTAAATTTAAATTTTAACGATATAATGTCAACTTTTTGACTAACTAATATGTATATATACAATTAATTATGTTTAATTTTTAAAGTGTCCGGATTGACGGGTCGACAATGATAAATTACGATACGAGAGATTTATTCGGAAAAAATATGTAAGAATATAAGTTGTACGTTTTACCGAAGTGAATAAAATGTGGAATAAAAGCGTATTATTTTTTATTTTAATATTTTATTCGTGATTTATTAAGAATTTTAAACATTAAAAGTATATTACTATTATTTTTATTGAATTTTTTTTATCTTTCTAATTATTATAATACGAATACATTTCTATACCAAATAAAAATAAAATTATAATATTTTTAAATATAATTCCTGAAACAAATTTCAGCTAATTATTCCATTTCAATTAAATTGATATGGATAATGATTACAAGATTTTGACTACAGACACATTTTTTTATCAAATGATAAAACAACTTATGTCTTACCAAATTTAAATTAAGAGGAGATACAACAAAATAAAATAAACAAATGAATAATTCCTATTTTTCAAACTCAATCCCATCAATATATAATATTGCACTAAAATTTGGCATGTGAAATATGGCAGATATTTTTGTAGCTTTCTGAATGTGTATTTGCTTTTTCAAATTATAATATCCCTTCAATCTGGGGATTTGGAAGCATTTGTTTAAAGCTCAACATATAAACAATAGAAACAAAATGACACGACACAACTGAATTTTGCTTAACAATACAATAATCGATCTAAACTTCATAAAATACACATCTTATTGATAATCGAATTTGAGATTAATCTCAAAATATTATATTAAAATGTATAAATATATCTATTAATTAAATAGTATTTATTTCTATGATTCTATCTTAAAATATTGTTCCCTTCAATTATACATAACACTAATAATAGTTTTTTTTACTAGTTTTTAATGAATGAAATACATGTAGTGAATATACTAGTTTGATCAAATTAACCCCCTTAAATTAGGAGAGTAATAATGATTTACGAGTACTTTTTTTGGTATGAGAAGTTCATGTTATAGCCATACAAGTCATTAGGGTTAGTCACCTTATCGATACTTATTTCTTGACAATTAATTGCAAACAATTTTTTTTTAATCTAACAGGGTAGTTTAAGTGGCAAAACATTTGCCTAAAAAAAATTATGAGATCCTACAAATTTAGGGACCATAAATGTGAGAAATAGATAATACTTTTAACTCATAAGATAGTTTCCAAAATTAGAAAAGATAAAAATGTAACTTGTTTGATCATAATTTTGAGTCATTACACTTGAACAATCTATATAAAAAAAGTTTTATTTTAATTTTATTTTTTTGTGACACATTTATGCTCTATTTTTTACAACTAATGTTTAAAATTATCTCGATAATCTTTTTAATGACAACTTACAAACATAAGCCCTATTTAAATTATGATAATTTTATTTAGTGGTAAAAATGACTTGAATTTAGTATAATATATACATAATTGAACCAATATTATATATATTTTATCTTATTAACCATTGAACAACTTATATAATATTATTATTATTTTAAAATATTTGTATATTTAATCATTAATAAATATTCTTTTAAACTCCCTATGGATTGAGGTGTCCTGAGCCAGCGAGAAAAATATTATAAAATTATACATACATTATAATTAATCATATATACTATTAATATATCCTATCAGGCCAGAAACTTTGCGTAGCTTAAAATAAAAAATGAATCCTAACAAATTTATTATTTTTCTTCTCACCAAACCATAAATGTGAGGTAGTTGAGAAACAAAATATCCGAACACCATTGATATGCATTTCATTTATAAAACATGAATGTTGATGACTTATTTTAATATGAATTGCGGGACAACAAAGTTATGAACGAAAACAAGGTCACGATCTGACGTGTCTTTTGTGTGTCTTTTGTGCAGAGAGAAAATTCTTTTAAAAAAATCTCGAACATGGTCATTTTCTCAAAAATTTCTCTCTTGCACATTGTCATTTTCTTGGAAAAAAAAATGAAAAATGAAAAAAAAAATTCTCTCTTATACCTACCGTTAATTTGTGGTCTTATTTTATAATTTCGTTGTCAAAATCATTACTTTTTTAATATTTAAATACATTCTTTATTTTCTCTAAAATATGTTAACTTTAAATTAAGGCAGCGTTATATTTCATTTGAATTTGGAATTGGATACATTAATAATATTATAATTTAGGTATTATGTTTTGTTTAAAATTATCTGAAAATGGAATGAAGTCATAATTTTATTAATATATATATATATATATATATATATAATATAAATTTAAATTCCTATTTTTATTTATTTTTATTCAAAATCAGAATAATCCAAATATTTTCAAACAAAAGTATGTCACATTGTGATTATTTATATTAAAGTAAGGAAATAGATTAAGTGACATATATAAGGGAGTGTAAGGAAATAATTATCTAAAATATTATTATATTTAAATTTCTTTATTCAAATAATTCCTTGTTTTATAATCTAAAATAGAAAAAATTATTAAATAATTTCATTAAAAAAAATAAAGTTGAGACTTTTTTATTCATGTTATAAAAGTCACATTTGCAAACTTATGAAAAAAAATAATAATATCCTAATCGAACAAGGTGTTAAGAAACATTTTTTGATCCATGAAAATAATTAAGAAAAGTGAGGAAAATAGCTTTTAGATATGACAACAATTGATATCTTTAAATTTGATTTTATTACATAATCATATCTTACATTGTCACATCTCAAATTACTTTGAGCTTATGCAATGAAAACAGATCAATGACTTAATTGAATAGTAAGAACAAAATAAAATAAAAATATACATATATATTAATTAAGTTCAATAAATAACACTAACTTTTAACCATAAAATTAATAATTACAACTAATTATTCTGCATTTTAAATATTCAAATAATAATGAATATAAAAACAAATGACTGGATCCAAAATAAACGTGGTTTGTTCGGTATTTTGCTGCCAACTAATTAACTATATGATATGTTATATTGATCTTTCATTAGTTGTCTTCACAATTACTTTTACTATTTTCTTTGTATTGTTTGACAATTAATTAACACAACTTCATATTATTTTTTTAATATATTTGATCATACATGATAATTAGGTTTTGAAGGTTGATATCAAATGGGGTCTATTCAATTGTATTTTTTTAATATTTTTAAAAATAATATAAAAATATATATAATAATTTAATATTAAAATTAAAAAAATAAATTGAGTAATCCAACTTTACTCAAAATGTACCAGGGATATTTATTATTATTATTATTATTATTATTTTGTTTGTATAGTATTACTATGATTCACTAGGTAATATTCAAAGTTTTGGATAGTTGTTAGAAAAATTGGATTGATGTAACTCATAGATAGATCTATATATTTTGGTTACTATTCAAATTATTTTTTGGTGAACTATTTGGTTTGAGAAAAATTGTCGAAGTTTTAATGATCGTAGTCGTCATATGTGTATCATTCATAATGTTATTCAGAGCCGACTCTGAATTTTGGGTTGCCTCATACCCATGTAAAAAAAATATAATTTCCCTTTTGTTATCCTAGTCTAGTTTACAAAATTGATAAAAAGATTATTTTTTTTTGTTAAGATTTGAACTGGTAAACAAATAAAAATTATTAATTTTTATCTTTAACCACTATATACTACAACATTTTATATTTATAAAATAATAAATTGAAATAATTTTTTTTATTGAATTGGTTGCTCAGGGGAGTGAGTTTCCCTAAGCCTCCTAGTACCTCATGATCGTCCCTAATATTATTATTACGACGCTTCCAAATATTCTGTAAAATTAGTCAGGAAGTTAATCGTTCATCTTAAGGACTTGTATTATATATATATATATATATATATATTCCAAGATAAAGATCCTATTTCCTTTCTGTCTGAAACCTTAAGCAGTGACAATTGCCCTATGAAGACGTGTGATGTTTTGTGGGTTGTGTTTAACCGAATTTTATCATATTTTTTATGATTTGAACTCGTAATATTTGTTTTCATAAAAAAATATTATTAATATTATTAATAATAAATAAATAAAATATTATATTTAAAGAAATATTTGTTTATTTAATAATCCAACTCACAAGTTGAATGCGGCTAAAGTAGGAAGTAGTTAGTTCAAACTAATTATTACTTATAGAAAATAATTAATATCTAACAAATATTCTTCCTCTTTCTTATATCTTTTTTAATTTAGTAAACTAAACAATCCAAATGTCTCTTCAATATAACTTTTTAATAAAAATTATATTATTGAACTTTCATATTTTAGGCATTTTTTTATCTCAACAAATTTTAAATTACAACCTCCCTATAATTGAGTTGTAAAGAGTATTTCATATAAATTGTTTAAAAAAAATCTAAATTTACACAAATTAACAATTTACCCTAACTAATGAGAACTATAAATTACCTCGTTATGATATATTAGGTGACTATGTAATTGAAAAGAAATTGTGAAACCTTCAATTATTATAGTCGCTTGATGCGTATCATTCATAATGTTATTATTATGATGTTTTTTAAAATTCGTTCTGAGAAGCCGATAAAATTAATCGAAAAGTTACTATTTTTTCTCGAGAATCTACAAGTTCGATAACTTACTAGATAATGTGGTTGTATTTTTTTTCGTATCATATTTTGTGTTGTGTTTAAACTATTTTAATTTAATTTTTTTTAATATAAATGATTATTTAAAATATGAGTAATAATACTGAACAATCATTTAGTATCATTAATAATAATTTAATATCATTAATGGTGTGGATAATGATCTGATAATACAAAAGTAAATTTAAATTTAAATAGAAAGATAAATTTTATTTTTCAAATTCACTCTCCCTCGTCGTTACAAATACACTAATCACGACTCTAAATTCCGCTCAATATTGTTACTATTAATAAATATATATATTTTGAATTGAATAAACCTCATCTAACAAATAATATTATTAATTACATAAAATTAATAAAAAAAACTAGCCAACTACCCATGCGTCCCACGTGATGTGTCTCTCTTCTCTCCATCCTCTTGGTAGATGTCCTCCATTCAGTCCTTCGTCTTCCCCCTCTGGTTTCTATATAAATAAATCAACTTCGCTGCTCTTTCACCCTCATTCTCTCTCTTCTCCCCGTTGTCCACGAGGCGGATTTCTTCTCCCGTTTCTCAAGGTATCACATCATTTTGAATTCTCAACTCTCTCATTTCACGTTTTTATATCTTCTAAATCTTACGATCTCATACATTTTAAGCTGATCTAATTGCTGGATCTGTTGTTTACGAGCTCTATATCATTTGATTTGTTGTTTAGTGCCTGATTCTGCCGCATTTATACTTTAATCTGTTTTACGATCTGATCTAGCTCAGAGCTGATGCTAATAGAACCGTCTGAATGTGATCATTTGCTTATATTTATAGATTTATGTATTCAGTTCTATGTTTATTTTCGCAATTGGCACCGAGATTACACTTTGGATCTATGGACAATGACTTCTACAGCTGTTTATCCAGATCAAACTTGTAATTGCTTAGGCTGAATGATTTATCGTTAGCTAATCAGATGTTTGTGAATGAAATCTGTAATTTCTGTTCCTGCTATGAACAGTTTGTGAACGTATGAAACATTACTAAAATAAACAACTATAACTTGTTTTATGTATAATACACAGGTGTATCTGAAGCCTAAACACCATGGCTTCCGGACAACTGTTCTCTCGGTCTACACAAGCACTATTCTATAACTACAAACAGTTACCAATTCAGAGGATGCTTGATTTTGACTTTCTATGCGGTATGGTGTTTTGTTAGTTAAAGGCGATTTTCTTCAGTAAATTGATATTAAATTCTCTGTATACAGGGAGAGAAACACCTTCAGTTGCTGGAATCATAAATCCTGGTTCAGAAGGTTTTCAGAAGCTTTTCTTTGGCCAGGAGGAAATTGCAATTCCAGTACATTCAAGGTGAGAACAATTCATTATTTGGTGTTTTGTAGGTCAATATGTAAGCAACAGTTCTATTTCTTCCTGTTTTCTTTGAATAATTTGTAGAACTTGTTTTGTTTGTTCATTAATTTTTATATAAGAATGCGTTATTACATGTTAATACTCTTGCTTGACTGATAGAAATAGTGGATCTCATTGAGACCAGTTTAATAGATCAGGAATGTAGATTATGCAGTCTGTAATTTTAGCTGAGTGTGCTTCCTAACATAATCAATGGTCGATGAAACTGTTCAATTAAGCATTTGAATGGTCTTTCTGGGGGAATTTTATTGTCTGTAAAGTTGTTTTCAGTCAGAATGGGCCATAATCAATTGAATATATCACTTTTTCATTGTTGGTTTGTAATTATCCATTATTGTGTTGCATGGTAATAGCTTAATAGAATAAATAAATTTCTTCTGAAAGGGATTAAATCTTGGTAGTTGGTATTTTAAATTTGTATAAATTTCCAGAATTGCATTTCTCTATGATATAAGGATTTCTTACATTTGGTTGTTTTTCATGTTTTTCCAGTATTGAGGCTGCTTCTGCTGCACATCCTACTGCCGACGTTTTCATTAACTTTGCATCATTTAGAAGGTTTGACCTTAATTTTTGTCTTATTTGTAGATTTTAGATGTTCATAGCATCATGATTTGACTTCTATTACAGTGCTGCTGCTTCATCCATGTCGGCTCTCAAACAACCAACCATTAGAGTTGTGGCTATAATAGCTGAAGGGGTTCCTGAATCAGACACCAAACAATTGATTGCTTTTGCAAAGGCAAATAATAAGGTGAAAACATATATATGTGTATGAATTTTGACTAAATGAAAATATTAATCAAAGTCATCGTGCATTTGTTTGGTTTTGGTAGGTCATATTTTCTGTCTTATTTATCATTTGCAGGTTGTTGTTGGCCCAGCCACTGTTGGAGGTATCCAAGCTGGAGCATTTAAGATTGGTGACACTGCTGGAACGATTGACAACATTATCCAATGCAAGCTATACAGGCCTGGATCTGTTGGTTTTGTCTCCAAATCGGTACGTACTACCTTTTGCAACTTGCCATTTTTCATCTCGCTACTATGCCAAAAAGAAAGAAAGGAAACACACAGATATCCATAGTGTTACTCTTCAAATATAGATGAATATGTTAAACCAATTTTCATTGTATTATAAATGTTAAGTTATGTTACCAAACTTGGTTGGAGTATTTTTTTTGTTTCTTTTGCACCTTGTTCCTGTGAGGAGACTAAACATCTTTGTCTCTATAGGGTGGTATGTCTAATGAATTGTATAACACAATTGCTCGTGTAACCGATGGACTATATGAAGGTACTTTGCATATTCTGGCTCCTTCACCTTATAAGCACTCTCTCCTTTGTCTCTCCTATCACACACTTAATTATTAATTTTCTTTTTTTTTATATTTGCCTGTTTTAGGTATTGCAATTGGAGGAGATGTCTTCCCAGGCTCTACACTGTCTGACCATGTTCTGAGGTTCAATAACATCCCACAGGTAAGCAGGTGTTTATTCTAATATGCTTTCAATTGTGAGCCTATTTGAAAATTGTTATTTTGTCACAATCATTATCCATTGAAAAAACACCAAAGTTAATAATTGAAAGTTTTTATATTTTGTTTGGTATGAACGGTAACTTCTGTTGCTTCATTTGTATCCAAATTATAGTGTGTTTTTGCCTCATTTGGTATAGAGATTTATCAGATTACTTCTGGATCATGAATCATGATCAACATGAAAAACTATATATAGCAAGGCAGTTGCTGAGTTTGGAATTCTTACACTGTTTGATATGATTTAGATTAAAATGGTGGTTGTTCTTGGGGAACTTGGTGGACGCGATGAATATTCCCTAGTTGAGGCACTCAAACAAGGCAAGATCAACAAACCAGTGGTTGCTTGGGTTAGTGGAACCTGTGCCCGGCTCTTCAAGTCAGAAGTCCAGTTTGGTCATGCGGTGAGCTAGCTGTTTGCTTCCGTTTTTTTTTAATCCAGTTATTTAATGTACAGATAATGAAAACAGATTTAACTTTGTGTTTTTGTCCGTTTAGGGGGCTAAGAGTGGTGGTGAAATGGAGTCTGCTCAAGCAAAGAATCAAGCACTTAGGGATGCTGGAGCTGTTGTCCCCACTTCCTTTGAAGCATTTGAAGCTTCGATTAAGGAAACATTTGAGAAGCTTGTAAGAGCCCTTTTTTTATATATATTTCTGCTTTTTTTCTCTCCAATTATTTCCATTTCTAGTTTGTGAGCTTTATTAATGCATCTACATTGCATAATAGGCAGAGGAAGGCAAGATTTCTCCTCTGAAGGAAATAACGCCTCCACAAATCCCCGAGGATTTGAGCACTGCCATAAAGAGTGGAAAAGTCAGAGCTCCAACTCACATTATCTCTACCATATCTGATGATAGAGGTACATCTTCTATTTATGGACTTCAACTTTGAGTCGCAGACATAAAGTACACTTAGTAGTTTCTTAAAGGATCAGTTACCTTTTCTAATTGCCCTAAGCCTTCCTTAGATTAGAAAAAATATATTTAAAATGCTAATTAAACACAAAAAAGTTACCTCATAAACAACAGAATGAGTACTTTATGTAATAGCAACATTGTCAATATTTTATATTGTATTTGGTCACATCTAGAACTTGTCTGATTTGGGTTATTTAAAATTAATTTCAAATGACCCACTATCCAATCTACTACCAAATCATCTTATTTATTTGTTTTTACCTAAATAACCCATTTCTTACACCAACTAGTTGGTTATTCAAATAACCCCAGATCCAACAAATCCTAGATTTAACTAAATTTCTTGACTATAAATATGTGGTCTAGTTTTTTCTAAAATCATTTTTAACCTATTTGCAGGTGAAGAGCCGTGCTATGCAGGAGTTCCCATGTCCTCAATTGTTGAACAAGGTCTTGGCGTGGGTGATGTTATCTCATTATTGTGGTTCAAACGTAGTCTCCCCCGTTACTGTACAAAGTTTATTGAGGTCAAATTCTTTTCCCTTTTATTTTTGTCGAGTTTCCCTCTTTTCTTGTATGCAATTGATATCACTTTTCTCACACTCGTATCTAAACAATTTCCCAGATTTGCATTATGTTATGTGCGGATCATGGTCCATGCGTGTCGGGTGCTCACAACACTATAGTTACTGCAAGGGCCGGAAAAGATCTTGTTTCCAGTCTCGTGTCAGGTGAATCTCCTAACTAAAGTTAAATGAATTAGTCAATTAACCCAAATGATGTACTTCTTTGAACAAATTATTTGAAAAATGAAAAACTACATCAAACAAGCTCTAAGCATCTTCCTCTGGACTAACATGCTTTAGTGTTTGAAAATAGGTTTACTAACAATCGGTCCCCGATTTGGTGGTGCCATTGATGATGCCGCAAGATATTTCAAGGATGCTTATGACAGGGTGAGAGCCCATATGAGCTCTGTTTTGCTATTTAGTTGCGAAAATATTTCATTGGTTTGAGAAACTTAAATTTGTTGGCAGGGTCTCACACCTTACGAGTTTGTAGAAAGCATGAAAAAGAAGGGCATCCGAGTTCCTGGGATTGGACACCGGTGTGTGTGTATGTTTATATTTGTTATGTTTATGATTATTAAAAGCTGAAAAATATTATTGTGATTGAAAAGGATCAAGAGAGGTGACAACAGAGATAAGAGAGTTGAACTGCTTCAACTTTTCGCTCGTACGAATTTCCCTTCTGTGAAATACATGGAATACGCTGTTGAAGTAGAAACGTATACACTTTCAAAGGCGAACAATCTTGTTATGAATGTTGACGGTGCTATCGGTTCTCTGTTCTTGGATCTACTTGCGGGGAGTGGTATGTTCACTAAACAAGAGATTGACGAGATTATTGGAATCGGTTATCTTAATGGTCTATTCGTCTTGGCTCGTTCCATCGGTCTCATCGGGTGAGTCTTCATATTCCTCCATTGAACCAACTCTCTTATTACATTTACACCACATTCATAAAATTGATTTATATTTTTGGATCATTTTATGTGTGTTTTTTCAGGCATACTTTTGATCAGAAGAGATTGAAACAGCCATTATACCGTCACCCATGGGAGGATGTTCTTTACACAAAGTGAAAATTCTCGAGAGAGTTTGTTTGTTTGTTTCTATTCTCAATTGTTGTGCTATCTATTTTCATATGTTGTGCCCTTTTGGATATTCTTAAATCCTTAATCTTAGTATTTTATTTTTTTTTATGGCTAGAAATGAAAATTGGTTTCCTTAATAGTTCAGTGTTGTTTTCATATGGGTCTTCATAAACAGTTGGCCTACCCCTTTTGGGATTTAATTATTTTATTAATGAGGACATGTTTTTTTTTTGTCAACATTACAGATAAGTCTGATTTCTAGGTGCCGTGGGGTTTGTTTGTGATATTAGTTGATTTATTGATATGGAGTTCATTTTATTTATGAAATTGAATCAAATGAAACCACACGCAATGATATAAATGGATTTAAAGCAATTTCCTCTGGTCAAATACATAAAAGCTGGACCTTAAATATCAGAAAACCAATTTGAGGGGTACACTTGTAACATAATCCATTGGTAGGAGTGATTCTTAATAGAACAAAACTCACGGAATATTCAAACTTAAAATTTATTATGTTAGAACCTCCATTAAATATATTTATTAATGTTGGGGTTATTTAAAAAAACTATTGGATGGAAAAATAGTTTATTTAAATTTTTAATTTGTTAAATTATCATAATATTATTTTTATGTTTAAATTTTAAATTCTTGTAAAAATAAATTAAATATATTTTAGTATTTTTGTGGATAAATTGAGTTATTGCATGTTAAATAAGATTTGATACATGAGTTTTTTTATTAAAACAAAAATAAATCAAACTAGCACTAAGGCCTGTTTCATCTTGACTTTTTATTTTTATTTTGGATGTTCAAATTAAATTATTTGTCACTATCGAGTTACTATTATTTTAAACAATAAATAACTTAATTTATCAATTAAAATATTAAAGCACTATTTTTTATTTATCTTTTTAAAAGATATATATATATTAAAAAATGATAAAAATAAATGATTTAAACATAACTACGAAAACATTGAAAAAAATACTAAAAGTGTTTGATAACTTAACTTATCACTTAATTTAATATATTAAGAACTTATTTAAAATAAGCCTGTTTGATAACACATCTTTATAATCACTTATTTTTATATTTATAGACGTAAGTGGAAACAAGTTAAAAATAATAAGCTAAAATAGGAAGCTTATTTTAAAAGTCAAAAAATTACTAAACACAGAACTTTAAAAATAAAAATGCAAAAGACCTCTTTACCCTTTAAATTTTAATAAATTACCTACTATATAAATTGAATTATTAGGTTTATCTTTCATTATGTTTATTTCTTTCTTCTCTCTTATCTATCTTCTCTCTCGACGCACAGAAGAGTTTCTTCATTGCAATTCGTCAAAGGCAAAGAGAGAAGCAGGAACAAGATCAGCAAGCGGCGGAGGGTCGGGAGATTTGGGCTTGATTGAGCTTAGGAAAGCGTCGGAGGGAGAAAGGTTTATATTAGGGCTAATTGATTATCGATCTCCCAATCTATCATATTTATTTTCGCTCAATCAAGTAAGTTTTACTTTCTTTAATCTTCTAGATGTTCTTTATTAGATTGATCTTGATATGAATGTCTATAATATGAAATTATATGTTTTTTCTATTTCAAACCCTGCCTTATTTGATTACATAATTTTTCTGTTAGATTCATTTGTTAACAGTTATATTATTGGTATAGATTAAGAAAGAGTAAAACTGAAAAAGATAGATTTAGGGACATTCATTCATTCTTTTTATGCCTGTAAGTTGTTTGATATAATGCATGAATATTCATTTTTTTTTTGTGCCTGGAAGGTATTTGATATAATGTATCTGAAGAGAACTGAACCTACTTTATTTGTAGAGACAGTTATATTAATTGTTGTTGGTATAGATTAAGAAAAAAGTAAAAACTTAAGAAGGTAGATTCAGAGACATTCATTCTTTTTATGCCTGCAAGGTTTTTGATATAATGCATCTGAAAATTCATATTTTTTTTGTCTGCAAAATATTTGATATAATGCATCTGAAGAGAACTGAACCTACTTTATTTTAGACAGTTATTGGAAACTATGAATATCTGGAACTGATATTATTTGTAGATTAGAAATCAATACTCCTTTATAATTATAAGAGAATATATATGTATTCATTTGTTTTGGACAATTTATTGAATTCTATTAAATTATCCAAAACAAATGAATACATATATATTCTCTTATAATCATAATGGAGTATTGATTTATGATCTACAAATAATATCAGTTTCAGATATTCATAGTTTCCAATAATTGTCTACAAATAAAGTAGGTTCAGTTCTCTTCAGATGCATTATATCAAATACCTTGCAGGCACAAAAAAAATGAATCTTCAGATGCATTATATCAAACACTTTGGAGGCATAAAAAGAATGAATGTCTTACTCTTTCTTAATCTATACCAACAATAATATAACTGTTTACAAATAAAGTAGGTTCAGTTCTTTTTAGATACATTATATCAAATACCTTGCAGGCACAAAAAAAAATGAATATTCATGCATTATATCAAACACCTTGCAGCTTGCAGGTATAAAAAGAATGAATGAATGTCCTTAAATCTATCTTCTTCAGTTCTTATTCTTTTCTTAATCTATACTAACAATATAACTGTTAACAAATGAATCTAATAAAAAAGTTATGTAATCAAATAAGGCAAGGTTTGAAATAGAAAAAACATATAATTTCATATTATAGACATTCATATCAAGATCAATCTAATAAAGAACATCTAGAAGATTAGAGAAAGTAAAACTTACTTGATTGAGCGAAGATAAATATGATAGATCGGGAGATCGATAATCAATTAGCCCTAATATAAACTTTTCTCCTTCCGACGCTTTCCTAAGCTCAATCAAGCCCAGATCTCCCGACCCTCCACCGCTTGCTGATCTTGTTCCTGCTTATCTCTTTGCCTTTGACGAATTGCAATGAAGAAACTTTTCTGTGCGCCGTACATCGATAGAGAAGATAGATAAGAGAGAAGAAAGAGATAAACATAATGAAAGATAAACCTAATAATTCAATTTATATAGTAGGTAATTTTATTAAAATTCAAAGGGTAAAGAGGTCTTTTCCATTTTTATTTTTAAAGTTCCGTGTTTATTAATTTATTGACTTTTAAAATAAACTTCCTATTTTAGCTTATTATTTTTAACATGTTTCCACTGAAGTCTATAAAAATAAGGAATAAGTGATTATAAAGATGTGTTATTAAACAGGTTTATTTTAAATAAGTTTTTAATATATTAAATTAAGTGATAAGTTAAGTTATCAAACATTGTCTCAGTCTTCAAGTCTTCAGTATTCAGATCTTAATTTTCAGTTTTATCAAACACAAGACTAAATAAGTTATCAAATTAATAAACCATCTAAAAAAGAGATAAACCACTCTACTATTCCTTTTTCTAATTCATCAAACAAATTTTATTTTATTTTAACAAAACCCAACAAAAAAATTCAAGATGAAACAAACCCTAATAAGGTCATATTGTCCTTCCTATGGGGTTAGTTTTCAGTCTAGCTTATTTTTTTCCTTCGTCACAAAGAATTGTTTCTCCACCTATCCAAAATTAGTGGGATATTTTTAATTTATTTAATTTTCCAAAAAAGCACACAATTCTCTTTTTCTCTCTCTAGCACGTGATGCGATATGCCTTTGATTGCAACTACTATTTTGTTTCCCAATTTAGGGTGGTCATCTTTCATCTTTTTTAGACCATTAATGTCCCAATTTAATCTCCAACTCTACTTTACAACAAAAAGGATATCATAAATTAGCTTACCTATTTCATTTTTCTTTTTTCACTTTATAAAGTCAAGCATAACTTCAAGAAAAGGGTATCTTAAAAAAATAACAGTTTAATTTATAATATCTCACATGAGTTTGGATAATATATATTAATGTAAAATTGAAATATATGTATATAATATTTGTTACTAAAAAGGGTAAGACAGAGTGTGCTTGGAATCTTTGGATGAAATTAGGGAATATTAAAATAGACAATTGAACATGGTGTGGAATTCAGTAATCGCCGTCAATTAATTATTAATTAAAGCCAAGCCAAACCCAACTTCCAACCAAATATGTTGCTTATAATAAAATTATCAATCCAATATAATAAATAATATTTAATGTTAAAAGTAAAAACATAAATATATATTTTAGTCAAATATGTTAGCTATAACTTTAAGCTTAGTTTTTGTTGTGAGTGTCTTATGCTCTTACTTATCACTATATCAACTTAGATGCGAATCTTGATAAATAACTTATTTAATTATTTAAATAATTTCGGATGATATATCATAATAAAAATATTAAAATATATTATATTTATTTTTTAAAATAAATATTTTTCATTAAATATTAATATATTTTTAAAAAAAATTTCACTAACTATTTATATATTTTTTTTAATTTCATATCAAACAAAATTATTTTAATATTCTTAAATAAATTATTTAAATAATTCAAACCCAAACAAATTTCTTAATTTTGATCAATTTTTTATATATATTATAAATATTTATTATAAAAAATAAGATATTTACTTGAGTGTTTAGATTAGATTTTTCAAAAAAAATTTATAAATTTAAAATATATTAATATATAATGTTAAAATACAACTAATAGTTTAAAATAAAAAAATATTTTAATATTTAATTAATAAATCAAGTGATTTAATATATAAAAAAAATTAATATTATATTTTAAAATAATCCAACCAGCTCTGACCTATTTCAAATTGAGTTGTCTTACTTTTAAGACAATTTATTAACTTTGTGTATATTAAATTTGTACAAGATATTAGATTTATAAAAATTAAATTAAAATTATAAAAACTATTATTTATTTTCTCTTTCATGTTAATTTTTTATTATTTATAATATTTTTTCTTCTTTTCTCTTTACCCTTCTCTCTTTCTACACAAATCCAGTTTAATTTTTTAAATCACAAAATCAATCTAAATTTAGTTTTTATTTTTAAAATTTAGAATCAAATTCTTATTTAAAATCTTTAAGATGGACTTTTACAAATTTATTGGTTTCAACCTAGGATAATAAATCAATTTTTATTCTTTAAAAGAAGCTATCAGAATTTTCAATAACCATGACCCTAATTTTATAAAAAAAAATATATTAAAAATAAAAATGAAGAAGAATAAGGTAGATTTTGTACAAATAAATTATTTTATCTTAAAAATAAAATAAAAATAGAATTGTTGAGGTTATTTAAGAACTTCATTAGGTCCGGTAGAAACCAAAGATCTTGAGATCGATTCGACAATTATTATAATCATTTTTAAAAATTAATAAAATAAAATAATTTTTGTAATGCCCAAATCTCATCATTCGGGAGGATCGTGTCTTGGCTCGATAACGTCGCCTCAAAACTCACTTTCTTTCTGTGACTCAAGTGAGACGATCAACCAAAATGATAGGCGCGATTATAGCTCATTTAAAAGATTTAATTTTGGATTAGTTTTGACTTTTGAAAGCAGTCACCTAATTTATTTATTGAGATATTAGAAAAGAAAAATGTTTTGCGTGTTAAAATGCATTTTAGAGATTATGGTATTGATTCAGTGCTTGATTACACATGAGAAAGAGTCTCAACATTATGTATCATGTGTCTGTCACATGACAGTCTTTACTTTAAACTCCTTAACATTTAAAATAATATTATTTTACACCGTTCAATATCAATATGTTCCTAAATAATGCGTCTACGTTGTCATCATAGATTCTAAATCTAAAATATTAAAGAAAATACAAGTAACCTGTAAACGAGAAACAAGACTCGAAAATGGTACATAAAAAAGAAATAAAATGTCAGTTTAAAAATAAAAAAAATTCAAACATACCCTTATCCATTTTTTTGTTAGAAATATTGTATTTTTGGTGTTTTTATATTTTTTTTAATTTTTTAAAAATTAGTTAAGACACTAGAATGCACAAAATAAAATAAATGCTATAACTAAAGAAGCAAACAAGCGTGCTATGAAGATAAGACTATTTTCCGCTATCTTATTGCCCAATTCCTTTCAAACCTTCAATGTGGTCTGACCATTAATTGTGAGCACAAGTCGAGCATGGATATATGTTCGGGTTTGGACGCATGTGCGAACGTTAGAGGGTAAGATGAGGTCCCGAGTTCAAATTCCGGGAAGTTGTATTTTATTTTTTTTATTTTTGGCAAAAGGGAGGGTTTAGATAGTAAACGGGGTAAGTGATAACAAACATGACTCATTGTTGTGGGGTGTGAGGTTTGGGCGTTGGAGCACGTGGCAAAGAGGAGGTTCCTTTTGAAACTTAGGACACTCTATATTTTACATATTTCGGTCGGAAATAGCGCTAGATCCTTAGTCAACTTTTGGTTTTTCTCGATTGGATGCTCAAATTATTGGGCACTTGGTTACCCTTTTTCACGGTCGAAAGGCAAGCTGGAATTCTCGACCTGTTGACTTATTTTCTCGGTCCCTACCTTGTTTTCTCGCTCGTAGAACTAGTTGTGACCGAGATTTCTAGATCATTCAGTAAGTCGGATAAAAACCAAATTTATATAACTTTTTTTTCTTACTAGCTCCAAATCACCCCGCTTAGTTCTACACTAATACTCAACACAAAATGCAACTTCCCAAACCCAAACCAAACTTTATCATAACCTTAAATATGAAAAACTCGATTTTTATAACAAGCCAAATGATTTTCAAATAGAGGGACTTAAACAATTTTTTTAAATATACAAAGTGTTCTTAAATTGTATTTAGAACGTATCTAGTATGTTTAGAACGACCTAAAGTTTTTTTTAACTCTAAAACCTACCCAACCAAAATTCAAAATTTTGAAATTGGTTTCATTTATGGTTTATTCAACAATCCAACCAATTGAGAAACATCACATAACACATTTGAAACTAAATAACATCATAAGATTGAACAATGACTAACTAGAACACAAAAATTGTTAGTAATCTTATCTCGTAACAATTACACGTAAATATTATATGAATACAATACAATGATAATAAAACATACAATCGATTAAATGAAATGAAAAAAAATCATTTTCTCAGAGGCCTGTAAAATCACGGTTTCTTTAAAACAGTTTCACCGTCTCCCGTTTGTGCTAGAGAGTTTCGTCGGTGGATACTTTCTAGGGTACAACAAAACCTACAATGATTTAGCACATAAAACCACAACAACAACGAACTAGATAAAAGTACCTAAATTACAATCATCGGGTTTCGCACAGAAATGGTCGAGTCAAGAAATTCAAAGAACCCTCACAAAGAACATGAAAGACTTTTAGAATTCTATAGTGAGAAATTATAAGATGATGTGTGAAGAAGAATACAAAGTGAAAGGATATTTATAGTTAAAAATTAAACTCCAAACCATTAATTATTTCTTTAATCCAATGACCACTAATCCATCATCCATCCATCCAATGATTATCATTGTTTCCTTTTCATTATTTTTGCAAGTTACATCCAGTAATAAATATTTTGTAGTTACAATTGCAACTAACAATATTTGTTAATTGCCTCATTCAAGGCATTAATGTTAATTGTAACAACTAATAAATTCATTTTTATTTGAATTAAATTTTACCTTAATTCACATTGAATTTGGTGTGAATTTTATTTGGATTAATTTCACATTAATTCACATTTGAGTTTGATGTAAATTTCATTTGAATTAAATTTCACAATTAATTCATATTTGAATTTAATGTGAATTTTATTTGGATTAAATTTCACCATTAATTCACATTTGAATTTGGTGTGAATTTTATTTTCCCATATATCATTTTCATTTAATTAATGGAATTAGTTTAATTCCAACAATCCCCCACATTAATGAAAATTGTAAGATTAACCCGGTGAAATGTTCAACATTTGAATCCTACATAGGATAAGTATGTGTTTGAATCTTCCCTTATAAAAGTATATAATTTTACTAGCCGATTAGTAGACTCGATTTTCTTGAACTATTCTTCCTTTGTGTAAACGATTACACACTTTCACATAGTAATTTTCTTGATACATGTTAGTTCTCATTATTGTGTTCGTTTTGGCCATAAACACTCATCTGGTTTAGTGAGAGGGTCTAGAATTGAGCCTTGCAATTCTTTCGAAGCGACCACACTTCTCTCTCACATAGGTGATCTCTTTGTTCACAAAAAATCATTAAAACCTGTGTTCTTAATCTTTTCCGAAATACTATTTTATCATAGGATTTTTCACCCATAGCAATCTACCAAGTTTAATACAGTTAGGTTGTCTCATTGAACCTAGTTCTTGGGATCTCAAGTCATCATATGTTGAGTTTCCCTTCATACTAATTTATTGTAGGTTTAAATCTCATTCTTTGTGAGGAATTTAACACCAACTCTCTATTTAACCTTTTGGTTAGCGGTTTCGCAATATTATCTTTTAATTTTATATAATCAATTGAGATAATTCTAATAAAGAGTAATTGTCTAATGATATTATGTCTACAACGTATATGTCTAAACTTACTATTATATATATATGACTCTTAGTTCGTCCGATCGCAGATTGACTATCACAATGAATATAAATTATTGGTACGGGCTTAAACCACATTGAAATATCTTCTAAAATTGGATGTAGTCATTTAGTTTCTTCACCACACTTGTCAAGAGCTATAAATTCAGATTCCATCGTGGATCTAGCAATAACAGTTTGTTTAGAAAATTTGCAAGATATATCTACACCTCCAAGTGTAAATACATATATATTTGTTGACTTAGAGTCTTTCATATCTGAAATCCAATTAGTATTAGTGTACCATTCGATAACAGCATGATGTCTCATGTAGTGTAGACCATAATTATGAGTATTTCTTAAATACCTAAGTAATCGTACAATGGCTTTCCAATGTTTATTACCCGGATTACTCATGTATCTACTTTGTTTGCTTACTGCATAGGCTATGTCTGGTATTGTACAACTCATTAAATACATTAGACTCCCAATTATTCGAGAATATTCTAATTGAAAAACACTCTCTCCATGATTTTTAGATAGATGTTGACTCGTATCTATTAGAGTCTTAGCTAATGCAGAATCATCCTTGTTAAAATTTTCAAGGATTTTATCAACATAATGCGATTGACTTAGAACTATCCATTCCAATGTTCTAATCACTTTGATTCCAAAAATCACATCAGGCAATCCCATATCTTTCATGTCAAATTTTGAATTTAACATATCTTTAGTGAATTTAACCATTTTATCATTACTTCCAATGATAAGTATGTCATCTACATAAAATGACGTAACCATTTTGGTGACTTTAATATAAATACATTTATCATATTAATTGATCTTACATCCACTTGAGATCATATCATGATCAAATTTCTCATGCCATTATTTTGGAGATTGTTTTAAGCCATACAAAGACTTAACCAATTTACAAACTTTATTTTCTTGCCCTCGAGCAGAAAATCCTTGAGGTTGATCTATGTAAATTTTTTCTTCCAAGTCTCCATTTAATAAAGTTGTTTTTACGTCCATTTGATGAACTTCTAGATTACGCAAAAAAACAATCGCAAGAATCAATTGAATAGAAGTTATTCTCATAACCGGAGAATATGTATCAAAATAATCAAGACCTTTTCATTGGCAATATCATTTTACACCAGTCTTGCCTTATATTTATCAATTGACCCATCAACTTTAATTTCCTTTTAAAAATCCATCGACAACCTAGTGGTTTATTTCTCGGAGGTAGATTCACTAGTTCCCATGTATGGTTTTGCAAGATAGATTTTATCTCACTATTAATTACCTCTTTCTATTGGGGCCCTTCAGACGAGGTAATTGCCTCATTATACGTTTGAGGTTCACTTTCCATAATGAAAGTAATAAAATTTGGACCAAATGATTTTTCCATTCTAGCTCGTTTACTTCATTCTAAGTTCAACCTCAGCTTCATTTTCTTTTTCTTGTTCATCTAGTTCAAGAAATCTTTTTGTAGAACGTTGTTCTTCATTAGAATTATATGGAAGTACATGTTCAAGAATGATGTATTTCTCAATTTCATTATCGTATTCTTATGAATATCCGAAATGTCCGATTTAAACACAAGAAAATGATAAGCACTACTATTATGTGCATATCCAATAAATATACAATCAATAGTTTTTGGTTAAACTTTTATCTTTTTAGGTAATGGTACGGCTACCTTAGCTAGACACCCCCACATTCGTAAATATTTATATGATGTTTTTCTTTCATGTCATAACTCAAATGGACTCTTATCTAGCTTCTTTCATAGAACCTTATTTAAAAGGTAATTAACTATCAAAATAGCTTCTCCCCGCATGTTATGTGGTAGACCAAAACTTAATATAAGTGAATTCATCAATTCTTTTAATGTTCTAATTTTCACTCAACCGTACCATTTTGTTGAGGAGAATAGTGTGTTGTCATCTCATGGATTATACCATGTTGAGCACATAGCTCGGTAAAAGGTGATTTATATCCACCTCCTCTATCACTTCTTTACACCTTGATTTTTTTACCAAGTTGGTTTTCAACCTCATTTTTATAAAGAGTGAATTTCTTTATGGTTTCATCTTTATTTTTAAGAATATATACATAACAATATTTTGTGTTATCATCAATAAAAATAATGAAGTATTTTCCTCCACCACGTGTTGGTGTTCCTTTTAAATCACACACATTTGTATGCATTAAATCAAGTGCTCGATTATTTCTTTCAATGTTTCGAAAGGATGATCTCGTCAATTTTGCTTCAACACAAATTTCACACTTGTGTTTCTTATTTATTTCGAATGTATGTATACTCTTTAGTTTTATTAATCGATGCATCGAATCATAATTAATATGACATAGCCTACCATGTCATAAAATAGAAGACTCTAACAAATAAATAGAAGAGTTATTCTTCTCATTCATATTTGGCTTAACTGCCATTACATTAAGCTTAAAAAGCCCATCAATAATATAACCTCTACCTACAAACATTCCACTTTTGGATAAAACAATTTTATACGACTCAATCACAATTCTAAAACCATGCTTACTTAAAAGAGAACTGGATATCAAATTTTTCCGGATCTCCGAAATATACAACACATTAGTCAAAGTTAAATTTTTCCCTAAAGACAACCTTAACACCACTTTTCTTTCACCTTGTATGTCGGAAGTAGCAAAATTCCCCATAAACAACTTTTCACCATTCTTCACTTCTTTGAGACTGAGAAATACTTATTTGTTGGAGAAAACATGTCTTGTAACTTCTGTGTCAATCCACCATTCTCGTGGATTAGACCCCACCAAGTTTACCTTAGATATCAACGCACATAGATCAATGTCTGACAATCCTTGAGTTAAGTTAACCTCTCGAACTCTTCTCAACTTCTTTAAATTGGAAGATCTATGGCCCATACCATTGCAATTGAAATACTTTCCCGTGAACTTCTTAGAAATTCCGCCTTTAGGATTAATGTTCTAGTTTTTGACAAAAGAATTATGTTTCTTCTTGTCATTACCATGTTCCACCACCTTTGCTTTATCCACATGTTGACTAAAGTATTTCTTTGAGACACTTTTATTTTTCTCTTCAATGCGTAGACGAATCACCAAATCTTTTACGCTCATCTCATTTCTCCTGTGCTTAAGGTAGTTCTTGAAATCATTCCAAGACGGTGGCAGTTTCTCAATAATAGTCGCCACTTGGAAAGTTTCTCCTAAATTCATGCCCTCGACATGAATTTCGTACAAAATGACTTGGATCTCTTGAACTTGTTTAATGATCGGTCTTAAATATACCATTTTGTAGTCCAAAAATCGACCGACCATAAACTTTTTTGCACCTGCATCTTTGGTTTTTGTATTTACGTTCAAGAGAATGCCATAGTTCTTTGGCCGTATTCTTTTCACTTTACACGTTGTATAATGAATATGACAATCATTCAATACGTAATTTCTACAAAAGAAATCTGAGTGGTGTCAAGCATCAATGGTTGAAGACACTTGCACATCAACTTTTGGATGCACGTTTGCATACGATGATGAAGCCATATCTGGCTCATCAATCTTAGGAGTGGGAGGATCTTCCGTGAGGAATCATGTGAGACTCAAGGTCATGAGATAGAAGAACAGTTTCTATTATCATCTCTTAAAGTTTGAGCCATCAAATTTTTCTGGCTTATCTAGATAGTTAGCGAGAACCAATATCCTCATATTGGAAGTAGGCGTTTCGGTAGTCATTTCTAAAACAAAACCAGAAACGTGTAAAAATATGAGATAAGCAATATTTTAGATTGTTTTAAGATTGTTAGTAATCTTATATTGTAACAATTACACATAAATATTATATGAATACAATACAATGATAATAGAACATATACAATAGATTAATTAATGAAATGAAGAAAAATCTTCTCGTTTGTTCTGAGGCATGTGAAATCACAGTTCTCTTTGACTGCTTCCTATGGTACAACGGAATCTGCAATGATTTAGCACATAAAAACCACTACAACAATGAACTAGACAAAAAAACCTGAATTACAATCACCGAATTTCACACATAAATGGTCAAGTCAAGAAACTCGAAGAACACTCACAAAAAACACTCACAAAGAACATGAAAGACGTTTGGAATTTTAGAGTGATAAATTGTAAAGTGAAAAAATATTTATAGTTGAAAATTAAACTCTAAAACCATTAATCAATTCTTTAATCCAACGGTTATCCTTGCTTGCCTTTTTATTATCCTTGCAAGTTACATCCAGCAATAAGTATTTGTAATTACAATTGCAATTAACAACATTTGTTAATTGCCTCATTCAAAACATTAATGTTAATTATAATAATTAACAAATTCATTTTTATTTGGATTAAATTTCACCTTAATTCACATTGAATTTGGTGTGATTTTCATTTGGACTTAATTCATATTTGAATTTGGCATTAATTTCATTTGGATTAAATTTCACAATTAATTTACATTTGAATTTGGTGTGAATTTCATTTGAATTAAATTTCTCAATTAATTTACATTTGAATTTGGTGTGATTTTCATTTATATTTAATTCACATTTGAATTTGGTGTGAATTTCATTTGAATTAAATTTCACAATTCATTTACATTTGAATTTGGTGTGAATTTCATTTGGATTAAATTTCACCATTAATTCACATTTGAATTTGGTGTGAATTTCATTTGTCCAAATATCATTTCCATTTAATTAATAAAATTAGTTTAATTCCAACAAAAAAAACATTTTTCTTCCAATCGATTTTTGAAGAATTACAACGCTACATGAAGAATAAAAAGTGTTTGGAAGCTTACAAAATTTGCAATGAATTCAGGAGCAATCTTCAATTGATCTCACTCAAATAGAGGTCTCAAACTAAAAAAATCCAAGAAGATACAGAAGACAATAATGATATTTATGGATTTTGGGCTCTACTTCCCTTTAACTTCGGGATGTTTACTCGAAGTGATCTCTTTGAGGTGTTAAAGTTAGTAACCTCGAGTCAATCTTCGAACGATTCTAATTTCCCAAAAATAACTCAAAATTTCATCAGGCAAATTAGTTTTGTCAAATCCCTTATTTCGTATAAGAGTTTAGGGGAAATGATCACAGTTCTCTAATGATCTTTTTTCTTTTCAATTCAGTTCTTTCTAATAAAATGAATCATATTGCTATATCCACTATCATCTATAAAGACGTCTAAAATCGTGGATTGTCCCCTACAAGTTTTCCTTGGACGCGGGTTGCTCCTGGGCGTTTAGCGTTTGTTGACCGCGTTTGAGGCCCTTGACTCGCCCTTTGGTACCCTGTTGCACCTGGCCTCATTTGTTTCACATATAAGTATTTAAAAAAAACACTAGAAGCAAATTAAATTAATGAATAAGCATAATTTATATTTCAAACTTATTTAAGTATTTGTACTATTTTTATGTTTTATTTAAATTAGTCTAAAATTTATATTTTAAAAATAATTTCGTTGACTCCAAATATATTTAAATAATAAAATCAATGGTATAAAATTTAAGTGTTTTACAAATTTTATTTTTATTAATATTAAAATTGTGATTGAATTAAAATGATTTTTTTTTTGTTAAGTAAAGAGTTATTAAAGAAACACAAGAAAAATATAAGAACTACTGTTATGTGCATATTCAATAGATATACAATCAATATGTTTTAGTCCAACTTTTACCTTTTTAAGTAATAGTACTACTACCTTAGTTAGACACCCCACATTCGTAAAATTCATATGATAGTTTTCTTTCATGCCATAACTCATATGGACTATTATCTAGCTTTTTTCGTCGAACCTTATTTAAAAGGTAATTAGCTGTCAAAATAGCTTCTCCCCACATGTTCTGTGGTAGACCATAACTTAATAGAAGTAAATTCATCATTTCTTTTAATGTTCTAATTTCCACTCAGCCATACCGTTTTGTTAAGGAGAAAAATGTGTTGTCGTCTCATAGATTATACAATATTGAGCACACATAGCTCGGCAAAAGATGATTCATATTCACCTCCTATATCACTTCTTAACACCTTGATTTTATTTTACCAAGTTGGTTTTCAGCCTCATTTTTATAAATAGTGAATTTTTCTATGACTTCATCTTTACTTTTAAGAATATACACATAACGATATTTTGTGTTATCATCAATAAAAGTAATGAAGTATTTGCATCCACCATGTGTTGGTGTTCCTTTTAAATCACACACATTTGTATGCATTAAATTAAGTGGTCTATTATTTCTTTCAATATTTCGAAAGGATATCTCGTCAATTTCGCTTCAACACAAATTTTACACTTGTGTTTCTTATTTATTTCGAATATAAGTATATTCTTCAGTTTTATTAATCGATGCATCGAATCATAAATAATATGATCTAGCCTACCATACCATAAAATAGAAGACTCCAACAAATAAATATAAGAGTTATTCTTTTCGTTCATACTTGGCTTAACTGCCATTACATTAAACTTAAAAGGCCCATCAATAGAATAACCGCTAACTACAAATATTCCACTTTTGGATAAAACAATTTTATCCGACTCAATCACAATTCTAAAGCCATGCTTACTCAAATTTTTCTGGTTCTCCGGAACATACAACACATTAGTCAAAATTAAATCTTTCACTGAAGACAACCTTAACACCACTTTTCCTTCACCCTGTATGTCGGAAGTAACAAAATTCCCCATGAAAAACTTTTCACCATTCTTCACTTTTTTTAGGCTTGAAAATATTTATTTGTCGGAACAAACATGTCTTGTAACTTCTGTGTCAATCCACCATTCTCGTGAATTAGACCCCACAAAGTTAACCTCAGATATCACCGCTCATAAATCCATGTCCGACAATCGTTGAGTTAAGTTAGCCTCTTGAACTCTTCTCGGCTTCTTTAAATCGGAAGATTTATGGCCCATGCCATTGCAATTGAAACACTTTCCCGTGAACTTCTTAGAAATTCTGCCTTTAGGATTAAGGTTCCAGTTTTTGACAAAAGAATTATGTTTCTTTTTGTCATTACCATGTTCCACCACATTTACTTTAGCCACATGCTGACTAAAGTATTTCCTTGAGACACTTTTATTTTTCTCTTCAATGCGTAGACTAATCATAAATTTTTCTACGCGCCACCACTTGGAAAGTTTCTCCCAAATTCATGCCCCCAAAACGGTGACAATTTCTCAATAATAGCCGCCACTTGGAAAGTTTCTCCCAAATTCATGCCCTCGACATGAATTTGGTGCAAAATGACTTGGATCTCTAGAACTTGTTTAATGATCGGTAATGAATCTACCATTTTGTAGTCCAAAAATCGACCGACCTTAAACTTTTTTACACCCGCATCTTTGGTTTTTGTATTTACGAGAGATTTCCATAGTTATTTGGCCGTATTTTTTTTCACTGTACACATTGTACAATGAATCTGACAAACCATTCAATACGTAATTTCTACATAAAAAAATCTAAATGGTGTCAAGCATCAATGGCCGAAGCCACTTGCACATCAACTTTTGGATGCACGTTTGCATCAGATGATGAAGCCACATCTGGCTCATCAATCTTAGAACTGGGAGGATCCTCTGTGAGGAATCGTGCGAGACTCAATATCATGAGATAAAAGAACATTTTAGAGGAAATGACTAGGGGTGAGCAAACGGGTAAACCCAACCCGTATTACCCAACTCATACTCAACCCAAATTAAATTTACCCAACCCATATTATTTACTAATATGGGTTGGGTATGGGTTGAGTAACCCAATTTTTTTTTTCATTTAACATGTATTTTGACTCATTTAACACATTTTTATCCGTTTAACACGTTTTTGACGTTTTCCACATTTTCACATTTTTCACACGTTTTGACACGTTTAACACGTTTTTATCATGTTTAACACATTTTTGACACGTTTAACACGTTTTTTTACGTTTTTAACACGTTTAATACGTTTTTCACACGTTTAACACGTTCTTGACACGTTGAACATGTTTTTGGCACGTTGAACATGTTTTGACACGTTGAATACATTTGACATGTTTTGACACGTTGAATACATTTGACATGTTTTTCACGAATATGACACATTTAACATGTTTTTGGCACGTTTAACACGTTTTTCACATTTTGACACGTTTAATACGTTTTTCACACGTTTAACACGTTTTGACATGTTTAACACGTTTTTGACATGTTTAACATGTTTTTGACACGTTTATCATGTTTTTGGCATGTTTAACACGTTTTTAACATGTTTTTGAAATGTTTTTCATGACTATGACATATTTAACAAATTTTGATACATTTTTTTTACGTTTTTGGTACGTTTAACACGTTTTGACACATTTAACATGATTTCCAAGTTTTTCACATTTTTGACACATTTAACACGTTTTTAACATGTTTAACACATTTTTTACACGTTTTTTTAAACATTTTTGGCACTTTTAACACGTTTTGACACGTTTTCCATATTTTTGGCACGTTTTAACACGTGTAACTCATTTTTGACCCATTTAACATGTTTCTCATATTTTTGACACGTTTAATACGTTTTTTTACACAATTAACGTGCCAAAACGTGAAAAATGTGTTAAACTTGCCAAAAACGTGAAAAACGTGTTAAACATGTAAAAAAATGTTAAACGTGTTAAAACTTGTCAAAATATGTTCAAGTGCAAAAAACATGTCAAAATATGTTAAATGTGTAAAAACGTGTTAAACATTCCAAAAACGTGTGAAACGTGCCAAAAATGTGTTAAACGTGTTCAACATGTCAAAAACATGTTAAATGTGCCAAAAATATGAAAAACATATTAACATTTGAAAAACCGTGTCGAATATGTCAAAAACGTGTTAAACATGCCAAAAACGTGAAAACGTGTTAAACCTGTGAAAAACGTGTTAAACGTATGGAAAACGTGTTAAACGTGTTAATTATATAAAAAAACGTGTTAAACGTGCCAAAACCGTGTTAAACGTGCCAAAAACGTGAAAACCGTGTTAAACTTGTCAAAAACGTGTAAATGATTATATATGTCAAAAACGTGTTAAATATGCCAAAAACGTGAAAAATATGTTAAACGTATTATACACGTCAAAAACGTGTTAAATGTGTTATTAGTGTGAAAACGTGTTAAACATGTCAAAAACGTGTTAAACGTGCCAAAAACGTGAGAATGTGTTAAACGTGTGAAAAGCGTGGTATAAGTGTGAAAATGTGTTAAAAATGTTGAAAACGTGTTAAACGTGTAAAAAACGTGTTAAACATATAAAAATCGTGTTAAACATGTCAAAAACGTGTTCGGCTTAAAGTTAGAAGATGGTTAGATTATATTGGATTAATAATAGAGAATTAAATTAAATTAAATTTATATAATTTGGGTAATTTGAGTAACCCTAACCCAACCCAAATTAAACTCAACCCAACCCAACTCAACCCAAATTAACCAACTCAAATTAATATTTTGGGTTTGGGTTAAGATTGGATTTGAGTAAATCCAAATTATCACTCTAGAAATGACCATAGTTCTTTTATGATCATTTTCCTTTTCAAATCACTAAAAATATTCTTAAATGACCATTTAGGTTTTTTCTAATAAAAGACTAATATTGTTGTATCCGCTATCATCTATAAAAGACGCCTAAAATTGTGGATTGTCTCCTACAAGTTTTTCTTGGACGCGGGACGTTCTTGGGGTTTTAGAGTTCGTTGACCGCGTTCGAGGCCCTTAACTCGCTCAAACCTTTGCCGATCTTCGATTACTACCGTGAGTTCATCTTCCATTAATCAATCCCCTTTGGGTGTCCTGTTGCACTAGACACATTTGTTTCACCTATAAGTATTTTTTCTAGCAAACAAACACTCCACAAAATTAAATTAGTTAATAAGCATCATTTATATTTCAAACTTATTTAAGTATTTGTACTATGTTATATTTAAATTAGTTCAAAATTTATATTTTTAAAATAATTTCATTGACTCCAAATATATTTAAACAATAAAATCAATGATATAAAATTTGAGTGTCTTACAATTTTTATTTTTATTACTATTAAAATATTGTGATTGAATTAAAATGAATTTTTTTTTTTTTGTTAAGGGAAGAGTTATTATATATTTTTTTTAACAAACATCATTTAACCTAAAAGAAATAAGGTTGAATAAATTAAAAGTGGAAGAAATGGAAATACAAAGAGTTTTAACCGAAAAGAAAACGACAAAAACTCGGGTTTAACAATCCACGCTCCCGATTCCATGCCCGCGAAAGATGTTCAGTCTGTGATTGGTCAATATAGCGCGTTCTATACACGCAGATTCCTCTGCAAGTAAGTAAACAAACAATCCCATTTATCCCACCACGCACAAATGGTTAGATTCAGATTATGATGAGAGGGAGAGAGAAAGCCATCAAAGAGATAGAGAGAGAATCGCGAAAAACCCCATAGACGAAGAAAGTAAGGGTTCAGAGAGAAGCTTCTTTCCATTTGAAGAAGAAGAAGATGATGATGAAGTGAATCTGATTTGGATCATCTTCTTCATCTCCCAATTCGCATGCTTATCAATCAAGATAATGGTGGTCTGACTTTTCATTCTGATCATTAATGGAGACAACTCCAACTGAAGAACTTCTCAAGAAGATCCAAGAGCTTCAAATTGGACATGCTCATCTTCAAGAAGAGATGTCAAAGCTCGTCAGTTCCGCCGATCCAAAAACACTATCCAATCAACAACAACAACACCACCACGGTGTTCATCAGAGATCTAATTCGGTATCGCCTCAACGGTCAGGTATTCCGAGAAGGAGCGGTTCATCTGGATGTAGGTTCGACGGTGGTGCGATGGCGTGGAGTAGAGGTTCTTCTTCGTTTCGACATTCATCGCCTTTACAAAGAGAGAGTCGTGTCAAGGATCAACCTCAACCTCTTACAATCGAACCTGTTAATTTACCGGCGGCTGTGAAGTTTACTGATAGACAGTACTTGAATATACTACAATCATTGGGACAGTCTGTTCATATATTTGATCTCAGTGGTCGTATAATTTACTGGTGAGTGGTCAAATCTTTCCATATTTAGTAATTTGTATAAACTCATTTGTTCATTGAAGATGATTGAACAAGCTTTAATTAGTACTATACTATACAGCTTTTTAGTTTTTAGTTTTTACGCACTATTGATTCATTCTGCTGCAGGAATCGAACAGCTGAACACCTTTATGGTTATTCTGCAGCTGAAGCTCTAGGTCAAAAGTCTATTGAGCTTCTCATCGATGACCTAGATCTTGCTGTAGCCAACAATATCGTGCAACGGGTGACTACGGGTGAGAATTGGACTGGTCAATTTCCTGTCAAGCACAAAAATGGAGATAGATTCGTAGTTGTGGCAACCAACACACCTTTCTACGATGATGACGGCACTTTAATTGGTATTATATGCGCATCGAATGATTCACGCCCATATCAAGAAACCAGGCCTTCATTCCAATCTACTGAGAATTTAGACACAAGCACGAGTTTTAGCCGTCCCCGGTTCCCTCAGCAGCCACTCCAAGTTGCCATTGCCTCGAAAATATCCGATTTGGTTAGTGTCTGTCTTCATTTGATTTGTATTGAGTGTAGTTTATAGTAATGATGGATTGTATATATATAAACATAAACAGGCATCAAAGGTAAGCAGCAAGGTGAAGTCAAAAATAAAGTTAGGAGATGGAATCATGGTTCATGAAGGAGGGAGTGGAGATATTCATCATTCTGATCATGGTTTCTCAGATATAGCTTTTTCCGAGCATAGAGAAGATGCAAATTCCAGTGGAGCAAGTACTCCAAGAGGGGATCCGATAGCGTCTTCTCCATTTAACTTGGTTTCTCAAGACCATTCTGGTGATGAATCTGTAGGGGGGAAATCTGGGATTCAGAAGATCATTACATCAAGAGCTGAAGCCTGGATGGGTAAGAAAGGACTCTCTTGGCCGTGGAAAGGGAACGATCAGCAGGAAGGAGGATTAGAGAATAAAACTGCACGTTTTATATGGCCATGGTTGAATAAGGACCAAGAGAATGACCAAACAACAGCTCATTATCTTAATAGTTCTTTTTCTAATGGAAAACAAGAACAACAAGTAAGTGATCAGGGTAATAGACCTGCCAACAATGATGCTTCAGGGTCTTGGTCCTCGTCCTTTAATGTTAACAGCAATAGTAGTGCAAGTAGTTGTGGAAGTATCAGCAGTAATGCTGTTAATAAACTTGACATGGATGATTGCTTCGATTATGAGATTCCATGGGAGGACTTGACAATTGGAGAATCGGTTGGCCAAGGTAATCATCCTTTTCTTTTAATTGCTTTGTTAGTTGCTACCTTTTTTTTCACCTTAGATCCTTTCTTCTTATATACATACATGCAAAATATGGATCTTCATCTATTAAACATTTTTAAAATAAATAAATAAATTGCTCTTATCTTTCTTGGGTTGCTGTTGTTGTATGTAGATAGGAAAGGTAAAGACTAATCCAACTGTTTGTAGGAAATAAGTCCAAATTCGAGGGAACAATTATCTTTTAAATCAGTTGGTGTAGTTCAAGTGTCAAGAGTCTTATCTAAGAGACCAAAGGTCATGGGTTCGATTCCCACTAAGAACACCCTAAGTTGAACTATAAAAAATAAAAAATTAGTTTACGTATGTATGTGCTCATTCTAAAAGCCAAAACTTGTGAGACCATGATTAGAGGTTTCAATATATTGATTTTAGTTGCACATGATAGTAATATAGCATATTACTAAGTTGTGATAACTGTTCGTATGTTATTCTTATTGGTACTAATATGCAAATAAACACTATTGCAGGTTCTTGTGGCACTGTCTACCATGCTTTGTGGTATGGATCGGTATGTTTGTCTAGCTCCATTTCAATCCTCCTTTATCTTCATTAATGTTTAATTGTTCTCTCTTTTGTCAATGTTAAAAGTAACGAGTCATTTAATTTCCACAAATTCTCCCTTACAGAAACTGATTCATCCTTCTCTGGCAGGATGTAGCTGTCAAAGTATTTTCCAAACAGGAATATTCAGATGATGTCGTACACTCCTTCAGACAAGAGGTTTGTGATAAACGACCTTTTGCTTTTAATGTTACCAATTTCCTCAGGGTTTTCTGTTGATGGAGTATTGTTGATAACTGCTTCATGTAACCTGAGCTGCATATGATGTTGAGACTGATTTTTTTCATTTAAGGCATTTACAAGCATGCTTTGTTGGAATTGAAAATTGACCATTTTCTTACTGGATCTGCTGAGAATTAACCTGCTATGCCATGCAATTAGAAAAAAAAAATTGAGCGAACATAACCAGGCAAGTAGGCAACTACTGAAGAGTATAAGGTTCATTAAAAGTCTGTTTATTTGAGTAAAAAGTAAATAAAGGGTATTTTCGTTGATGATTTGAATGTATACATTAGAGCGCTAGAATAGAATTATAATAAGGTAAGACTTTGCTAATAATATAAGCTTTATGTTTGATTTAAGGTGTATCTCATGAAAAGACTTCGGCATCCAAATGTTTTGCTCTTCATGGGTGCCGTTACATCACCTCAACGTCTCTGCATAGTCACAGAATTTCTTCCTCGGTATGTTACTTAATCCCTTTTGTAGGACTTATGAGGTTTGTTTATATGTCAGCTTATGGTTGTTTCATTTCTGTATTTTTGCATGTGTTGATAAAGTGGAAGCTTGTTTCGGTTGCTACAAAAGAATACAGGAAAACTAGATTGGAGACGACGTGTTCACATGGCTCTGGATATAGTGAGTGTCACAAAATATTGTATTTCTAGACCAGAAGCTCTGCAAATTTATGGGTGTAAAAAGTTTGGATAAAGATTGTCTTATTTTCCTTCAGGCGCGCGGAATGAATTATCTTCATCATCACAATCCACCCATTATTCATCGTGATTTGAAGTCTTCAAATCTTCTGGTTGATAAGAACTGGACTGTGAAGGTATGTATGCCTCTGTTCCTTTAGATTTTACTTCAAGCTTAGGCTAAAATAACTGTTAAGTAAAAAATCTGACCTTATTTTGTTTTCAACTAGGTTGGTGATTTTGGTCTTTCGCGTCTCAAACACGACACATACCTTACAACAAAAAACGGGAATGGAACAGTATGCCGAAATCTTCTTTTAGTTGTATTTTATTTTTTATATATTAATAATAATGGGTATTGTTTGGCATTCATGCAGCCCCAGTGGATGGCTCCTGAGGTTCTTCGTAATGAGCCCTCAAATGAGAAGTATGTAAAATGCAGACATCTACCATTATTGTAGTGTCATCATATGAGAGTTTTCGTAACATGAATTTACTCCAAAATTGTATTATAGGTCTGACGTATACAGCTTTGGCGTGATATTATGGGAGCTGGTGACAGAGAAGATTCCTTGGGAAAATCTGAATCCAATACAGGTAATTGATGTTCTCTGAACATAAAAAAGAACAAGCGAGATGGAGAATTTAATAAGAAGAATGTTACTTGCAGTTGATTGGAGCTGTAGGCTTCATGAACCAGCGGTTGGATTTGCCAAAAGATATGGATCCTGAATGGGCTTCTATAATCGAGAGTTGCTGGCAAAGGTCTATTCTCTTCTTTCCTTGTAATAGAGTTTTATTTTTATGTGATCCAAAATTCCATACCAGCAATCGACACGTTTATATCCAAATGAGGGTGTTTGTAAACGATAATGTGGATGTTGTTTGTGTTGTTGGGAGAACAGCGAGGCAGAGCTTAGGCCATCGTTCCAAGAATTGTTGGAAAAATTCAAGTCACTGCAGAAAAAACAAAACATCCAAATCCAGGCAGCAAGATCAGGAGGCAAGAAAGAAGGCAATAAGTAGGAGTTGGTTGGTGTTATTGTTTGTTTCATTGGAGGATTCTTTTGCCCTGGCAATAAGTAGGCTCGAGATATTTGGAGAAAACGATAATCTGTAAGCGCTTACGGTTACGGGAAACATCAAGTAGGACAATCATTGTAGAGAAACATGAAAGAAAAGGATGATGGATTGATGGGGGTAATAACTACAATTTCTATAAATCCATGAATATATATGATACACTCTTTTTTTTTCAGCCTTTTTATATAACATTTGAAAACAGTTTTGCTTTGGGAGTTTGATGTCCTCACATTCGAGGGTGTAAATAAAAACACTATAATATTCCTGTCATTTCTTCTTCTTTTATTTTTTTCATAAAGAAATTGCAATATATTGTTTGTCATATCATTAAAATTGGGTAATTAATCATTATGGTTGGAGGGGTTAAGATCAAATTAGTAATCAAACTCCCAATTGGGTATAACTAATATTTATTGACTTATGAGAGTAATATATTAATGTTCATATGTTTTAGAATTTCAACTTAAATAAGAAATAAATTTTATATCAATCAAATCAATGGGGGGTTATTAAAACATTATTTATCTGTTTAATTTAAATCTTATTAATGGTCTCTCTTTTTAAAAATAAAAAATCATTATAGTATGAAATGAATGTTAAAAAATGAAGAAACATTGAATCTGGCTGTGGTGACAGTTATGATATAATTTTTATTGTGTATAAATTTGAACTGATTGCTTCATTGTAACTTGTACCAACTGCAGATCTTTCACTCTTTCCCAATTTGTAGATTTTTTATTATTGAGATTCATGATAATTAATGCACAACCGGCCCACTCTACCTAATTCGTAAAATTTAAGTAAAAAAAAAAACAATAGAACAGTAAATATTATTTGAAATAATGTTTAATTGGTTTGGTACAGTTTTGATCTGTATACACAGAAATGTATAATTAAATCTTCCACTGTTCACAGTGGGCCAACACTTGTTGGGTGAAGTGAGAATAAAATAATGATTTGAAGGTGTTTGTTTGGATAAAAATATTATAAATAAAAAATAATAATTTAAAATAATTTATATTTTAATATTTTAATTAATGAATGGAGTAATTTAAAAAATTAAAGAAGAGGTCAAATTATGTTTGATTTTTTTTTTAAATTATTTAAATAATCCAAAATCAGTCTTAGTTTGATAAAATTTAACATTCAATTTCAATTTATTAGTGGGTATTTCTGTCTAGTCGTTCAAGATTAATTCATTAAAAATATGTAAAATTTGCTTACATAAAAAGTCCTGACCCAAAAAGAATAATGTTGTTTATTTTGATTGTAAAATAAAAATTCAATGATAGTAATTATTTTTTTTAAATAAATAGGACAACTGATTAAATATTTAAATATGTAATTGTAAACACACTTAAATATTTAATTAGAAAATATACTTAAACATTTAACTAAGATTAATTTCTCCCTTCAATTTTATTACCGTTAGACTAGAAAAAGATCATAATACCTCTTTTTTTACTAAATTTCATGACAATTATAATTTGATTAGTTGTTTTCAATTTGAATTTTTTAATAATAATATATTTTAAGTTTTAAATTTATTTTATATAATAATATAAATTTTTAATATATTATAATATAAAAACATCATTTTATATAATTTAATTATAAATTTTTTTTTTTTAAAATATGGTATGATCTGTCCCATTGTGGTCCATAATGTGACAATTAATAAAGGAAAATAAACTCAAAAATAATTAAAATATAAAATTTGAAAATAAGATATTCCCTTTTCCTTTGTACTACTAAACTTCCATTTAATAACATTTAGATAACATTTAAGGGAATGATTTAGATGGTTATAAGTATAAAAATAAAAATAAAAAATGTAACCATCTTATTAATATAAATTTTGATAAATAAAATAAATACTTAAAAGAAAAAAGATGACCTAGAACTAAACATTTTTTAAAAGAAGATGAAACATTTGTTTTTAAAAGCTTAGAAAGTTAGTACAACTTTCAACTTCTAGACATGTTCTAACTTCTTGAATACATCATTTTTAATCTCTTAGAGCATTTCCAATCAGCACGCACCCTTTTCTCCTTCCACCCACCTAAAAAAAACCATAATGCGAGACGCAAATATGCGTATGCGTATGGAAGATTTATTATCACAATTTTGACCATTTTTTAAAAAGGACCCTTACATATTTTTTTTTTACTTTTAATTTTTTTACATGTTATTTAATTTATACTTTTTTGCTTTTAAAATAAAAAATTATAATATTTTTTTAATTTATAATTAAATCATTAAATTTAGACTTAAATTTTATCTAATTTATTATATATATATATATATTATAAGTGTTTTTTATTAATAATGTTTGTTTATTTAAATATATTATTAAATTATTTTATTTATTATAAATTATTAATATATAATTAATTTTATTAAATGAATAAGAAAATATTGGGATCAAATATGTAAAGTTGATAAATATATAGATAATATTAATAAAGTTAAAAAGTTAATGTAAGAAATGAATATTCTAAGAATATTCTTTTGAGTTTGGAAATTAGTTTTTGGGTTGGAGATGAATTAGTGTTTGATAGATGTTTACTGCATTTTGAGTTTGAGAATGAGTTTGTGAGTTGGAGATGGTCTAACTTTTTAACTTTATTAATATTATCTATATATCTATCAACTTTACATATTTAACCCATATTTTCTCATTCTTTTAATAAAATTAATTATATATCAATAATTCATACACAATAAAAAAAATCAATAATATATTTAAATAAACAATATAATGTAAAATAAAAAATAAAATAGATAAAATTTCAAATATAATATAATTTAATAATTTAATTATATATTTTTAAAATATTATAACTTTTTATCTT
Organism: Impatiens glandulifera; assembly: GCF_907164915.1. Lineage (NCBI taxonomy): Eukaryota > Viridiplantae > Streptophyta > Magnoliopsida > Ericales > Balsaminaceae > Impatiens > Impatiens glandulifera. Next base: position 11,785,695 of record NC_061862.1, on the reverse strand, counting down.
AAAATTAAAAATTAAAAAACTAAATTAAATGTTTTAAATAATTTATAAACAAGTTTAATATTTAAATTAAAAAGTTTATATATTTCTAAGGACTGATTTAAAAATTTATAAAAAAAATTTGGGAAATGAACAGTATATACGTAAATATGGGGGGATTTTTTTTAAAAAAAAAGAGTAAAACCCATTTTGCTGTTGGGGTTTGCCGGACGGTTAGAGGGAAATATGGGTATGGGTTTGCTTGGAGGGAAATATGGGTATGGGTTTGTTGTTAGGGTTTGACGTAAGGTTAGAGGGAAATATGGGTATGGGTTTGTGTATGCGGTCCGGGGTTCCGTTGGAGATGCCCTTAGGCTACGTTTGGTAGGGTTACAATATTGTAGATAAAGTATTGATATATATACATTACATTAAAATGATTGTTTGGTTAATTAATAATTATATGTATAGTATTACTTATACCTTATAAGGGTATAACTTAATACCTACCTAAACTAGTTACAATGAGTTATAAAATTTAATATATTTTTTTAATCTTAATTTTATAAAATTATTAAAATTTTATTTTCTTTATTCTATTTTAAAATATAGTAATAATAATAAATTATATCTAATTATTAATTTAAATTTAACCATGATTAATTTTCAAGCTTAAATAATAATAAATATACAATTACTTATTTTTATTTGATTTTTTAATTTCTATAAATAAAAATTATATTATTTTAAGTATAAAATTTTTTAATGTGATAATTTTTATATATAATTATTATTTAAAAATAATAATAATGTTAGTTAAAAAATAATAGTCATATATAAAATTAATTTATAAAATAAAATTATATTTCATTATTAAAATAATATATATAAATTAATTATATAAATGACTGATATTATTATTATTATTATTATTAAGTAATACAATTTATATATATATAATTTATTTCTGAAACTAATTTAATATTATAATATTCGAATTTTAAATATTATTTTATTAAAAATATTATTATTATTTTGTATAAATAATTAATATTATTTCGATATAAAAATATTTATAATAATAAATAAATTTTAAAATTAAATATTAATTAATATATAAATAAGTTTTATTTATAAAATTATATAAGTTAAATTATAAAGAATTTAATATAAAATAATGTAAACCATTAATAATATTATTTATTTAAAAATATATTTATACAATAATTATATATTATTTTTTATATAAATTCATCTAATTAATAATACAAACTATTTATAATAAACATTAAAATAATAATTACAAATAATTTAAAAAAATATAAAGTTAAAATAATCATTTATACTTCTTACTACTCTTATACCACCAACCAAACACAAAATAATAATATATATAACTTATACATATATTTTACTCCCAACCAAACACTAATAACCTATATAACTTATATCTCCTAATACTTACTTATAATTTATACCCCTTACAACTTATACATATATAACTAATATATTCTACTAAACACTACCTTAAACAACTATTTTTATCATTTAAATTATCTTAAATTTTCGGATAAAAACTGTATCCAGCTGTCTGTTTGTAGTCAAAGGCAATGTAGAGTTAAAATTAAAGGTGGAAAAACAACTTACCATTTTAGTTACATTATCTTTGTCAATTGTTTAAATCTCCAACACCCCTAGTATAGGAAAGTTGACAGCTTTGTCTGTCTCAAACAACTCTCTCTTTCTCCATCCGTAAAGAGTTAATGCATAACTTCTTCTTCTTTTTTTCTGCTCTTACCCACTTTCCACTTTTAGCCATTTCATTTCATTATCTTCTTTAAATCACATGACCCATCTCCATCCCAATTTGTCTCTCTCTCCTATTCCATTCAATTGTAAGAGATGGAAACCTCTGTTTATGGAGTTCTGTTCTTGTTTTTTCTACAATCATACCTTCATGTCTCCGGCGCCGCCGGCGCCGGTAGTACCAGTCTATCCTATGACTTCTACAAAGAAACATGTCCAAATTTAGAAAATCATATAATGAATGGTCTTACTCAATTCATTACTTCTGATATCATCACTACTCCCTCTGCTCTCCTCCGCCTCTTCTTTCATGACTGTCAAGTTCAGGTTATTATTATTATTATTATTCAAGATTACATTTTTAACATCTTTTTTTTCAATTTCTTTTTAATTGTTTTTGTTATTTTTTTTAGGGTTGTGATGCATCAATTCTAGTGGATTCAGGTGGGGAAGAATCAGAGATAAGATCAGATAAAAATTTTGCTATAAGAAAGAGAGAGGTAATTGGTATGTTGAAAAAGATTATGGAAAAAGAATGTCCACGACAGGTTTCCTGCGCCGACATTCTTGTTTTGTCGGCTAGAGATGCTGTATGGCTGGCGGGAGGACCGTTTATAAGTGTACCGTTGGGAAGGAGAGATTCAACTTCACCTCCTTCTAAACATCTTGCTGATGTAGAACTTCCTTCTGCTGATATTGGAGTTAATCAAATGCTTCCACTTTTCATTAACAAAGGCTTATCCGTTGCTGAATCCGTTGCCATCATGGGTAATCATTTTGATTATGTTCAAATTGGGATCGAATTCATTCTCGGTGTTACGAATCTGGTTCCTCCAACGTGAAGGGGCAAAACAGTCATTTTATTAAATACTGTTTTGCCCCTCCCCTTTGAGAAGGAACCAAGAGACCCGATAATTTCAAATTGGGATAGGATCATCTGTTACGATAATCCATATTCCTCTCAAATGAAGAGGATAAAATAGTCATTTTATAAAAGATGAAAATTACTATTTTGCCCCTCCCTCCTCCGAGAGGGAACTAGGAGACCCCAATGGTTCAAATTTTATTTTATAAAACATTATTGGAATACTTAAATAACCTTTTTTTTTCAAAAAGAAAACTAATAAAGTGGTTGTAGAGATCTTATTATAAAATTTTAATTATTTTGAAGTGGGTCATAATTTTATGATCATGATATATAACCTACTAAAATGATATTTGAGTTGTGACAAATTTAATTTATTGAAATATATACAGGTGGTCATTCATTGGGAGTGAGTCATTGTAAAAACATATTGAGCCGACTAACAAATCCAAGTAGAGGTGTGGTCTCATCAGGGTTCCAAGCATTTTTAGCTCTGAGTTGTTCTGGTGCATTGAATCCAAATACTACCTTTATTATCAACGACCAATCACCTATAAGGTTCGACCAGGGATACTACAAAGATATCAAATCTGGCCGAGGTGTTTTAAGAGTCGACACTGAGTTGCCATCCGACCCGCGAACTGCCCCCTTTGTAGACAAATTTGCAGCCGATAAAAATGAATTCAATCGGGTTTTCTCATCTGCCTTTGTTAAGGTTTCTACTTGGGGTGTTTTGACGGGGCAACAAGGGAGTATTAGAGAGTATTGTCACGTTAATAATTAATTAATTGTTCATTTTTATTACTAAAGTTTAAATACTTGTAAAAAAAAAAGTGCACTATTATGTGTTAGTGGAATTAAGTTGGAGTTATAATGATATGTTTCTTTTTTAATTTAATAAATAAGAAGAAGTTAAATATTAAAGAGTGTGTTAAAATATAATATCGGTTTAGTAATTTATCTAAATTTTATATTCGATTTGATATATAACATATCAAAACCTTTTATCAAAAAAATGATCTTTTTTTTTTATTTATTTAAATAAGTTGTAGGTCAAATGAATTGGAATGCTTAATAATAATTAAGAAATTTGCTATAGTGATATCCAATTTTCAATTCTAAATAAGATAGTATTACTATCTCAATCCTACTTTATGAGTTAATTTGATTCAACTTATTTACTCTAACTTATTCTTTAAATGATAATAACTTGTTTGAATTACTAAGGTTAGACACGAGAGTGTTTGATACGCGTTTAATTATTTCAAATTATCATTCTTATTTGTTTTAGATTGTTTAATTTATTCGTTAAACACTCAAGTACGTTTGATTTTATTTACACGCAATAGTTTATGCTCTAAAATTATTTTTGTAACATTTTATTAAACAATCGCATCTTCTTCGCATTTATAAGCCAAATCAAACTAGTCTACTTGTTAACAATAATATTACCTAATTTATTAAGCTGTTATATTTGTTTGTCATTCATAACTTTGTTATTAAAAAAATGTTATGTAGGGTTGTGTTAGTTAATGAAAATAAACCCAATATTATTATTGTTCAAATTGTTAAAAGAAATTTTTTATTTGTGGTAAATTGAAATTCTAGATATTTTCTTTCAAATTCTATAATTTAGAATCGCTAAAGTTATACAAAAACAAAATTTTATCTCTAACAGTTTTAATCATCTTTAACATATTATACACGTAACATTTAATTTAATTACTAACATTTAATTTAATTACTAAATTTCCGCAAGTTTAGAGTTTCAAATAATTTAAAAATTATTATTATTATTGATGAACAATAGAATTGAGATATCAATGAAGGAAACCGGCATCTTCAAACGCAATAAATGTGATTTCTTATCGATTCGCTCAATTTTGTATTACATTATACAATTATACAGGTTGAAGATGGATCATTACTTGAAGATGGATCATTCATTCATTATTTAAATTTTCAAAAAATCAATGAAGAAGAAGAAGAAAGATCCAGACTCTGCAATGCAACAGAAGCAGCGATAATCACGGATACATATATAATAGTTATAGTTTTCATTATAGTCATTAATTACTACTCCAGCCGCCCTTCTCTCCCACCGGTCTCTATCTTTCACGTGCTACCCGATGACTGACGAATCCTGCACTGACTACTGCATCATCTCTCTCTGTATCTGCACTGCATTACAGTCAGTACGTACGTTCTTCTCATTCAACTTTCATGTCTTATGCATCAACTTTTCATTTCCTTCTATTCTTTACAACAAACAAATTTCATTCATTTTTCGTGTTCCAATTCTAATTCTAATGCACATAAGGAAGGTGTTTGATAAATGTTTTGTGTCATAATGATGGGAACAATAATAATCATCAGGATTCTCTTCATAAGTTTGATCTTTTGCTTGACAGATGGGGGGGTTCCTGTTAGTTTTATATTTGGAGATTCATTGGTTGATGTGGGGAACAATAACTACATTATCTCTCTTTCAAAAGCTAATTTTTATCCATTTGGAATTGATCTTGGAGACCCAACAGGAAGATATACAAATTCCAGAACTATAGTTGACATAATAGGTACACAGTCTTTCTTTCTTTCTTTCTTCTCCATCATTATTTTGACTAAAATTTCTCAAATTCTTTATGTAACCAGGAAAGGAACTTGGGAGAAAGAATTTCACCCCTGCTTACTTGAATCCAACAACCAAAGGACCAGTTATTCTGCAGGGTGTGAATTATGCTTCTGGAGGAGGTGGGATTTTAAATTCTTCAGGGCAGATCTTTGTGAGTGAATTTTCTTTTTTGTTTTTGTTTGATTACCTCAAATCAAATTCAAAATCAAACCCAGTTCTTGATATTCTGTGTTGTATCAAATCAAATGTTAGGTTGGTAGGATTAACTTAGATGCTCAGATAGACAATTTTGCAAATACCAGACAAGACATAATCACAATCATAGGTTTTCCAGCTGCTATGAAACTGTTAGAAAATGCAATCTTCTCTGTTACAATTGGCTCCAATGATTTCATCAACAATTATCTTATACCCATCATCTCAACTGCGAAACAGAGCTTGGTTTCTCCAGATGAGTTTGTGGGTTCCATGATTTCCAGATTTAGGACTCAACTCACTGTAAGTCTGTAATGTTGTTCTTCACTGAAAAAAAAAAACACAGTTTTGTTTGTTTTGTTTTTCAAATGGAATTGTTTTTCTCAGCGGCTTTACAAAATGGGTGGACGAAAGATAGTGGTGACTAATATTGGACCCATAGGATGCATTCCATATCAAAGGGAAGTAAACCCATCTGCTGGAAACAATTGTGCTGCTTTTCCAAATGAAATAGCTCAATTATTCAACTCCCAATTGAAGGATTTAATCTCAGAGCTTAGAACAAGTCTTGTTGGTTCCAATTTTCTCTATGCTGATGCATACAACATTTTTGTCGACATCATTCAAAACTATACTACATATGGTTTGTTTTCCAACCCCCACAAACTGTAAACTATTCGAAAAAGTTTCCATAAGTGAAGTTGTCGATTTCCTTTTATTTTCTTTTGCAGGTTTTGAGAACGCGAACTCGGCTTGTTGTGCTATAGCGGGACGTTATGGCGGTCTGTTACCGTGTGGACCGGCGGCTAGAGTGTGTGATGACAGGTCTAAGTATGTGTTTTGGGATGCTTATCATCCAACTGAAGCTGTTAATGTTCTAATTGCCAAGCGTTTGGTGGATGGTGGCCTAAATGATATATCACCCAATAATATTAGAAGCCTTGTTTAAATAATATGTAACACCTAATTAATAGGTTTATACTATAGAAAATATTGAAAATACAGCTTATTAATACAAAATGAGTTAATTATTTACATATATTGGTTCATTATTATAACATGTTTTGTTTTATTTTGCTTAAGCTTTTGTGTAGTTGTAATGGCCAATCCCTATCTAATAAACATGTTTGTTGTGAGGAATGAAATTAGAGTTGACAATGAAATTTAAGATGTAATTCAAATCTTATATTTAAAAATAAAATTAAAACTTTTGTTTAAAAGTCAATTCTCATTTGAGATGTTAATTACTTAATTTAATATATATATATATATATATATATAGGAAATGAATAGGGAGAACGAATGAGAGAGAAAGAAAAAAATTACAGCTTCTCTCTCTAGTAAACCCTCATCTAATTTCCCACTCATTATCAAACAAAACCCTCCTTCTTCTTTTTCCGTTTTCTTCACCCTCGGCACGCCGTTTAGTTTTTTCTCCTTCCGTTCTTTAGATTCGTCTTCATTATCTCTGTTTAGCTTATTCCTGTTTTTTTGTTCGTTTGAAGAGATCACTACTTCTGGAGATATGTGTTTTGTCCGTTTAGATTTTCTTCTTCTAATGGTATATCTTCTCTGCCATCATAGTTTACTTTTTTCTTTGTTTGTTTCAATGTCTTCGTTTGTTTCAAGATATTCATATTTTTCTGTTGTTTTGTGTTTGTTACGTGTAGGAACCAACAACCGGGGACAAAAATAGCTTTTTGTTATTTATGTAGCTAGACTGTTAATATTCTGTTGTTTTCAAGAACATGTGTAAAACTGTTAATATTTTTGTTGGCTTCTGTTGTCCTCTTTTTGTTCTATATTGTCCCGTGTCTTAAACTACCATTGAGATATCTCTAAATTGTACGACGGATTCCGAACCAACCGAAAAAATTATCCACTCGCACGTCAAGGTAAGAGCTCGAGGGCGACCACCCACAAAATGGAAATAGACTGCCATTGAGAAATCAATGAAGAACCCAGATCTTAGAAATAAGGTTACTGTCAAAAGTTATGCTGTTCTATGTCCAATACCATATTGTCCCGTGTATTACATCATGTTGTCTCATGCATTACACTATGTTCCATATATTACACTATATTTTAAGACTCCATTGTCATTTTTTTAGGATACTACTGCAACAAGTAATTTTTCTCCAATATCAACGCAAGAGCAATGAAATCAACACTTTACCACCCATCTAGTCTCGACTCAACTATCATTTACAACATTATTGTCGAGTCAATTACATCATGTATCTGATAATATGTTTCTCAAAGATAACTCATGTGGGGATCAGAAGATAACTTTGCTTAATAATATGTTTTCCAAAGATAACTTTGTTTTGGATAATATATTTCCCGTTTTAATTGTTTTTTTAACTTCAATTTAATTGAAAAATAAAACGATTACATAAATGTTATATTCATTACTTTATGAATGAAATTTATTAAATTATTACCTTACATTTAGAAAACAAAGAAAAAACCAGGTTTTAGAAATAATGTTAATGTCGAAAATTATGTCGTCCTGTATCCAATACTATGTTGTCCCGTGTCTTATACCATGTTGTCATTGTTTATTATTATGTTGTCCTGAGTACATAAATATTATATTTCTACAACGAGTAAATGTTAAGTACGATTTGTTGTTTCACATTAAAACGTTAAGTACAAATTGTTGCTTCATAACAAGTAAATGTTTTAATTCTACTAAAATGAAACCATTACATTAATATTTCGGATAATTTGGTTTCATACAACTTTCTGGTCTTGTATGTTAAGTTCATCCGATAATTGTTAGAATCAGATTGTAGAATCCTCGATAGGTATTGGATTCGTAGACAATGAATATTTTTTGCTCGCATTTTCAATTAGTCTTTTTCTTGGGATATTTTGAGACGCTCAATGAGAGCATTGAGCCGAATCCTATATCCCTCACAGCTTGTTTCTGTAAGTCCGTCAGCTCTCGAACAAGATGGTATAGTCATTTTGGGTAGGTCCTTAACGAAAAAGCTACTGGGCTCTTTTTACCCCGAATCAAATTTCTCCTCGTAGGTTGTATTTGTTTTTGATGGAGTTGTAGTCTTGAATTTAGAAGCAGCCTTCGCAAGCACTAGTAGGGGGTTAGAGCGAGCAACATTATTCTTGGTAATCTTCCTGTTATATACCACCCCACTAAATTTTCTGCAAAATAAAAAAGAAGACAAAATTATTGTAATCGAAAGGACAACATAACTAAAAACACAGAACAACATAACTAAAAACACATGACAATATAGTCTAACACAATACAACAAAATATTAACAGTTAAGCTTAATATTTATCAACAAGGGACAACACAATATATGAAAACAGTACAATAATGATAAGTTCATGTTACATTTCATCTCTATCTAAAGATTTTCTTTACCTAAAGTCTTACTGTCTTCTCTGTCATTATTGACATACTTACTGTAACAATAACGAAATGTTAATTAGTAACAAAACATTTTATATATAAGAGAAGAAAAGAAGAAGTTGATTAACGTTTGAAGAAGAAGTTGAATAAAAGAAGCAGATGAACGGATACCGTTTGAAGAGCAGCAGATACTTATGATTAGTGTTTGAGCGGATTTCGTTTGAAGATCAACGGATACTTATGATTAGGGTTTGAATGGATTTTGTTTGAATAGCAATAGATACTTAGGGTTAGGGTTTGAGCGGAGATAGATTGAAGAGAGGGAGGATTTTAACGGAGATGAGAGGAAGTTTGAGCTTTGAGCGGAGATGAGAGACGGTTGCCGTTTGAGCTTTGAGAGGAGATAAATTGAAGAGAGAGAAAGTTTGAGAGGAAATGAGGGGGAATTATCTTATGTGGAAAAAAAATTATTTTTTTACCTACGTGTCTTGCCACTGGGATTCGCTGAGGGATTCGTTCCCAGCTTCGTTCCCGTATCTCGTCTCTATATATATATTTTGATATTTGAACTTGTTAAATTAAGAATTTTTTTTTTTATCAAACTAACATGTTAATTGTTAGGTAAATTCAACATTTTAGCTTGATTGGATTTTTGTATTAAAAAATGTGTCAATTTTGTATTTAAAACTTTTAAGATCACTTTATTAATAAAAAAAATGGTTTAAGAATACAAATGTTTAAGGAATCTCAATAAAAACACATTAAAATTAAATAAAATTATTAACATGGGAGAGTTCTTCTAATTTTCTCAACAAAAATTCTAATTTAAAAAAATAAGAGATTAAAATAAGTTAGATTTGAATGAAGTAAAAATATTTCATGCCTTCATATTTTTGTTCCTCTATTATAATTTATTATTATTTTAAAATAGTTCAATAATTTATTTGTATTATCAAAAATTACATTTAAAATTATGTTTTTATTTTAAACGTTCTTCTCCTCGGAATATGATTAATTCCCATCTGTTAAACATATATCCGATAAACATATCTAACAAATTAACCAGGTGAGCAAAATTTGACGCTGCACGGCTCGAACTCTCAAAGAGGCGGAATATCCACTCTTTTTTCGATGAACGCTAGACTAGGAGATGAGATTAAAAATATGTTATATAAGTCATAAATGAATTGTGTTCAAATCTATATATATATATATATATATATATATATATATATATATATATATATATATATATATATATATATATATATATATATATATATATATATATATATATATATATATAATGATGCTTAATTTTTAAAGTGTCCGGATTGTCGGGTCGAGAGCTGTGGTTAATTTGGATACTTGGGTCGGATTGTGGGTTGACCCGCCTTTAAATTTAAAACGGTTAAAAATAAAATTAAAAATGCTAGAGGTATGTTTCGAACTTACAACTAACAAAACAAATACAACTCTTTAACCAACTAGGCTACAAAGACTTTATATTTCAAATTCAACACCAAATTTGATAAACGCGGGACGTTTTAATATTAATATAAGTTCAACTTTTTAACTAACTAATCTATATATATATAATGATGTTGAGTAAATGGATACTTGGGTCGAATTGTGGGTTGACCCACCCATAAACTTAAAACGATTAAAAATAAAATTAAAAATGTTATTCGTAATTTTTTTTCACGGTTTTTTATATTATTAATCGTGCAAATGCTAGTTTAGTTAAAAATAATTCGTAGAAGAACAATCTAATTCGTTGAAAAAATAATATTTTTTTTTCTTTCTTTTCTCTCACCTTTGTCATTAACCATTGTCATTAACCATAATCAGGTTAGTGACACTCTATTCCCTCCCATATATAAATATACATGACTCAACTCATCTTTATTTAATTATAAATTAAATAAAATCATATTTAAAATGATTTATTAATAAAAAAAAGTTTCAAAATATTGATAGAAATACTTGAGATTGAGTTTTATTATCATTTAATATATTTAAATAAATATAACTCCATCTCCATGTCGTTTAGACGCTTTTTACGTGATCGGTCCGAACGCAGCGATGGGACTATGAGCAACCTACGAGTCGCGTTTGACATATCTCGTGAGCGTTTTATAACTTGTTCGCAAATCGCATAGGCGTTAATAATATATCTAAAATTACCATCTACTGCCACTGAGTTCATTTGTGAAAATTGACTCCAAGACGGGAGAACCTGGACTCCGAACGACCGACCGATTACCAACTCCCCAAAACCTCAAGTAGCAGCGGCCATGGATGAACATTAGTTGAAAAGGCGCCCCCGATTTGCCAGAAAGAGATAGTGTTTGTGCGTTGAATCCGTTTGACAAATCGGAGAGCCATGAGACCTTTTTCAATCAGGCTATTAACAATCTATTTCTTTATCCTCACTCTATGTCTGCTTCAATTCCAATCGGATTCAGCTCCGCAACCATTTCGTAGAGATCCAGGCCATCCTCAGTGGCACCATGGCGTCTTTCAAGATGTCAAAGACACTGTTCGATCCGATGTCCGTCGGATGCTTCACTCTCGCGCTGAGGTATATTTCTTATTTAGTTAGTTCTACGATTTGATGCATCTAGCAAATTCTTCTTGTGATCATAACCAATTCGTTTTGTTTGTGTAACTATTTGATTTCTAGACGGTTTACATAATCTGAGATTGAATATGTACTCAATTGAACTAGTTGTTAGTTTTTACCAATCTGGATCAGTTAAGGTTCCATATTTAGCTGCCCTTTTCACAATGTCTATCATCAATCTCTACTATTTTTATTGCCTTAAGCCTTGAGCTAAATAGCTGTGTCTTAGTATAAGAATTAAAAAAAAAATGTTATTCCTTTAACTGTTTAGGGTTTGTAAACTTGTTTCTTAACTTGTATACATGTGTATTGGCATATATTGCAGGTCCCGTTTCAGGTTCCCCTTGAAGTAAATATAATCCTTATTGGCTTTTCTGGTGATGGAGGCTATAGATACACTATTGATTCCCACAAACTGGAGGAGTTTCTGAGAGTCGCGTACCCAACTCACAGGCCATCATGCTTAGAGACAGGCGAGCCTCTAGATATTGAACATCACATTGTCTACAATGTCTTCCCTGTAAGCTCCTTCACACCATGGTTATGATATCACAACTTCATGAATTGTTAAGGGTGAAAAAAGGGTCTGCATCACATGACTATAAATTTGTGTGACATTCAAAATAATGGTTTCTGCTTCTGAGGAGCTAGATATTTTAATAATCTTACAAAAGATGAATAAAGTCAAATTCGGCTTATAGAATTCTTTATTTTTCTCATTGTACTTTTCTCAGTGCAGACTGGACAACCAGAACTTATAGAACTTGAGAAGACGCTAAAACATGCCATGGTTCCTTCTGGGAATGCTAGAGAGGTGACACATTCTATTTACCTAGAATATACTGCTTGTATCTCTAAAATTGTAGTACTCTTATGGAGAAGAAGTCTTATGTACAATTTTAAAACCTAATAGGCAGACTTTGGTAGAGAGGTTCCTTTGTTTGAGGTGGATGCAGCAGCTGTAGAGCCAATTTTCCAGACACTATATTCCTATATATTTGACATGGATAGTGGTTTTCCCACCATAGAGATGGACAGACCTTCGCCGATTGCTATATTTGTTGTCAACTTTGACAAGGTGAGAATGTGTTTGTTATTTCTTTAATTTAGTTTTCTATAAAATGAACTTATTGCCTTGTTTGTAGAACCTGTCCTGCATTTTACCTTTCCAATCTTTAGTTAGACTTCAGATCGATTTTGAGTTACTGATTTCCCTTGGCTTTCTTCCAGGTTAGAATGGATCCGAGGAACAAGGACATTATTCTAGACAGCGGAAATATTACAAAGCTGACTGATGATGACATGAAACAACAGGAGGGAGATTATGTGTATCGCTATCGTTATAATGGCGGGGGAGCATCTCAGGTGTGGCTGGGCTGTGGAAGGTAATGATTGGTGTATGCCAAATTTGACAAATAATTTTCTGTTAGTAAATCACAAAGACGTGCTGTAGTGTACTAATCACGGTAAATTTGTGGTGATAAAGTCATAAAATGAAATTTTTTGTATTTGTAATTTCCTAGAGGCTCGTGTAGCTGTTGGTATTTAGAAGTTGACATCTTCTGCTAAAATGATATATAAGCATCTTCATCCATGCTCAAATTCTTCTGATTTATACATCACAAGCAAATGTGTATATGGAAAGTCTTTGGCTTGTCAGTATTCATACATATATCATACCAGTTTTCATGATTTTGCAACAGTTTTATGACTTCACAGCTGGGATCATTTTAGATCCATCCAGTATAGAAAGTTTACAGTTTATCACCGCATACATTCTCTTGTTCATTTTCAGGTTTGTTGTGGTTGACCTGTCAGCTGGTCCTTGTACCTATGGTAAAATTGAAACTGAGGAAGGAAGCATCAGTACAAAAACACTTCCTAGGCTGAAGAATGTGATGATGAATAGAGGTTCACTCGTGACAGAACATTCTACTCACGCCGTTTTTCTTGGACAGTTGGCTTCTCTAGTGGCAGAAACCGTTGAACATGTTATAGCTCCAGATGTTAGGTATGTTTTTGTACTGGATTTTTTTTTTCAAGTTTACTTGCCAACTAAAAAGTATGGTTGCATGAGAAACTTTATAATCTAATGTATGTGTGTATTTGCTATAGTGCATGTATGTTAAGAGAGGAATACAACTCTGTTGGTTATTGGGCCTATTTTAAAATGGTTATTTTATCATAATCATGATTCCATAGGAAATCACCAAAGTTAAAATTGAAAGAATTTTTTTCCGATTGTTATAAGAATTTTTCTCGATCATGATCCAGATTATTGTGTGATTTTTGTTACCTTCTTTTTGGTCTACAAATTATTTTTTAGATAATGTCCCAATTTATAATATAATTTTTTTTGTTTCATTTGGTATAAAGATTTTTTTACGGTCATTATCAGATATGGATTTTTCAAAATGATCAACGTGAAAAACATTTGATAACAAAACAGCCCAATATGCTCATCTTCATCTTCAGTCTACTATATAAATTGTGAAGCGTTGTTTATGGATTATATCGATATTGGGTTAGAATATTGTTAACTCCGAGTGTTTGTTTGGTGATGCATCTTGTTTAAGTTACGACACTCCTCAATCTATTTGCCAAGTGACAATATATATCTATGTGTGTGTGTAAAATTGCATTTTCTTGTAAATTCATTTTAAAGTTCCATAATATGGCTCTGTTTCTTCTTGGATTATATATAAAACAACTGAAATAATTGCAACATGATACAGGTTTGAAATTGTTGATACAACAACGAGGTTGCTTGTACCTATCATTGTCCTTCAAAATCACAACCGATATAATATAATGGAGAAGGGCCATAATTACAGCCTAGATATTGGAGCTATTGAAGCAGAGGCAAGCTTAGTATTTACGTTTTTACCGTTGTCTAAATATGATTTATATGTTTTAACTGATTGTATCACTTACATTTAAATTCTGTAAAATATTTTTATGCGATCATTTATATGCACAGGTGAAGAAAATGGTTCCCCATGGTCAAGAAGTAGTCATAATTGGTGGTTCGCATGCTTTACATCAGCATGAAAAACTGACAATAGCTGTCTCTAAGGCCATGCGAAGCCATTCTCTACAAGAAACAAAGAAAGATGGTCGCTTTCATGTTCACACAAAGACATACTTGGATGGTGCTATCCTCAAAGAGGTTTGCTCCTAACTTGTTATATTTGATATAAGATGCGTGTCATTCAGTTCTGTACTCTTGTCACATGCAAATATAATATTGTAAATCAACTTAATACTGTTCATCGTCTCTTTTCGCGACTGCATGCCTGCATTAGCCTCTACGACGCTTGATTAGTAATGGGGTTAGTATGTCACTAGCAATTCATGCTAGGTTGACCACTAAGGCACTAACAGAGTTGCTTCCTATTCTCATTGTAAATTATAATCTCCTTTTTAAAATCTTAGGCCTTGTTTGATCTGGTGTTATTTGAATAACCGAGGTGGTTATTTTCAAATATCCCCGTTTGATGTAAGTTATGAAAAATCAGGTTATTTGACTTAAAAGATATTAAAGGTGGTATAACTATATAATGAAAAAAAAATATAGGGTAATTTGGTATTGTGGTTGATGATTTGAACAATGTAATTGATGAGCAGATTGTGGGTTATTTGGAAATAATCCCACATAACCCACATCAAACAAGTTCTTTATCTCTTGCTTCTTGCCATCTACTTAGTTCTAGTATTCCAAATGTTTACTCTTCTGAGATAATGCCTTCATGATTTGTAATCTAACTTGGGGCTTGTTTGATGTGGTTTATTTAATCCCAATAAATCACTATCATCGCCAATCACTTTTCCACCAAAATACAAAAATTAACCTTCTTTTATTCTTATTAACTTATAAATTAATAAATACTAAGGATATTTGTTCATTTGGCCCAAATAAACCACTTTTTACATCAGTCAGTTTTGTAAAATATAGTTTTTTTCTATATCCCTAAACAAGCTCTTGGGTCAAATGCAGGAAATGGAACGTTCTGCTGATATGCTGGCTGCTGGATTACTTGAAATGTCTGATCCGTCTCTCTCTAGTAGATTTTTCCTTCGCCAGGTCAGTATGCCTTGACAATGTTCAAGAACCGGAGCTCATCTTCACATTACTCTTATTTCCTTTTAATTTTCAGGATTGGCCAGATGAATCTACTGATGGATCAAGTGATTCAGTACTGAAGCATAAACCAGTATGGGCGAGTTACACCCCTACCCGTGGCAAAGATAAGAAAAAGGAAAAAGCAAAGAAAAAAGGGGACCTGCATCGTACTTATGGAACGAGAGTGGTACCTGTGTAAGTTGTTCATTTACTAGTCTTTCTCCTGCTCTTATGGAAACTACATATTAACTCTATTAAAAATAACTTATGCAGCTTTGTTCTTTCACTGGCTGAAGTGGAACCACAGCTTTTGATGGAAGATGAAAGTCTTGTCTGGACTAGTAAGGATGTTGTGATTGTACTTGAGCATCAAAACGAAAATATACCACTAAGGTCAGTAGTAACATATTCCTCGTGCTTAACTATGAATAAGGAATTTCCTGAAACACATTTTCTCATAGAATAGAAAAAAATCTAGGGTTTATATCATTGTCTTTCTATCTTGGATAGTTATGTGTCGGAGACAGAGAAACGAGTGGCCATTCCATCTCAAGCACAGAGGCATGTAATGGCAGGTTTGGCTTCAGTTGTGGGGGGAGTAAGTGCACCATACGAAAAAGCATCTCATGTCCACGAACGACCAGTTGTGAACTGGCTTTGGGCAACGGGCTGCCATCCATTTGGACCGTTCTCAAATGCTTCCAAAGTTAGCGAAATGCTTCAAGATGTTGCATTGGTAACTCCCGCTCACTCACTATCCATTTATTTCTTTATCATTATTCAAATTCTTTGTATCATTTGGTATGGGGATTTTTTTTCCAGATCATGATGAAACAAATTTTTTGAATTATGATCAATGTGATTTTTGCCTGATCTTGATCAGCATGAAAAAGGTTGATAACAAAACAGCCCATAATAGTCTCTTTTTTTCTTATTGCGCAGAGAAATGCCATTTATGCACGTGTAGATGCAGCTCTACATCAAATTCGTGGGACATCGGAGGTAATTTGATCTCTATAACAAATCGAATTCTTCTATAATATTTTTCATGATCAACTTGCATTTACCTTTCTCCTCCTATTTACAGGAAGTTCAATCTTTTGCTGCTGAATATCTGAAAACACCTCTTGGTGAACCGGTAAAGGGAAAAAGGAATAAAACTAGTACTGAAATGTGGGTAGAGAAATTCTACAAGAAGACCACCAACCTACCAGAGCCTTACCCCCATGAACTAGTCGAAAGATTAGAGAAGTACTTAGACGTAAGTCCCTTAATCCAGACAGATTCCTATATTTTTCAATAATAAAAATGAAAATTGTTTTTAAATTACAATAACAAATGGAAACAGAGCCTGGAAGAGCAACTGGTGGATCTGTCTTCCCTCTTGTATGATCATCGTCTTCAAAATGCTCATTTGAACAGTTCCGAGATCTTGCAGAGCGCCATCTTCACAGAACGGTGAGTAAGCCTTTTTATATATAATTAGGGTGATTGAATTTGCCTTTAAATTTTGGTTGGAATATTTGACAGGTATGTGGATCATGTTTTGGTTATGGAGAGGGAAAAGATGAAATGTTGTAACATTGAATTCAAGTTTCCTGTGGAAACCTCGCAGAATTTGATTTACGCAGGAATTCTTCTTGCTGGTTTTGTTGTGTATTTCCTTGTAATTTTCTTTTCGTCTCCTGTTCGCTAGTCTAATGGAACTGGCTAAAGCAGAGACAAGTTTTTGCTCTTGAGATTGAGCCAAAGAATATATAGATCTTTTGGTTAGGTTATTTGATTTTTATTAAAGGAATTTTGAAGTAATTTGCCTAACAAATATGCTGCTTTTCAAGCCTGTCTGTGTTTGAGCAGTGAATATAGCTTTCCTAAAAGTCCCATATATTAATGTTTTTATTCATATATAAAAGTTATTCACATTTTTATATTTTTCTTCTTAATAAAATCATTCATATACAAATATATTAATGTTTTTACTTCATATATTAATGTTTTTATTCATATTTCCATATATTAACATTTTTTGTAATGTTTTTATTCTCTCTTAAGAGAAGCAGACCAGTTAGGTTGCTAAGCCTTAGAATATATTTTTAAAATAATGTGTCAATCCATTAAATATAATATATTTAAATTATTATTATATTTAAACATTAAAATATCATGTAACTATTTTAAAAAATAATAATAACATTAAAATATTATATAACTATTTAAAACAAAAAGTTGAATAGTATCCTACCCATCAACAAAACTGGTGTGGGGGTGAGTCTTGTGCTGCCCTAAAAAAAAATATTATTGTTACTCTTTAATTTAATAATTATGTTTGATTAAATAAATATAATAAGATCAAAATTAACATAGTTTAGTTGATTAAATGTTTTTGTTAATATATATAGTGACCTAAAGATTGTGTTTTCTGATTTTGGGCTCAAACGAAGACTTGTCATTGTAGATAATTTTCTGACCCAAAAATGACAAATTAACCAGTTGAATACCATTAAGAGGTTTTTACTTCAAAATGTAACTCTTATCAAAAATATATTTCAATCTGGTTTTAGCTTAACCCTCACTCCATTAGGGCAAGTGAGAGGGCCATATATAATATATTATTATATTAATCTTTCTATCATAAAAATAGAAAGAATGTTCACATAATTTTCTTTTTTACTTTGAATATTGGATTTTTGCTATCTTAGTTTAAAAGCTGTAATTACATCCATTTAACTTTGTTATCAATTCAAACCTCACTAAAAAAAATAACTTACATTTCTTCTTGTTCAATCCATTGGAAACACTAAACAGTTTCCTTTTATGTTGTCAATGAGCAACCACTCAAATTGAAAGAAAATAAAATTAATAATTTGTTGTTGTAAATAACTTTCTGACCCAAAAATGACAAATTAAACCAGTCCAATCCATCAGAAATGAGCCATCATCATCAAACCATTATAATAAATTGAATAGTATTTGTTCCAAGAAACCAAATCCTCTCAATTTTATTCACATTTTGTAGAGAAATGCAATAGCCTATTCCTTAACTAATGGAGACATAGTTGGTAATCACTAATCAATCTGACTTTTCAAATCCATTAAGAAATCTCATTAAATTAGTGGTTAAGAACTTTGTATTTCTATATCATATTTGATGCAGTACTCCCTTGATCACATCATTGATTTGATGTATTATCTTCTTCTCCCCACAACTTTTTTCAATGTGTATATATTGTTTTGCTCCAATCTTGATTGCCAAGGTCTGATTTCTTCTTCAATAATAGCATGTAATCTTCATGTTGATCAATTTAAAAGTTGTACAATCAAATGAACAAAGAAACTATTAGTGTTCTTCAATATAATATAAACTTTCAAATTTGTTCTGGTAAGAATGAAAAAGATAAATTCATCAGAAAGTAGCTTTCTAGACTGCATAATTTCCATCAAATTTAATCAGAGCCCAGTGCATATTTCATCCTTTGAAAATATATCTCAATACAAACAAATAATTTATACAAACAATGTTCTTCAGTATCATATTGAGTTTAAAATAAAAGAGACAAATAATCATCAGAAAATAGCTTTCTAGACTGCATAATTTCCATCAAGTTTGATCAGAGCCCAGTGCATATTTCATCATTTGAAAATATATCTCAATACAAACAAATAATTTATACAAACAAATAAATACACATGTTCTTCAGTATAATATTGAGTATAAAATAAAAGAGGTAAATAATCATCAGAAAATAGCTTTCTAGACTGCATAATTTCCATCAAGTTTGATCAGAGCCCAGTGCATATTTCATCATTTGAAAATAACAAAAATGATGGTCCTCAGAAAATTGCTTGATTTTGTCATCAAATTTATGACAATCAGTTCTCAAAGATTTCATGCCATCATAGGACCAAAACAAAAGATTAATAAATGAACATTCAAACAAAATGAAAATTTATAAGAAATTGGGAATTTTATGATAAAATTAGCAACAGCAAGAACTCATATTTGAGAGAAATGCAATTTGACAATACAAAAAGAACGATCTATATATAATATATAGATTAGAGAGATAAAATTAGGGTTTTGATTTGAATCCAGGCTTACCGGGCCTTAGGGTTGATTTTCACTAATGGGCTTCATACAGGTAGAAAGTCTTTTAGAACCCAGTTATACTTGTTTAATATTTAACTCTCTAAAATATATTCAAATCATAAAATCTTAATATAATAAATTTAAAATTCTGATTCTAAAACTCTCTTTTATAATCTTAAAATTCTGAAAAGTCAAATTCGATATTTTAATTGTCAAGATATCTAATAATAAATTTATGCACCTAATAAATTTTTTTTAAAATTTTATTTTAAGTGGAACATAGTAGTTAGGTAGAGTACTGTTGCACCTTATTAGTTGTATTGTATTCAATAAACAGTCATGTATCAATGTCAATGGATTATTAGCTGTAAATACAATACAATACTGTATCAATGTCAATGGATAATGGATTTCAATATTTTTATATCCACTATGTTTTGTTTCAACTCATGCTTTTATGGTCCACGATTCTTCCAATTTGTTCCAGATTTGTCAAATTCGTAACATTTTTTTTTTATCTATAGACAATTTTAACATATTAGATAGGAAGTTAAAATTATAGAATTTTGTCATACATTATCCTCTCTATAGTTTATAGTAACTAAGAAATCATCAAATCAAATAACATAAAATAAACATATACATTTAAGAATGAAGAGTCGTGGGTCTTCAAACTGCTGGTCGTGGTCGTGTCAAAGGAAGCGGGAGGGAGGGATAGGGTTTTGGGGGTTGGAGAGTAGAGTCGTCGTGGGTTGTAGAGAGGGTAGAGAGTCAAGAGTCGAGAGTCGTGAAAGAGTTTTTTTTTTTTAAATTAGGGCAAATTAACTTTATATACGATGAAAGACGCGATTTACCACTCTCGTGTTTTATTGTAAAACGCTAAAGTTCATAATCGCATTTTATATAAAACGCGATAGTGGTAATTCGCGTAAATAAACAGTAAGTGGACACGAGAGGAGCAAGACGGATATTTCGCAGGACAAAAAATGTAATTTTTGCAGGATTTATCAGGGGCGGTCCATTTTTTAAACTAGACCCACTATCACCAATCTTATAAAATTTACACCTATAATCGTCAATCTTATAAGGAGAATGACTAACTAAATTAATTTGATTAATTTTAATATTAAAAATTATTATATATTTTTATATTATTTTAAAAAAAATATTAAAAGAAATTAAAATTATATAAGACACATTCATAATCAACCTTAGACACTGGATATACCATAACATAGTTAGTTATAAGACAGCGTGAGTTAGGAGAGTCTATAACTATTTATTTATTTATTAATTCATTTGTCACATGTCTTTTAATTTTTTTAATATAAATAAATATCTGTAAAGAGTTTTTATTTAAAAATAAAATAAAAAAAGTGGAAGTTATATTATTCTTATAATAAAATAATTTTTTAAATGAAAAATTGATAAAAGAAAATGTTACTTTTTTTTATAACAAAATTACTTATTTTTGTTTTTCATAAACTTTGTCTACTAACAATTATTCCTCAATATCCTCGCTATTCACGGAACGTGAGAAACGAATGATTAATCCTCTGTTTTTAGAAAAAATCGAAACTCAATTTATTTATTTTCTTTTTAATTAGAGGAGGTTAGCATATTTTCCACACATTCAACTTAAGCGTTTTAATGAGAATCGAAACTGTACTCTTTGATCTCTTAAAAACTACTATTCCGATTAGTTTATGGGTTAATTAAACATCTTATATAACATTTTATTTTCTCATTGAGCTCGAATTGGATCCAGCTCCGAATTTTGAGTTAGGGTTGAACATTTTTTTTTTAATTATTTTTTGTTTTAAAAATTTTATAAAATATTAATTTAAATAAGATAAAAAAAAAGTTTTTTTTTTTGGTCATGAGTATAAAAGTGTCACTGATTGCGTCATAAGTCCCTCCTGTTGAATGGTCTACTTAAAAACGTGACCATTGTTGCAGTGTTTCCCAAGCATATTTCACACTTTCCTATTGGCACCAATGCCCAATTTACATAAATATATAAATATATAATATATAATATATAATATATAATATATAAAAAAGTTTCCTATATTTAGGCATCTGGCTTTATATTTTCTTAAACCTAATCTATATATATATATATATATAAACTAACTAATACCCTTAGACACAAAACGCGGCTCCATTTCGGTCTTCATTTTAAGGGCGGCCGAAACTCAATCTCTCTATCTCTCTCCTCCTAATTTCCACCAATGTGTCCTACGGGCACATCCATCAATTCCTCCTCCGGCTACCGATCAGCCTTCGACGTCCTTGACGCCGATCACGACGGCAAGATAAGCTCCGACGATCTCCGCAAATTCACCAAAAACGAATTTGTGGGGGAGATGATTTCGGTGGCTGACGAGAACAAGGATGGGTTCGTAGAGTACGAGGAGTTCGAGAAGGTTGTTGTTATTGGTAGAGAGAGAAACGGGAGATCTGCGGTTATGGAGGAAGTTTTTGGATTGATTGATAGGGATGGAGATGGAAAAGTTGGGAATGAAGATCTTAAGAGTTATTTGAAATTGACTGGTTTTGATTTGGGAGAGGATGAAATTAAGGCCATGATTAAATTGGGCGGAGGAAATGATATAAATGGCGTTACCTTTGATGGGTTCATGAAGATCCTGGCTTTGTGAATTTTGACGATGACGACGATAAATTCAGTAACCGATGGAGAACGGTCAAGCTGTTGCCCTGTTTTTATTAATAATGCTTTGTTTGTTTCCGAGTACCATTCTTGACTTATCAATCATTTTTTATTTATTTATTTTCATGTTCTATTAATCTAAATATTATTTGTTCTAAAACTATTTTTGATCAGATTTATATTTATAAAATTATTGATATTTATAAAAATTTTGGGTTTTACTTTACCATCTTCCTTTGTGTGTGTTCCTTTGTGTGTGGGGGATATTTGGAATAAATCCTAATAAATAACTAATATCATATATTAAATCTAAATAATTAATTAATATATTAAAAAATCTGTTTCTTAAATAGAAAGAATAATAATATTGGTTAAATTGCTATTCGAGGTTGATTTTGAATTGTTTTCACACCATATAGCTCAAATTTTAAATTGTGTTGGGTCGAATTAACAAATTTTAGTTATTCTTGACTTTTATGAAATTGATAAAATGTTTGTTATCTTATTTTAATGTAATTTTTTTATTTTCTTAATTAATTTGTCATGTTTTTAAATAAATTAATATTTAAAGATGTTTTGGACGTATTTATTTTTAATTAAGTATAGTTTTCGAGATTTACTTTTTATAAATTGTCGAAATTAGTTTAAATAACTAAAAAAATAGATAAATTAAGAAAATGATTTTTTTTGAATAAAGACAAATTTTATAATTATTTTTCCAAAAAATTTATAATGATGTAACTTTTTATACTATCTCGTAAGTTTACAACAGAAAATGTGTAAAGCGTGCTTTACATTAAGCTTATATAAAGCAGCTCTCGTGCAGGGCCGACCCGAGAGTTGGGAGGCCTAATGCAAAATCAAATTTTTGGGGCCCCAAAAATTAAAATAAATATTATAGTGGTATATTTTATCAAAAATATATTAAATATACATATTAAATATACAAATTAAATATATAATTAACTAGATCATTTGTTACAAAAAATAAATAAATAAATATGTGGGTTCGTATAAATATTGATATGTTTTTGGTGATTTTGAAACCTTCTTTGATAATATTTGTGATATATTGTGTATGATGTATCTATAATGGAAAAAAAATGAAAGATATTTTAAAATGAGAAGAGACTATAAGATAAATATAAGATTATGAACAAATAAAAATAAATAAATTTACAAGTATTAAAGATGATTTTCACAATTAGGTTAGGATTGAATTTATGATAAAATAAAATAAATATTATAGATAGAAATTAAAGCGACTACATTATAATTAAGTTTAGTGATATAAAAGATAACTAGCATTTAGCCCGTGCATTTGCACGAGTAATAATATAAAAACCGTGAAAAAAAATTACGGATTACATTTTTTATTTTATTTTTAACCGTTTTAAGTTTATGGGTGAGTCAACCCACAATCCGACACAAGTATTCATTTACTCAACATCACTATATATTAGTTAATTAAAAAATTGAACTTATATTAATATAAAAACGTCCCGCGTTTATCAAATTTGGTGTTGAATTTAAAATATAAAGTCTTTGTAGCCTAGTTGGTTAAAGAGTTGTACTTATTTTGTTAGGTTGCAAGTTCGAAACATACCTCTAGCATTTTTAATTTTATTTTTAACCGTATTAAATTTAAAAACGGGTAAACCCACAATCCGACCCAAGTATCCAAATTAACCACAACTCTCGACCCGGCAATCCGGACACTTTAAAAATTAAGCATCATTACATATATATAGATTATAGTTAGTGATATAAAAGAGTCATTAAGAGATAAATTATTTTAATATATTATTATATTAGATATAATATGGAAAGAGAAAAAAATTAATATATTATATATAATATAAAGAGAAATAAGTAATATATATTATATAATATTGAGTGGGAAAAGAGGAAAAAATAGGCGTATTATAAGAAAATAAATATAATTTTATATATAGAGGAAAAAAGTTAGCGTATTATAAGGAAATAAATATAATATTATATAGATAGAGAAAAAGTTAGCATATTATAAGGAAATAAATATAATATTATACGGTAAAATATATATTTTATAATATACCATATTTAATTAATAATATTATATATTAAGAATCTAAAATTTGGGGCCCCTAAAAAATGGGGCCCTATGCAATTGTCTTGGTTGTATTACCCTCTAGTCGGCATGTTCTCGTGTAAAGCGCTTTAAATTAAGCTGTTTTATAGTAGAAAACGTGTAAAGCGCGTTTTATATTAAGTTGTTTTATAGCTCTCGTGTAAATTGCGTTTTACATTAAGTAATTTTACACTATTAATGAAACTAGCATGTATTCCGTGCATTTGCACAAATAATAATATAAAAAACCGTGAAAAAAAATATTATGGCAAAAATTTTATGGGCGGGTCAACTCACAATCCGACTCAAGTATCCATTTACTCTCACATATATCTAAATTAACCACAGCTCTCGACCCAGCAATCCGGACACTTTAAAAATTAAGCATCATTATATATATAGATTAGTTAGTTAAAAAGTTGAACTTTTATTGTTAAAATTTCACGCGTTTATTAAATTTTGGATTGAATTTAAAATATAAAGTGTTATTAGCCTAATTGGTTATAATGTTATACTTGTTTTGTTAGGTTGTAAGTTCGAACCATATCTAAAAAATTTTATTTTTATTTTTAACCGTTTTAAGTTTATGGGCGGGTCAACTCACAATCCGACCCAAGTATCCATTTACACTCACATATATCCAAATTAACCACATCTCTCGACCGGCAATCCGGACACTTTAAAAATTAAGCATCATTATGCATATATATATATAGATTAGTTAGTTAAAAAGTTGAACTTATATTGTTAAAATGTCACGCGTTTATCAAAATTTGGATTGAATTTAAAATATAAAGTGTTATTAGCCTAGTTGGTTAAAATGTTATACTTATTTTGTTAGGTTGTAAGTTCGAATCATACCTATAACATTTTTAATTTTATTTTTAACCGTTTTAAGTTTATGGACGGGTTAACCCACAATCCGACCCAAATATCCATTTACTCTCACATATATCCAAATTAACCACAGCTCTCGACCCGGCAATCCGGACACTTTAAAAATTAAGCATCATTATATATATATATAGATTAGTTAGTTAAAAAGTAGAACTAATATTGTTAAAATGTCCCGCGTTTATCAAATTTTGAGTTCAATTTAAAGTACAAAATGTTATTAGCTTAGTTGGTTAAAAAATTGTACTTGTTTTGTTAGGTTGCAAGTTCGAACCATACCTATAGCATTTTTAATTTTATTTTTAACCGTTTTAAGTTTATGGCCGGGTCAACCCACAATCCGACCCAAGTATCAATTTACTCTCACATATATCCAAATTAAGCACAGCTCTCGACCCGGCAATCCGGACACTTTAAAAATTAAACATCATTATATATATATAGATTAGTTAGTTAAAAAATTGAACTTATATTGTTAAAATGTCACGCGTTTATCAAATTTTGGGTTGAATTTAAAATATAAATTGTTATTAGCCTAGTTGGTTAAAAGGTTGTACTTGTTTTGTTAGGTTGCAAGTTCGAACCATACCTATAGCATTTTTAATTTTATTTTTAACCGTTTTAAGTTTATGGGCGGGTCAACCCACAATTCAGCCCAAGTATCCATTTATTCTCACATATATCCAAATTAAACACAGCTCTCGACCCGGCAATCCGGACACTTTAAAAATTAAGCATCATTATATATATATATATATAATGATGCTTAATTTTTAAAGTGTCCGGATTGCCGGGTCGAGAGCTGTGGTTAATTTGGATACTTGGGTCGGATTGTGGGTTGACCCGTTTTTAAATTTAAAACGGTTAAAAATAAAATTAAAAATGCTAGAGGTATGTTTCGAACTTGCAACCTAACAAAACAAGTACAACTCTTTAACCAACTAGGCTACAAAGACTTTATATTTTAAATTCAACACCAAATTTGATAAACGCGGGACGTCTTAATATTAATATAAGTTCAACTTTTTAACTAACTAAACTATAATGATGTTAAGTAAATTGATACTTGGGTCGGATTGTGGTAGACCCACCCATAAACTTAAAACGGTTAAAAATAAAATTAAAAATGTTATCCGTAATTTTTTTCACGGTTTTTTATATTATTACTCGTGCAAATGCACATGCTAATATATATAGATTAGTTAGTTAAAAAGTTGAACTTATATTGTTAAAATGTCACGCGTTTATCAAAATTTGGGTTGAATTTAAAATATAAAGTGTTATTAGCCTAGTTGGTTAAAAAGTTGTACTTGTTTTGTTAGGTTGCAAGTTCGAACCATACCTATAGCATTTTTAATTTTATTTTTAACCGTTTTAAGTTTATAGGCGGGTCAACCCACAATCCGACCCAAGTATCCATTTATTCTCACATATATCCAAATTAAACACAGCTCTCGACCCGGCAATCCGGACATTTTAAAAATTAAGCATCATTATATATATATATATATAGATTAGTTAGTTAAAAAGTAGAACTAATATTGTTAAAATGTCCCGCGTTTATCAAATTTTGAGTTGAATTTAAAATATAAAGTGTTATTAGCTTAGTTGGTTAAAATGTTGTACTTGTTTTGTTAGGTTGCAAGTTCGGACTATACCTATAGCATTTTTAATTTTATTTTTAACCGTTTTAAGTTTATGGGCGGGTCAACCCACAATCCGACCCAAATATCCATTTACTCTCACATATATCCAAATTAACCACAGCTCTCGACCCGGCAATCCGGACATTTTAAAAATTAAGCATCATTATATATATATATATATATATATATATATATATATATTTATATATAGATATGTTATCTCCCATCATTATTGTTGACATCATTGTTTGTTTCTTGAATATTAACAAAACAAAACCTTGTTAGATCTCCAAACAAAACTTAACATTTAAAACCAAGAAAACATAACCTTGTTAGTTCTCAAAAGCGTAAAGCGTACAATTTTCGAGAACAAGAAAGCTTGTTTCCGCCAAAAATTATTTTATGAAGTTTCGGTGATCTATTGAGCTTCCTTCCAGCAAAAAAAAACCGTGAATGATCTAGAGAGAGAAATCATAAATTATAATAAATTTGTAAAGTTGGAAGAGATGAGGATTGATGATGGAACGATTATAGATGGAGTGATGGAGCTAGAAAATATAATTTGAGATATTAACATGATAGAGGACAGAATGACATAACAAGGAACGAAATGGGTCGGAGTTGGGTTTCAGGTATATATATTTCTTTAAATCAACACAATTTTAATAATATAATATTTTGAAAAATTTTGATTGGCTAAGAACATGGGCACAAAGAGAGTTGGGAACCGAAAATCAGGACTGTTTTAAATTTAGAATGATAATGAACTCAGAGATAAATTATTATGTAACTTATTTTAAAATGACATGTAAAATCCTATAATGACACTCTATCATTATTTTTAAACTCATTTAAATTCACAAGAGATATTCAACCCAAAAACATTTAGTAGTAAAATGAAAAGAAATGACCCAATCAGTTTTTTAGAAATGTGGGTGATAGTAACAATGAACATTTAAATTAGACTATTTAAGTCCAAATCATTCTTTGTCATTATGAACATAAATATTATTTTCAATATGACAAAACATCCTGAGCCAGCAGATTGAATTGAAACGGTTGAAAGATTTCAAATGGTTTAACCAACTCACTCTTCAACAAACAACTATCTATTTGTTGATTAATTATTGTTAAAAATTATATGTTTGATTCTATTATAAATTTAAATTGTAATGAACGGGTTATTGGATTTATATTCTTAACTACTTAGCGTGTATAATGACATGAATATATTGAAACTTTAGCATTAACGAACTAACGTAAACTTTTCAATATATTAGCTCACTTTTCTGTAAGGTTATATATTCACTTAAATAAAAAAAATTATAAATAGAATTTAAGTTCGAAATCCATGACAATTAATTTTAATTTAAAATATAAAAAAACTAGTGATAAATTAAATTTCATATTTTATTTTTTATTTTATAAATAAAAATAATAGAGATTTCAATATTAAAAGAAATAGAAAAGTAAAAGGCCCGAATTATTACTTTATCAGATTCGGTCTAGAAGTTCAGGCCCAACTTATTTGAATTGTGTTTATTATAATAAATCAGTTTATATATAAAACGTTTCCCAAAATTTCCCGCCAAATGTTATGAGTGATTACTGGATTATCAATCTGTGATCTGGTATGTGTGTGTGTGTGTGAGAGAGAGAGATGAAGAATCAAAATCAGCTCTCATTAGCGAAGAAGGATCGTCGTCAAGATCACAATCGATCGAAACACACAGTTGAGAACAAGAAATCTCATGAAGTAAGTATGATTCAACATTTGTTGCAGATCCATTACCTGTTTCCATAACACACTATACAGGTTTTAATTGTTACGATTCACGCAGACTAGCAAAGAATGCATCGATTACTTCCTTACAACTCCATCTGAAGACGCATCGTCGGAATCTCTAACAGATAATATGGAGGTCTTCTCATTTTCAGAAGAAATCCACGACGAAGCTCAAATCCTGCAGTCTTTCAAAGTGAGATTACTTAACAATTGTTTTCATTCAGTTTATTCGCACATGTTTAGGATTTTTAAATCTTAATCAGTAGAATTGATTTTAGTACATTTTTTCAACGCATCAGAACTTTACGGAATCTCCAATTCCAACAGTTTCACCATCGTCATCATCCTCTGCAATTACTGTTCATAAGGATGAAGCAGGGAAAACAACTACAATTGATTCAGATTGTGGAATGAGTAGATTCATAGAGGTCGAGATTGTGATTAGTTATCTCAGGGAAGCTCGTCTTCAGATACTGAATTCAGTTCATGTTGATGGCGGTTCTAAGAGTATTGTTGATGCCTTGATCGATTTAGTAATTTCAAATCTAGATGGTATGTCTGGAGATAATAAGGACAGGTTGCCTAACCTTGTTACAGTAAAAACTCATATTCTGTTTCTCCTCTTTGCTACTTGTATTCTTGTTGCTTTTATGATTGCTTTGTTCAGCACGAGAGGACCAGAAAGATTAACTGAACCACCGCCAACTTAAGTCCAGGTATCTTTCGCAATCGCGAATATGTCATGAATGTCTATCAATTGTGGCTTGATGGATTGACAGTTTGACACTAATAACATGTAAAAGGATCTTGGCTAACGATATTTTATGATCTTCAGGTTAAATAAGAGGCATATCAATGCTGTAAGGATTGAACTTGTGATAGTTTCTTATTCTGCATACTATGATGATCATTGCTGTAGAGAATGAATTTGTAATTGTGTGATTAGAACATGAATCACAAACAATTTGATTAAACTCTTCTTATTAGTTGTAGTTATTATTGCTGAATCTGAAAAGAATGCTTTTATTGTGTCTTGTTATTAATGGATGTTTATGGCTTTGATTTCTTAGCTGCACATCTATGCAAACAATGAGCATATAATATCTATCATTCAGTATGAACCCTACTTTGTGGAAATCCAACCCTAGAATTGGAGAATTCTGATCCTTTATATGGCTTGATGTTGGGATTTTGGATCCTAACAATTCAATCCAAGTGAGCTTCTTGGCTCTTACCATATGAGCTTGCTTACCTGTGGTGGGTTCAATGCTACAACATAAATATTTGTAGTTTGGTTCCTGGACCTGGTCTATCTGACACAGAGATGGTGGATGGTGCCATAATTTGGGGAGGAAGAGGACTAGACCAGCTCATGATTGCTTGAAAGGTAAAATCATTGTTAAATTTCAGACACTTATTATTACAAGCTAGCTAGCTAGCAGTTACAGCTTATCTGTTCACTGATTTCAAATAAAACTTATTATTATTATGTCTTTTAGATTGATAGTTTAAAGTTTGAACTGGTAGCTTTATCCCAAACTAGCAGTTCATGTGGTTAGAAGCATTGAGCATGATTTTCAGTACCAAATAATATAAAAATGCCAGAGCTCATAGACAAGCATCAGACACACACACTTTAGTATGTTTAGACCTAATTGGGAAGGTGTTGGAATCCCACTAACTCATAATCATGGGGTTCTAAAATGTCATATCCACATGCTTTTTGTGTAGCTCTATTTGGAAACACTTTCAAGATCTCGAGTTTATTAATAGTTTAATTTAGAAAGTCAGCACGACTTCTCCCTGCATTATTTTACTTTAACTTAAGTTGTTTTTAGTAGAAATCGAAGGAACACTACTTTTAACCTTGTTACCCAACTTAAGTGTTATAATTAGTTAGTAATCTTTAACCTTAGTTGTCTATATTTAATTATTTAATTAAAAAAACTTCAAAATAATAATATCCAATTAGTAGTCTAGTCAACAGCCACCTCACAGCCTCTAATGCCTAGTCATTATTATTTGTACTAAAACAAAAGTGAAGACTCTGTTCTTATACCAAAATATAATAATTATAATGTCAGCCCACAACTTTATGATAAATCTGAATAGCTTTGAAGGCTCTGTTTTTTCTTCTATATATATTTATGAATGAATTAATGTTCATATTTATATTTGAATTGTTTATACTATTCCATTATATTATAATGTAGATTAATTGTTGTATCTTCTTCATTTCCCCCAAATCATTGATCACTACTAAGTGGAGTCCAACACCGTCCACCCAAATTGGATCATATTTAGATACGATATATAAGTGGGGTGCGAAAATTTAGTATTACAAGAATTAAACTTAAATTTAATATGAGAGAAAATTTTCATTTTCTAAATTCAATTTTGTCCTATCATTCTAGACCCACTAAATTATTTTTACTTTATCGTAAATATTTTGATGCACATAATTATTTTATTTAAATAATTTTTTTTAAGGTAATATTCAGAAATTGTGTGTTATGGTATGTTGAGGCGGTGGCGCGCGTGGCACTCACTGTGATTCCTTTTGAAGCTTTTAACTACTACTCTATTCATTTCTCTCCTGACTCTTCCACTTCTCAATCGTCTCTCTCTCTATATACACATCCGATTGAGAAATCTAAGCAGGTGGATCTATTGATTGAACTAATCTGAGGCTGATAAGTGTTTGAATTTTGAATCAATCGGCTTCGGAAGCAACATTGCTCGGTAAGCATTTCGATTCTTATCGTCTATGTCTTCTTTACTAATCTCGAATCCAGTAACCGACCTCCAAGTTACGAGACGGAAGAAGAGGAAGAAGATCACACATACACATGATCAAGTTCAGAATCCATCTCAAAACTCAATTCAATGGAAATCCGAACTGCAGCAACAAGTTTACTCCTCAAAACTCTTACAAGCTCTCCGCCATGTCCGGTTAAGTTCTTCTCCTTCACCAACGTGCCGTGGACGTGCAGTGCGGGAAGCTGCGGACAGAGTATTAGCAGCCACAGCTAAAGGAAGGACGAGATGGAGTTGCGCGATTCTTACTAGACGGATGAAGATAAAATTCTCGAAGAACAGAAGACTGAGGACGACGAAGACGACGGTTACGGCTGGTAACAGATTGAGTATTTTGCGACGTAAGTCAAAGAACTTGCAGGCGGCAGTACAGAGGAAAGTTAGGTTCCTTGGCCGTTTGATTCCTGGTTGTAGGAAGGAATCGCATCCGGTTATTCTAGAAGAAGCAAGTGATTACATATTGGCATTGCAGATGCAAATCAGAGCTATGAGTTCCCTTGCGGATATGCTCTCGAGCTCGATTTCAGATGCATTGCCTTCTACTCAATCTCCTCCTCCTCCTCCGATCTGATCTGATTTCTGGTTTGGAATTTCGATTTCGATTTCCATCTATCTATCTATATGCTGCTAGGAAGATGACTGTAGTACATTTAGCCGCCTATAATGAAGAAATAAAAACAATGAATCGATCCTACTTTTCTTCTTCTTCTTCTTCTTCTCATAATAATTCTTTAATTGGATAGTAGATCTGAAGGTAAAAAGATATATACATTGATTGAAATCATCATATTGAATGGTTGTTTGTTTATGATTGTTTAGTTTGATTGATATTTCTTAGCAGGTGTGGTGTGTTTTAACTGTATTGATATTTTCTTTTACTGAGTGTGGATGGGAACAAAGGAAAGGAAGAAGACAACAAACAAATAATAATGGAGGAGAAGGACACTTGACAACACTTCTTCTTCTTCTACTACTTCTAGTACAGAGACGACAGAGAAGATAGCAGAAATGGTTGTGGCTAGGCTAAGGCTAAAGCTAAAGCAGCCTAGATAGAGGTTAGATCTTATTCCCTGTCTAAATAGGGTAAATATAGTAACTAGTATTATTATTATTTGTTTATGAAATTCTGTCATATACCATGTGGATCTGGTGGTTGTCCCCACCATAACCCTAACTCCTAAGCTTCTCTTTTGATCTCTATCTCTTTAACATGCATCTTGACAAAATTGTACAAACTATTCCCCATCCAAAACCATCACCCTTCAACTTTTTCCAGAAACCAAATATATATATATATATATATATATACAACTTATTTATTAATAACTCTATATCTTGTAGAAATCATTCACATAGATAAAAAACAAAAAAAATTGTATTCATATGAGAACTAGATAAATGATTATGGAACTTGTACAATTTTTATAGTCATGGTATGTGCCACGGCTAGGCAACCCTATCCACAAAAACTAATATATATATTATCTTTATTTTTTTATAACTATGCATATTTGGTCTCTGGTTTGATCTTGGATTTTTATATAAAAAAATATTATATTAAATTTTTTATAAACATTTAAAAAATACAATATCCCAAATTATTTCTTCTTAATATATTTTGAATGCACATGGGAGATCTGATGGACATGTAAGTCCATGAATATTATTTTTTTATTTATAGCAATTTAAGTTTAGTAAATTGGTTGATTAATTATATTCAATCTGTTTGATCATTTGTATAATTAATTGTAATATAAAATACTACAACAACAAAAAAAAAGATAATTTGTTGAGAGGGGGGTTTATTTATATTGTTGTTGAACCTGTGTCGTCTTTTTGGTAAAATAAAATTATACTTTATTTAAATAATGAAAATTGAGATAATTTGAATATGGTATAATTTATGCATTTCCGTGTAGAACTCAACTCAACTCAACCGGTCAGAGTTTATTTTCAACCAAAGACATGTGGCTATAATTCTTAACAGTGTATCTAATTGTGTGTGACTGTGTGAGAGAGAATATAATAATTGATGATATATGGACAACGTGCTTCATTTACACATGCGGACATGTCCCTAACCTCAAGGGAAATTGGATGAAATGACCCTACAAATAAGGCTATTTGCATCCGTGGTCACCAGATAATTGAAATTGATCTGGTGACCACTTAATTTTTTTTGGACGAAATTACCCTTTTCGCGTAACGCGAAGGGACTTCGCGTTTCGCGAAGTGAGACTCTGTGAAAAGTCCAGAATACCCTTACTATATAATAAAATCCGGCCATCTTTTTTCATTTCTTTTCTTCTTCTTCTCTCTCTTCCCTTCCTCTTTTCTCCTCCTTCTCTCTAATCTCGCCGGCGACGGAGTTCAACGGCGGCACTCAATGAGCTCCACGACGAGCACAAGCACTGTAACAATTGGTAAGTTTATGTATTTCAAGTTTATTGTTGTTCATTTATGCATTTTCGAATCACTGCGTTGTTTAGGGTTTCATCTGATGATACTTCCCGTTTCGCTAAGTACTTCCCGTTTCGCTAAGTACTTCCCGTTTCGCTAAGTACTTCCCGTTTCGCTAAGTACTTCCCGTTTCGCGAAGGGTTTCCATTTCACAGTATTAATTATCCCGTTTCCAATTTATCTTGCAGCCGAAGTTTTCGTTTTCTATAATGGAGAGTGGAAAGTTGATGCTAATGGAATATGGTTTTTTGATGCCTCTTCAATCAAAACATTGGATTTACCCCAAAGTACTCGTTATGCTGAATTAATTGATAAACTCCATGAAAGACTTCAAGTGCAGAAATCTACCTATGATTTAGTGCTGCAAGTGAAGTATGATATTCCGAATATCACAAATCCTAAACCCGTTTTTATTGAAGATGATGAGGATCTGAACATATATTTATCACGCTTGATTTTGGGTAGAACTGTGTCACCATTGTTTGTGTCTGTAGTAGAGAAGTCACAATTTACTAAAGAAAAGATACCACTACTTACCTACCCAACTCAAGAAAGTATTCTCCCACAATTTACTCAGAAAATTGTACCAGAAGCTTTACCCTCGGAGGTCTTTGTTGAAAGTAATGAAGCCGGAGATAACTCTTTGCCTCACATCCCACTTACTCAGGACTTGCATGCATCGTTACCTACACCGCATAGTGCGAGAAGAGCATCAACGGGTACACCTACTAGTGCAAGAAGATCATCATTTGGTACACCATGTAGTGCAAGAAGGTCATCATTTGGTACACCATCGACAGACATATCACCGACAGACATATCACCGACAGACCCCTCATTTGCGTTGGCGTTAACTACTGAAACTGTATTGGAAGTCGGTGCCTTCTTTGAAAATAAAAAAGAACTACAACTGATGCTATATAAATATGCGATGGCTAATCATTTTGAATTCAAGGTGGAGAAGTCAAGAAAACATCTTTGGTATGTGAAATGTTTGGATGAGAAATGCAAATGGAGATTGCGTGCCGTGAAAGGTAAATTATCTGAGATGTTTGAGATCCGGAAATTCGACCAACAACACTCATGCTTTGACATTGGTAGCTTCATCTTTCAACCAATTCTGTAATTGAACCAACAACTCATCATCAAATTTTTGAAGGGGATTGATAGTTAATGGATCATTCGTCTTTGGCTGTTTTGACAAAGAAGGGTTGGTGTAGTCTTCATCTTTCTTCTGCTTCCTCACTCTTTTTTTGGGAACTACTCCTTTAGGTGGAGTGTTGTATAATTGGAAGTCATCATCATCGTTCTCATCATTCCCAGCCCTCGAATCCTTCCCATCCTTCCCATCGTTCTCATCCTTCCCATCCGTGGCATCCTTCTCAACCTTGACTTTCTTCTCAACCTTCCCAACCTTGAGTTTAACCTTCCCAACCTTGACTTTCTTCTCAACCTTCTCAACCTTCTCAACCTTGACCTTATCCTTCTTTTTCTCAATTATTTCTTACATCATATCGGAGAGCAACATCTCCCCACCATCCACCTTTACATCATTCTCAGTCTCACCACCATCCACCTTCACATCAGTCTCAATCTCCCCACCATCCTCCTTTACATCATTCTCAGTCTCACCACCATCCACCTTCACATCAGTCTCAATCTCCCCACCATCCTCCTTCACATTAACACTCTCAGTTTTATCCTCCACCTTCACACCATCCACCTTCACATCGTCCACCTTCACATCGTTCTCAATCTCCCCACCATCCACCTTCACATTAACACTCTCAGTTTTATCCTCCACCTTCCGATCCGTCATCTCCATCTCATTCGTTATCATCTCCTCCACCTTCCCATCCTGCAAAAATAGAATAACAGTGTGGTCAGCGTTTACTTCCCGAAACATATGACTTCGCTAAGTAAAACTTACTTCAGTTATATCCTCCACCTTCTCACTCTCCTCCTCCACCTTCCCATCCTTCATCTCCATCTCATTCGTCTTCATCTCCTCCACATTCCCTTCCTGCAAAAATAAAACAACACTGTGGTTAGTTAAGAACAACAAAAGATAATTACTTAACGAAGCGTTAAGTACTTAACGAAGCGTTAAGTACTTAACGAAGCGTTAAGTACTTAACGAAGCGATAAGTATCTTCATCTTACCTCAGTCTTGCCCTTCTTTTCCAATTTGCTCTTCTTCTTCTTCTTCTTCTTCCTCTCCTCCTCCATACTATCTAATTTGACAATTAACGTGGCCATCCTTTGGTTGGATTTGGCTAATAACTGTTCGCACATACTAACAACCAACTTTTTCATATAAGCCTTGTGATTTGTTTGAGTTTCTTCGTAAGCTGTTTTCATCTCTTTGAGCTCCTCCTTCACCTCTTTGATGAGTTCCTCCTTCAGCGCTTTTACCTCCTCTTTCAGCTCTTCACATTTACATCCAACAGAAGATGTTGGAGGTAATCCAGGACTAGTAGCGGATGGAGGGCTAGGAATGTGGGCAGGACTAGATTCATAAGCAAGCTTCCTCTTCAGGTTTACGGCTTCTTTGAGATTAAGCGCAGCCTTTCTCTTCCGGGTGTTTGGTTTGGAAGTAGGTTCTTCATGTTCATCCTCAGGTTCACTTCCCTCCTCTTCATCATCATAATCCTCCTTCACTAACTTCCCTTCTGTAAATCCCTCAAAAAATTCATCAGTTGACTCATCTATTTGTTCAAAGTCCTCACCACTGTATAACCTCTTCTCCATGGAGGACTCTTCCATCTCAGTCAGATCCGTTGTCTCCAGGACAGTCTTTATCTCGATCAAGGTGTTCTTCCTGTTGGAATGATAGACTAACAACCTTGGGCGTAGAGGATCATTAAGCTCATTCTTTCTAGCAAATTTAGGAACAAAACCTTTGATGACCTCATATGTCCACACTTGAAATGCCAGTGCAAACCCATAAATGTTATAAGCAAAAGGAGCATAAGGATCAGTAGTACTCTTCTTCTTCTTCTTATAATATGTGTGACTGAGATGTCTCATGTTCTTGTTCAAACCCTTGAGGGTGGCTCTAAAGGTCACTTTCCCCCAAGGAAATCGGAGGAAACTTTCCTCGTCTTCGACCATGTGGAGGATTTTGGCAAATACCACCCTCCTTGGGTCAAATGAAAATAGGTACAGGCAAATCAAGCATACCAGCCCCATCTTCCAGGCATCTTCCTTATCTCTACATCTCAAAAAAGCAGTCTCCAAGTCTTGCATTACTACACTCGACTTCCCTTTAAAATATTTTACCAACAGAGGTGGACAAGATAAGTCTCCAAGTACTTAACGCTTCGCTAAGTACATAACGCTTCGCTAAGTACTTAACGCTTCGTTAAGTAACTAGCAGAAACGATATCATCTGCAAATATCATCACAGCCAAAAGAACAATCAATAAGATGAACCAATATGAACTAATAAACCAATATATGAACAAATATGAACATATATGAACAAATATAACCCAATATGAACAAATATGATTCAATATGAACAAATATCACCAAAAAGAACATATTTAGGGTTAGGGTTTCATTAAGAAATACAAATAAGAACATAAATCTGTTATACAAACATAGATTCGGGGATTAGGTTTCTTATCTTGTAGATTTCATTCATAATAGTCGACGTCGCCGGAGTTTACGCCGCCGGCGACAAAATCCGGAGGAAAGAAAGGAGGAGAGAGAAAGAAAATGAGAGAAATGAAAAAATTTGAGTATATATATCAAGACTGTTTCACTTCGCGAAACGCGAACTCCCTTCGCGTTACGCGAAAAGGGTAAAATCGTCAAAAAAAAAATAAGTGGTCATCAGATCAAAAATTATTAAACATTACCACGGATGCAAATAGCCTTATTTGTAGGGTCATTTCATCCAATTTCCCAACCTCAATATATTGAAACAGTACCATTTTAACACTTTGAATCGAAAAGCATTAATTCAAGTTAATTAACAACACCCATTAATTATCAATTGGCTGAGGATAATGAATCACAGCCTAAGTATATTTGAATTGGAAACAAAATTAATTCTTACTTAGGAAATTGATGCTATCTAAAATATACACATATTTAGATTTACTCAATTTTCATACTTTATACACTTTCCTAATTATTATGTTTAACTTGAACAAGTTTATATATTTACTCAATGATAAACAATACTATAGGTATAAATTGTAAGGAGTATAAATTCTAAAAAGGTATTAAAACCTAGGTTAGTAGTGTTTAGTTGGAAATATAAAATATGTATAATTCATATAGGTTTTATTATTTTGTGTTTGATTAGTGATATAGGTTTTATTATTTTGTGTTTGATTAGTGGTATAAGTAAGTAGTAAAAATTATAAAAATTATTTTATTTTTATATTTATATAAATTATTTTTAATTATTATTTTAATATTTATTTTAAATATAGTTAATTATTAATTATATTAAAATTAATAAAAATAATATTTCATTATCATTTATTTTTATAAATAATATTATTACATACAGTTTATATTTTTTATATATAATTTCTTTTAATTTAACTTATATAGTTATATAAATAAAAATTATATATATTAATTAATATTTAATAATTATATTTAAAATATTATTATAAATATTTGTATATTTAAAAAAATATTATTTTTTTATAAAATAAAATATTATTAATAATAATTTTATAAAATAATATTGAAATTATAATGATATAATTATTTATTTATTAATATTATTATTTAAATTATAAATTGTTAAATATAAATTAATATTTAATTATAGTTTATTATTATATTTTAAATATAATACAAAAAGAAATAAAATATGAATAATTTTATAAAAGTAAAGGATAAAATAGGAATATTGAATTTTATAAAATTTAATATGTTTTGTATCAGGTAAGAGTATGTATTATCTTATATTTTCTTTTAAGTATAATTTATACTCAAATAATTATTAATTAAATAACAACTATAATTTACTATAGGTATAATTTTTATTTTATCTACATTTATAAACCTAGCCCTGAGATGTATTTTGAAATAGAATTAAATGAGTTTTAGTTTAACATTGATGCAATTTAAATTCTCTCTCAACACAAAAGCTTCTTATTTAATTTTCATTAAAAATAATTTAAATTAAAGTACGTACAATCTTAATTATATTATAAAAAAAATAAAGAAATGAAGAAGCCAAATAATTAATTTTAACAACTTTATTATTATTGGGCCTATAAAGTGAAGATAAGAAAACTATTGGGCCTAACATTATACTGGACTAGCAAATCAACGTTATAGAAAGTTAGTGGACCCCTTGTTTGTTAGAATAAAGAAATTCTTAGGCCTAAAAACCTTCTAAACCGGGCCTGGTACATTGTTGCACTAAAGAAAGAGAGTAAAATTTTGGCTGAAATTGGACCTTAGCTGACCATTTCGTTAATTTTAATGAAAAGTTTGAGTCGATAAAAGGATGTTTAATAAAAAAAAATTTAATTTAGGTCAGGGTAGTTAAAATAATTTTAAAAAAAATAACTTTTATTGAAAAGAGCATCAAATAGAGAAGAAAAAAAATAAAATAAGAAATAAAAAAACATGTTACTTTTCAAATTATACTAAGATATTAAAAAAAAATTCGTCAAAATAAGGCTTCTTATCATGATACAATTGAGATTTCAAACCTCACAACTTGGGACTTGGAATTCCTTAATGTTAAAGTTAAACAAAATAAAAATAATGTTTTGTTCGATAAATAATATTTATAAATAAATAAAATATTCATGTCACTAGTTTAACTACTAAAATTCAGCGAATTGAAATAGTCAAAACCATCAATTTACTGAAAATTTGATAGCTAAGCTAGTGACATAAATATTTATTTACTTATATTTATATAATAAATTAGCAACATTTAAAACCGTTGAGATAAATTTAATAATAAAAAGTCATAAATAATAAGGTTTAAAAAAAAATGTCTGAAATCTCAGTTGATCTCTAATAAGGAGCTCAATTTAATAATTCCACTTTAGAAAAATTGTTCTAATACACATGTTTCAATTATGTTCATTTTTTTTTTTTCCATGAGTTACATAATTACAGTTCTTAATTGTGTTAGGCAGACATTCCAAACTTCTTTTGCATATTTTGACGGCTAACATGTCATTGTAGTCACTATTGTCTCTTTCAAGCTTGAAATTTAGACCCAAAATGCATTTTAAATCTCCCTAAAAGTGGTTCACATGATGATGCATATATAGTTAAACGTTGAAAACTTTGAGAAGATATGACAATTAAGTTGAATTATTAATAGTTAGATAGATTAAATAAAATTGTAGCCTAATAATATCAATTGATTTAACTGGTTGGCAAGGCTCCACTCATTCTCTATGACTCTATCTCCAACCAAAAAAATCAACTCAATCCTTAATATGCTATTTTTTCATCTTAATTAACCAATATTTAATTATTGAAAACCTAGAATAATAATCCATCAACTCATGCTTTTTCATTGAATAAAAAAACTAAATAGTTAACAAAATGATGTCACTTATAATCAATATATAAAATGTTATAAAATTCGAGCTCTCGATTAAAAATTAGGTCATAGACAAATCAAACAAAATACACTAACATCGACTTATTCCATTTGTTTAGGTCAAGAAGCAGCATTTTGTTTAAAATCAATAGAGATTGAATATTAGTATTGAGGGTTAGAAAATATACAATACTTTCATGGGTTAGTTGTTTATATTTAAATACAATGGAAAAAAATGTACATGGAAATAGTATAAGAAAGATAAGATTAAAATAATGTTTATATTATGATTAGATAACCTACAACATATAAGGTTACACCAAATCATGACCGATTGATATATTATTGAAAATATTTGTCAAAAAAATATCTCAAAAATTATATTTGTAAAAGATTGTGTAATGATTTAATATATATATATATATATATATATATATATATATATATATATATATAATTAATTAAGAAATCAATCTAAATAATAATTCAAAAAACATATTTATCTTAAACCAAAATAAATAAAAGATTTTTGAATAGATTTAGTAGAGGGTTCTCATTTATTATTGTTATTATTATTAAAAACGCATTCTAATAATTTACTAAATAAAAAAAAAGATATATATTAAAATAAAATAAATGTCAGGGCTTGGGGAACCTTTGCTTTGTTGTAGTCTTTCAAGATTGCGTGTTCCAGAGTTGAAATTTGAGAATCCGACATTAACCCTTTTTACATTATATCATTTAAATGTCTATTATATATTTTTGTAATGGAAATATATAATAACTTTTATTCTTTTGTATATCATAATATTTAATTATTTCAATATAAATAACTAAAACTGTTATTAATTATAGAAAAAACATAAAAAGTATAATAGCTAGATTCCTATTTTAAATGAAAGAATTATAAATATAACATTGTACAAAGAAGATTGAATTATATGTTATTGAACATGTTTTTATTATCGATTGGGACTAGTATTTGAAGTCTATCGTGGAATAGTACTGAGATTCATTATGTGAGATTCATTCGGCAATGTTCGAGTCTTTAAAAAATTGTTGAAAAGTTTGGATTGATGCAGCCGATATGTCCGACCTACATATTTGAGTTATCATCTAAATTATTTTTTATGCACTATCTGGTTGAAAAAAAATCGTCGAATTTTCAATAACCGTGGTCGTCCGATGCGTATCAATAATATTATTATTATGTTTTCTGATATTCGTCCAGGAAAGTCATTGTACGTAGTCTGTCGGGAAGTTAATCGTTCTTCTCGAGAATTTATGAGCTCGATAATTTATTAAGTATTATTTTTTTTATTTCATTTTCATATAATGTTTTTTCGTTATATTTAAACGATTTTTATTTTATTTTTAATATATATGGACTTTTTTTTTAAAAATAAAATAAAAGTTATTGTATATGTTTTCTTATTTATTAGAAAGTTAGCACGCTGTGTCCCATTTCAATTAAGACATTTTAGTCGTAATTAAACTCGTAACCTTTTATTTTTTAAGCCCAATTATTGACATTTGAATTAACTTAATTGATTTTTTAACTGTTTTATTTTATTTTTAAATTGATCTCACATAATTAGTGATTTTCTTATTAGATATTGTGGTTAACCAAAAAACTAATGTTATGACATAACTTTTATTCATATATAGCAAGCCAGATATGTATATATATTACTTTTTAATTTCAATTAAATAGGTCTTGATCAGTCATTATAATTTAAAGAACTTAAATTTTTTATATATTATGGATGGGACTCATTTGTCTATATGTGCTCACCTTCTTCAGATGGGAGTGGAATCTCTCCTTTTATCTACTTAAATATATATATAATATATTTTGAAAGTCAATTTATAGATATATTATGTGTTTATTTTTCTAATACAAAATATGGGCACATATGTCAAGTCTTTTTTTTTTTTAAATAATATTTTGTTACCATAGTAATTATATACAATTATTTTTGGAATTAATTAACAAAGTAAAATTTAAAAATAATTTTATCTATATTTAATATAAAAAAGTATGATTGAAATTTTAGTATCAAATATATGAAAAGTTATAGATTTTTTAGATCAAACATCTTAGTCAAATAAACCTTTACAGGATTTCATATCAAAAAGGCTCATTTGAAAGAATTCTTAGTTGTTACCTTGTCATAATCTTTGTGCAATCTTAAATTGTATAAAGTGTGATTTAATTAGCTTTTTTATTTATAATTCATTTATTCTTTTTTAGTTCATTGAATGTTTAAGTTAAAATGAAACATGAGTGCTAGTTTAGTTTAAATAATTAACTATCATTTAAAATAATAATAATGATAATGTACATGGAATCTCTATGTTTACATAATTTGTTTAGCAATGTTGATTTCATTGTGCATCCAAAATATCAATTTATAATATGAAGGATGCAAATTTAATTAGATGCGCTTTTTGGATGAATTAAAATTTGGTCTTCCTATTATGATAATAATATATTAAAATTTTATATCATACCCTATATTTCAATTAAGGAATATATAGATATTTAATTGATAAAAAAAATAAAAATAGATACACTCTATATATCCAATAATTCATATTGGATAAGCATCTTCTCAAAACTAATTTTAATTTAGTATTTAATAAAAAAACAGCATAATAATAATTCTAAATAAAATTTCCAATTAAACAATATCGTAAAAAAAAAAACAAATCATACATTATAACTTTAACTAATATATTTTGATTGCAAATTAGATTGTTTAAGTTATTTAAATATTTATCTTGCCATAATATTTGTCGATTTTGAGCCAAGCGTTGCCAACTGATAATAGCCGAATGAAAAAAAAACACTTAATAAATCAAAACCTTATATTTAACCAATCAAAAGTTTTTTTATCTAATGGAATCATTTTTTAGGATAAATTTTACTACAAATACAATTATAAATGTAACATTGCTTGGTTTGAGTTATTTAACTAATAAAAACTAAAAAATATTATTTCACTCTCTCATCTATTAAATCATTTAATTTATAAATAACAAAAATATGAAAGCACCTTTTATTTTAAATATTTATTTTTTATTTTATTATTATATATTAATACTCTTTAAATCTTTTTATAAAAAAATCATGTTACAATCAACACACGTCATTATTTAAAAAAAAAAATAATTCGAAAAATAACTTTCATGTGTGACATTGTTACACTTTATTCAATAAATTAGGCCAATTGATCTTTGTTGAGAAAAATTTATGATAGTCTAAAATGCATACAAAGATCTTATTTTTTGGTTGGAGTGTTATTCACGGCGAAATTTTTACTAACGATAGATATATAAAAAAATGTATAATTAAATTGTGAGTCGTTGTGGTATGTGTTACAAAGAGGTTGAAACAACATCTCATCCACTTTTATTTTGTCACGTTGTTGCAAGTATATGAAGTCTTTTGTGAAATTGGACTTGAATACAATGAGTT
Organism: Impatiens glandulifera; assembly: GCF_907164915.1. Classification (NCBI taxonomy): domain Eukaryota; kingdom Viridiplantae; phylum Streptophyta; class Magnoliopsida; order Ericales; family Balsaminaceae; genus Impatiens; species Impatiens glandulifera. Next base: position 11,741,587 of record NC_061862.1, on the reverse strand, counting down.
ATTTCGAAAACCGTTAGTGGCTATTGGGAAGAATGGATCGGGACGACTAAAAATGCAGAACTTAGAAATTTTAATAACGAAAGTAGGCCGTTAAAGATTATTCATAATGTCATGATCATGATAATTTCGGATATTAGATCCGGAAAACCTATGAATTCGTGTAGATATCTTATTGTTCTACTTAAAAATTTCCGAGTCAATTAATTATCCTAATGTATTTAATTTGTACACTAAAAAAATATATTCATAATCTCTACGTGGATTAATTAATTATTTTTATTTCTGTCCCATATAAAATACTTTTCGATCCAACTACTCTAATTATTCCTTCGAGGTGTTATTGTAGTTAGATTTGAACTGTTGATACTGAACTCTTTATTCATTTGTAGATCCATTCCAAACTTGATGGTTAATTAGTTTGGACTGTTTTTTTAAGAGATGTTTGAATTTTTTTAATGTATTCTTGTTCAAATTAGTTTGAATGTTCCATAGTAGTTTATATAATAAAAGAGAAATAAAATTTAAAAAGTCAAACAAAATGGAGATCATTAATTAATGTCTCCAACCATCAATCTGACATTCCCACATGAATATATATACAAGTTTTTCGATTACACAAATTAATCGGGGCCCTTTTTTGTTTCTATGCACAAAGTCAATATACATGACCTGATCTACCTTTTTTTTATTTAATTAAATTTATACAGCATGATTTTATTATAAATAACTAATCATCATTATTGTTATTAGAATATTATATGTTTAGGATAAAAAAAATGAAGTAAATAAATATAAAATTTAAAGAAAAAAAGGTTTAAATTATATATATATATATATTAAAAAGTAATGTATATTAAAAAAAAAAAAATAGTTTAAGCATAACAAAAAAAACATTACATTAAAAGAAAAATAATTTTTAAAAAAAAAATAGTACTAAATAAGTTATCGAGTTCTTAAATTCCCGAAAAAACGATTAATTTTCCGACAGACTCTACTGACTTTCCTGTACGAATCTCAGAAAACGTCGTAATAATAATATTATGAAGGATACGAATCAGACGACTACGATTCTTGAAAGTTCGACAATTTCTTTTCGGCCAAATAGTATAACAAAAATAATAACCCAAACATACGTCTACCATATCAACTGTATTAATTCAAACTTTTTAGTAACTATCTAAAGACTCGAACATCATGCAATGAATTCCAGTAATACTTGACAAAAAAAAACTACAATGCAAATGTTTTTTTTAAATTATATTGTTTGACATAAAACTATTAGTTAAGAAACATTCAGAGAATTAATCAAAGTGAGAATTAAGTTTGTATGATTAGTTACCCAAATGGGATCCACGATTGAACTGATCATTTAAAAAAGCTGACTTTGACGGGATCATACATACATACATACATCTGTGAAGAGCGAGAAGACAAAAACAAGAAAATATAAAATCAAATGGGAAGATCAATCGACCGCAATCATCGCTACCTATCATTTTCACTTAGTCAACGATTAGGGTTTCTTCATGGCCCAAACCCTACACGTGTCACACTTATCTGTCTCAATCTCTCTAGGGATTAAATGACAAAAGAACCCCTCATCAATGTTAATCAATTGTGAGCTTGTTTGTTAGATGTTGGTTATTTCAGATTTTTATTAATTTTTTGAAATATTACAATGTATATTTAATTATTTAAAAATATTGACATGGTTTCAACCGAGAGATTGAATGGTTGAAAATATCATTCAATGAGAGAGTTTATCATACAAGCTCTTTAAGTTTATTAGCTTTTCAAATATACAATATTTAAAATTTGAAATTAAAGGGTATCTACTTTTTCTCTCCTCTCTCTCTATATATCTATTATATAATTTTTATATCAAAGAAGATCAAGAACATGGATATTATATATATAATACAATTTCAAATTAGGTGAATCAACTTACTATTATCTGGTCCACCATTTGCTTTTATTTAAATATTAAATTATAGTATGTAAATGTTACATGTTAATTTGGTTTGAAGTTGCAATCAAAATATCCCTTAGTAGTGCTTTTGTAAACATATGCTTGTTAGGTTATTACATTAATTTGTTTAGGAAAGTCATGGTACTATTTCGATATCAATAGGATTTTATCAATGTATTTTGGTATGATATTTTTATTTGTATATGTTAATTAATTAGAAAAGTGTGTGGAGATTTGTTTAGGAAAGTAATGGTTAGAAAAGTGTGTGGAGATTTATTTGTATATATTTTTCTAAACTCATGTCCTTAAAGTTATGGATTTGATTATTTACTCCTGCCATTTAATAAAAATGATTAAGAAAGTGTGTTTAATTATTATATTTTTTAATATAATATAAAATATAATAAAATGGTATCATAGACACCTAAATATACAAGATAAAGTGAAGCATGTAACTAATCATGTTTGTCTTTATTTTGCGAGTTTGAAAAAAGATTGTAATGTCGTCGCCGACTGGCGTGGGCATTTGCAAACTGAGGCCTCAAATTTTGTTGACGGTACTATGTGCACGAGAACTAAATATCATTTTTAGATTTATTATGGGTCTTTTAAAATATGAACTAATATCGAGTCCATTTTTAAACTTTGCTGAGTTAAATGTAAGTATAATTTTGAAAAAAAAAAATACTAATAAATTTATAAATATATGTTTATTTAAGTTATGTTCTAAAATTCAAATCTAAATCATTATTTCGAATGAGACATGCCAATTAATAAATTATTATCACCTTTTCCAAATTGATGTTCTTGGTACATATTCAACTATGTTTTTTTAAGAGAGACAATATATACTTGTTGTCCATATATATATATATATATATTGAACTAAGTGTTTTTTAGTCATTTTCTTAAATAAAGTTAAAATTTACTCTTTGTTAAAAATAATAATTGCATTTGATAAATTAAATTGTGACTGGTTTATGTCTAATTTATTTTCAAATATTTTTTGTTTTGTTGTATAAAAAGTGTGGAGTCAAATTTTATTACATATCACAAGCATAATAATTATAATGTATAATTTAAAATATTAATTTGCAAACAATATACTTTTATGGTATAATATAGGTTGTTTGCCTAAGTATATTGCCCCGGGTACTTAATTATCTTCGATATAATTTGATTGGAATGTTCCATTGCTTCTTATATATAAGTGTTTTTTTATTATACATAATTATTTTAGCTGGCATATTATTATTATTAATATTATATATTATATATTATATAATATATATTATATATATATTGCGCCATTCAATATTGAATTGGGGCTCACATGGAACTAACTTTAAATCTACGTTAACCATATCAAATTAAATTTAGTATTTGTACTATGTTCAAACATTTGTGTTGACCTATGACCGGTTTCTTGTACTGTTATACATATATTAGTATTTTATTTTGCTATTCCTTTCTTTTTTTTCTTCTGAAAAATGAAATTAACATTTTATTAAAGTCATTTTAAATAACAATAAAAATAAGAAAAAAAAATATATTTAGACTTATATACTTGTACAACTAGTTTATTTACATTTTAACGGTATGTATTAATAAAATGTTATTTGAAGTACTAGCAAAAATTAAATAGTCTTTTAGTTAACCATAGTTAACTTTAATTTTTTAATTTATATATTTATTAATTAAATATTAATATATTTTTTATCTTATTCTTTTTTATTAATAAATAGACCCTCTACTTTTACATTTTTTCATAAATTTTTTATTATTTCTATATTAATATTTATTATTGATTATTTTAATTTTATTATATATATATTAATATTAATTATTAATTATTTTAAAATTGTTTGGTCTTAATAATTTAATATAATAATAACTTATCATTTCAACAATAAAAATCCTTCAACACAAAAATAAATAAATAAATAATCAAGATTGGATAATAATAGTAAATCATTCATCAAACACCAAAAAAGTAATAATCAAGTATTAGACAATAAAATATTCTTTACTACTATAAGTCATGAATAAAAATTAAATAAAAAATTATTAATTTTTTTTCCATGTTAAAATAAATAAAAAAGAAATCCTTAAAAAAAATATTACAGTAAAATATAAAATTTATAAATAAGTTGCTAAAATTTTAAAAAAAATGAGAATTATGACTATGAGAAATAAAAACGGATAAAAAAGAGGAAGATGAAATAAAAAAGAAAAACTAATATAAAACTAATAAAAAAGTTAAAAATGAAATAAATTATCTGATTTAATTAATGAAAAAGAATGAGAGAGAAAGTATATTAATATTTAATTAATAAATATATAAATTTAAAAATAAAAATTAATTTTGGTTATTTTAAGTGGCTAAATGAGCCAAATTTTGAAAGTATATATGTTTAAATGATATTTTATTAGTACATACGTTTAAGTAAGCTAGTTGGACACGTACATATGTCTAAGTGTCACTTGTTTACTGAGTACCTTTTATTGATCAATGACTTTTTTAAAATAGACCATATAAACAAAAATCAAAATATTTTTTAAGTTTGTGATCGAATAGTCACAAATTACAACCAAATAAGATTATAAATAAAAAACAATAACAAAGCTCAAAACACACTAATAAAGAGATGATCAAAAGTAGTAAGAGTTAGTATCGAGTTCATCTTAATATTCTTGGCGTTAAGATTCATATTTCCTCACTTACGATACTTGTGACATTGTTCCCCTGCAAAAGTAAACACATAACTCGAAGTAGATTTTCTGTGATCTAGATCTCCAGCCATATCAGCATCTATGTAACCTTCTAACACAGTTTTACAATTTCCAAAACTCAAACATAAATTTTAAGTGCCTCTTAGATATCTAATAATCCACTTTACTACTTTCCAATGTTGTTTTCCTGAATTAGAGAGGAATCAACTTACCACATCGACTACATGCGCTATATCTGGCCTAGTGCAAACTATTGCATACATCAAACTCCCTAAAGCTGAGGAGTATGACACATTTGACATTTCATCATTTTCTTTCTCTATTGATTGACACATCTTCTTGCTCAATTTCAAATGGCTAGGAAGTGGACATCTTACTTCCTTTGCTCCTTGCATGTTGAATCTCTCAAGCACTCTTGCAATATACTTCTCTTGTGACAACCAAAGTCTCTTGGCCTTTCTGTCACGAGTAATCTGCATGCCCAATATCTGATGTGCTTGACCCAGGTTATTAATGTCAAATGTCTTGGACATCTCCTTCTTCAACATAGCTATTATCTGAGTATCATGTCCTAGAATCAATATATCATCAACATAAAGTAAAAGAATTAGAAACTTTATATTATAAAATCTTTTGAAGTAAACACATAATTCTGTCTTAGTTCTTTGGGACCCATGAATCATCTTAAAAGAGTCAATTTTTTTGTACAACTGTCTTAGAGCTTGTTTCAAACCATATAGACTCTTCTTCAATTTGCAAACAATGTTCTCTTTTTCTTTCACTTCAAATCCCTCTGGTTGCAGCGTGTAGATCTCTTCTTCCATGTTACCATGAAGAAATGCAGTTTTTTACATCAAGTAGCTCAATCTCAAGATCTAAGTTAGCTACTAGACCTAACACTTTACAAATGGAAGTCATCTTTACCACTAGTGAGAAAATATCCTCAAAATTAATGCCTATTTCTGTCCAAAATCATTTATAACCAGTCGTGCTTTGTATTTCATAATTCCTCCATTTTCATCTCTCTTTAGCTTGAACACTCATTTGTTTCTCAATGCCTTTCGGCCCTTAGGAAACTCCATTAGCTTATATGTGCCCATTTCTTGCAATGACTTCATCTCGTCTTTCATTGCATTTTTCCAATTAACTTTGTCTTTATGAATTTGTGCCTTTTGAATTTTTTTTGGCTCTCCTTCTTATGTCAATAGAATATACTCTAAATAAGGGTATCTTTTAGAAGGTTGATTATCTCTTTCAAACCTTCTTACTGGGAGCTCTTCTGGCTCCTCTTGATAATGTTACTCCCCCTATTCAGAAGCATCATAAATAATCTCATCATCATTTCTATCATTCATGTCATATGTTTCTTAAGTGGCTTCTTCATTATGTTCATCTTCATTTATTATTTTTGATGGTACATGTGAAGGAATTGGTATGAGTTATATGGACTCATCAACTCACTCTAACTTATCGTCGTTGATTTCTAGATTTATCCCATTCTAACACTCGAAGAACACAATATCTCTACATTTGACAATTCTCTTATTTTATAGGTCCCATAATCTGTACCCAAATTCCTCATTTCCATATCCAAGGAAAATATATTGAATTACTTTATCATCCAACTTGGGTCTTTATTCCTTTGGAATATGCACATATGTTTTGCATCCAAATACCTTTAGATGCGAGTATGAAATATTTTTTTTAGACCATACTCTTTTTGGTATTTCAAACTTCAAAGGAACCTAGGATGATCTGTTTATGAGATAGCAAGTTGTGTGAATTGATTCTTCACAAAACTGTTTTGGCAACTTTGTCATCTTTAGCATGCATCTCACCTTTCTACAATGGTGCGATTCATTCTCTCAGCCTCACCATTGTGTTGTGGAGTTCCAGGCACTGCCTTCTCATGTCGAATTCTATATTTTATACAATATGTTTTAAACTCCTTGGAGGTATACTCTCCCCCGTTATCAGAGCGAAGATATTTCAACTTATTGTTTGTCTCTTTTTATACCATGACATGGAACTCTTGAAAGTAATTAAACACCTAGTCTTTCATTCTCATAAAATAGACTCACACCTTTCTAGATGCATCATCAATAAATATTAGAAAATATCGATTACCACCCAATGATTCCTCCTCAAAAGGACCACATCATAATAAATCAAGTCCAACACATTATGTTTCATTTATGATGTTTGACTAAAAGAGACTTTATGTTGTTTACCAAATGGGCAATAGTCGCATAGATCCAAAACCTCATCATTGATTTAGGAGATGTCAAACTTCCTCACCATAATTTGCAGCCATTTCTCACTCATATGGCCAAGACATTAATACCATAGATTTAGAGAGCTTTCATCTTGAACTACATTCCGTCCATTCATGATTATTTTCACATGGGTTTGGTATAAGGAGTGTCATGACTTCCCTTTTGCTACAATCATTGATCCATTATCGAGTCTTCATTCTCCACCACCAAGGTAATACTTGAATCCATCATTGTCCAATGCATCACCTAATATCAAGTTTAGATGCAAATCAGGAATATGCCGCACATTTTTCAGTGTTAACTGATGTCACAGCTCTGTCTACAAACAAATATCACCAATACCAGCAATGCTTGAGTGACTAGTACTATCCATCTTCACTGTACCAAGATCTTTAGCCTTATAAGTCTTGAAGAACTCTTTATTCGGTGTAGCATGATAACAAATATTTGTATCAACTATCTACTCAACTTCTTGGTGACCTTCTACATGTAGATATTGTTTCTTTTCACAAGAAAGAATGACTACATCATCTGTAGTTATTGTGGCTGTGGTATTTTTGTTCTCATCATCTTTTTCTGATTTTTTGCCTTCATTCTGTAGTCTTTTCTAGGCTCTATAATTTTTCTTCATGTGACCTTCTTTACCATACTAATAACACTGTCTTCCCTTATATTATGATTTGCCTCTAGACTTGCTATGGCCTCTTGATTGCTGTCGGTATTTAGCTCTTCCCTTATTTTTTATGACTAGGGATTGTGCACTATTTATATTAGTTGACTTCCTTCTTGTCTCCTTATGATAAAGCTACTAGTTATAGTCATAGTAAGCACACCATTCGGAGTTGCATTACTGACTATCATAACTAAGGTCTCCCAACTGACGAACAATGATCATAAGAGAAATAAAGCTTGTAGCTCATCTTCTAAGGTCATCTCCATCATTGACAATTGATTAATCATGCTCTGAAACTCATTTAAATGCTTAGCAACACTTGTACCTTCTCTAAATTTCAGATTTAATAACATTTGAATTAGAAACGCTTTGTTACCTGTTGTTTTTTGCTCATACAACGACTTTAGCTTCTTCCACAATTCATGGGAACTCTTTTCACTTGCTACATGGTGATATAAACTATCATCAAGACACTGTCTGATTGTGTCGACTGCTTTCCGGTTCAATTTTGTCCATCAGCGTCAGACATATCCTTTGGCTTTGCACTATCTCCTTCAACTTGTTCATACAAGTCTTTATAATAAAGGATATCCTTCGTTTTGGATTTCCAAATTTTCTAGTTATTATTTGTGAACCTGATCACTATGTTGTTTCCTTCCATCTCAACCTACAAAAGCGCTCTTCAAAAATAAACCTAATAGCTCTAATACCACTTTTGACAATTTTGAAACGAATAATATTTTTATATTGTAATCAATCGATGTGAGATGAGTAAATTCACAGGTTATTCAAATCTAAAATAGGAGATCAAGCACAATAAAACAACATCATATTTACGTGGAAAACTCTCTCAACTTGGAGGTAAAAACCACGGGGTCAACCGACAAATTTCACTATAAACAAGAAACGGATACAAATGTTCTTTTCAACTTTAAACCTAAAGTTGAGGTATACAAATAGAGAAAAACAATTTCATTTAGATCCGAGCAAACCTAGATATAAAACAACAAGAAATTGAGACGTGAATGTGATAAAGGTAAGGAGATCCACTAGTAAAAAAGTAACATTTAAGGGCGGTTTTTACCGCCGTTATTGTATAATTTACCGCTGCTAAAAGACAATTACGACGGTAAAATTACCGTAGTCAACCGCCGTTAATAGTTCCGCCGTTAAAGAGATTTTGACAATTAAGGGCGGTAAATTTACCGCAGATACTAGCTTTTAACTGCGGTTTATAAAACCGCAGTTAATAATCTATAACTGCGGTTTATAAGACCGCAGTTAATAGTCTCTAACTGCGGTTCTTAAAACCGTAGTAAATTGTTTACTTATAAAGGCGGGATTTTTACCGCAAGTAATAGTTTCTAACTGCGGTTTAAAAACCGCAGTTAATAGTGGCTATATATAAATGCGATATTTTTACCATAAATAATTGTCTCTAATTACTAATTAGAGTTTAAAAATAGTTGATAGTTATAAGTGTAGTTAATAGTCAATTGGCAATAATAAAAATCGTTCAAAATAATATTATATAATTAACACTTCATTTTTATATTATAATATTACCTAAAAATATAATTATATACAAATATAATTACATCAAAATATAATTATATATTATTTAAAGTCATACAAAATAAACATTATTATATCAATAAAAATGATCAAATTCCAAAATTTGAAATAACTTCTCTTCCTTTTCTTCCTTCTCCTCTTCCTTCTCTTCTTCATTTTCTTTCTTCCTTCTCCCTCTTCCTTTTCTTCTTCATTTTCTTTCTTCCTTCTCCCTCTTCCTTTTCTTCTTCATTTTCTTTCTTCCTTCTCCCTCTTCCTTTTCTTCTTCATTTTCTTTCTTCATTCTCCCTCTTCCTTTTCTTCTTCATTTGCTTCCTTCTCCCTCTTCCTATAAAAGATTCAAATACAAATTACACTTTTTTACTCTCTTTTAACAAACAAGAACTAAGTAAAATATTTCCTATATTAAATAAATTGATATAAATTACATTTGATAAATTAATTGGAAGAGAGAATTCATACTAACATGCTAATGTGGCGCTGTAAATTTCCCTCAAAGAAATTTTATTGTTCCATCTATTTGTCCTTGTCTTAAATTGGACGTCTTGGGTTCCAAAAGAGATCATTATCACTTAAATAAAATCATGAAGAAAAATGAGGAAATGAATTTAGAACATTAGTTAGTTTTTTCAAATTTATATCAATGACAACCACATTTTGATAACCTAAAATTCATAAATAAAGTTAATTATATTCAATGACCAAATTTCTTTCATGCTTCTATTAATACACCATAACACAACTTAATAGATGCATCTTTATAAAACAAAAATATTATACTTACAATGCAGAAATCTTCTTCAAATGTACCACGGAGTACTATACTTACAATGCAGAAATCTTCTTCAAATGTACCAGGGATTTAAATGTACCAGGGAGCCAGAAAATAATAGGGAATGTAAATAATGCGAGAATAGGAAGAAAATAATAGAGAATGTAAATAATGCGAGAATAGGAATTTAGATAGTGCTCGATAAACTAGAGTAGGTTGAAGTTCCACAAAAAGAGGAATGTGAAAACGTGGAGAAGAAAATGGAAGATTGGGTGAAGTGGAATAAATAACCCTTAATTCCTTAATATTTTTATTGTTTTATATAATTAAAAATAACATAATATTAAATACAATAATTCTCAATTTTATTTATAAATTTACATATTATATAATTAATTCAAAGATATTGTATGCATTTCATTTTTTAATTAAATTCTTATATTTTTTTATTCATATTTAAAAATTACAAATTTTATTTTATTTTATAAAATAAAAATATTATAAAAAATAAACACTAATATTAATTAAAACTGATATATAATTATAAATTTTATAAACAATAATTTTTTATAAAAAAATATTTATATTCTCGTACTAAAAAGTTTATATTTTTTCGTCGCTTTTATTATTACTTATGATTACCAGATTATTTACAATCCTAAATATTTATCTAAACATAAATTAGAAATAAAAAAAATACTTTCACACACTTTCTTAATTAGTTTTTTTTTAATTTTCATCAATTAAAAACTAAAAATATTTTTATTTTATTTTATAATTTATAAATTAAAATACAAAAAATATTATTAATAATTAAACAAATTACAATTTCAAATACCTTGTAATTTCAAATACCTTTAGTTTAAACTAAATTCAAAAACAAATATAACAAAAATGCTAAATAAATAATTGATGACAATTTATCTCCATTAATCAATAAGAAAATAGTCATTGAAATGATCAAATCTTTATTAAAATATTTTAGGAAGGTAAATGAGATAAAAATGACTAGTCTTCCATATTTTTAAAATTTATTTGATAAAGAATTTATCATAATATATATATATCAAATTATAAAAGTTTACACAAAAATGATAAAGAGTTTATTTTAAAATTATATATATATATATATATATATATATATATATATAATTTTATAAATGTAATTTAGATATAAATTTTGACTAAAATGATAGAGAGTTTATCTTCAATTAAAATATATGAATATTATATATATATATATATATATATATATATTATATTATTTGAAATTTAGATATATTATTTGTAAATATGATTAAATTATTTAATATAAAATTAATCTAAAATAAAAAAAATTAAAAATATTTATGTAATTGTGATGAACTGTACCAATTACCTAGTTTTTATGATGTTTATTATCTATATAAATATAAAGTTATAAATTAGATTTTTGTTATTAATTAAAATTTAATTTTATGAATTAATTTGAGATGAATTAGTCTATTATTTAATTTATTATTTAATTAGTGATTAAATATTAATAAGATTTAATATTATTTTTAGCATTATTTATAAACTAAATATATATAAAATTATGAAACTAATTTTTTTTATCGATATAATAGTTTAATATTTAAATTTATAATAATATATAATTATTGAATCAATCACTATATATATTTTATAATAATAAATATATTAGTAGTTATAACTAATTTCATTACATTACAGTTTAAAGTCTTAATAATGTTAATTAGTATATATATATTTATTATATTATTTCAAGAATTTAATTAAAATATAAGTTAAAAAAAATAATACAACAAAATTCTAAGTAAATAATTGATAACAATTTATCTCCATTAATCAATAAAAAAAATAATCTTGACAATATCAAATCTCCATTAAACATATTTTAAGAATAAATAAAAATGACTAATTATTCATATTTTAAGAATCTAAAGATAATAGTGAATACCAAATTATATAAAGGTTTATACAAAAATGATAAATAGTTTATCTTAATATATATTTATATATTATTTTATGAAATACATAATTTAAATATAAATTTTGATTAAAATGATAAAATGTTTATCTTCAATTAAAGTAAATATAATATATATATATATTATATTATTTGAAATTTAGATATAATATTTGTAAATGTGATTAAATTATTTACCATTAATTGTGTTAATTACATTAACTAATCTTAAATAAAAAAATATTTAAAATCTTTATATAATTGTGATTCACATAACAAATTACTTTGTATAAGACATTTGTTATATATAAATATAAACTTATAAACTAGATTTTTTTATTATTTTGAATTTTATTTTATAAAATAATTAGTGATGAATTAGTCTATTAAATTAGTGAAAGAAAAAAATATTAATAAGATTTAATATTATTTTTAGTATTATTTATAAACTAAATATATATAAAATTATGAAACTAAATTTAATTTAAATTTAATCGATATAATAGGTTAATATTTTAATTTATAATTATATATAATTATTGACAAAGTAAACTTCTTTAAACTTATATTTAAATTAAATTTCTAAGATAATGCATAGAAATAATCCTATTTAGCTTTTTAAAATTAAATTAATATTTATTTTTAACTTACTTTTATTAAAAAAAAATTATATATACATATGAGAGAAGATTGGAGGGAACTTAGGGAAGAGAATGACGTGTTAATTGGTTGAAAAAATTAAACAACTTTCTCTCTTCTATTTTTTATTTCCTTACCTTCTTTCATTCTTTCAACTTTAAATCATTCTCTTTCATCGTATATAATATATATATATATATAATATTTTCAATATTTTATTTTAATTAATAAATATACTAGCATATACTTGTAACTACATTACGGTTTAAAAGTCTTAATATTTGTTAATATATATATATATATATATATATTTATTACATTATTTTATGAATTTAATTAGAATATAAGTTTAAAAAATAATACAACAAAAATTCTAAATAAATATTTGATAACAATTTATCTCCATTAATTATAAAAAAATAGTCTTGACAATATCAAATCTTCATTAAACATATTTTAATAATGTAAATAAAAAAAAACTAGTTTTCTATATTTTTAAAATTTATATGAATTAAAAAATATAATAGTGCATATTAAATTATAAAGGTTAAAAAATAATAAATATTTTATCTTAATATATATATATATATATATATATTATTTTATAAAAGTAATTAGTAATAAATTAGTCTATTATTTAATAAGTCATTAATTATGAGAGAGAAAAATATTAATAAGATTTAATATTATTTTTAGAATTATTTATAAACTAAATCAAGTGGATAGGATATAAAACTATATATAAATATGAAGTCTCGATATAATATTTTATTATTTCATTTTTTTTCATTGTTAATTCATGTAAGATATGTTTATTGAATTGATAAAATATTACAAGTATATATATTTTAATTAACTTATCTAATATTCTCTTTTGAAACTTATCTCAATTAATTTTTTAAAAAATAAAAATAAAAATTTATTATTATTTTTTTTTATGATTTATAATAATATAAAACTTTTAAATGTGGATTTATATAACGCAATTAAACGTAAGATTTTAACTGAGGTATAAAAAACAAAAAACTACAGTTAGAGATAAGACTTTAACTACGGTATAAAAACCCGCAGTTAAAGATAAGACTTTTAACTACGGTTTTTATATACCACAGTTAAATGTAAGACTTTTAAAGGCGGTTTTATATACCGTAGTTAAATGTAAGACTTTTAAAGGCGGTTTTATATACCACAGTTAAAAACAAGGTATTAACTACGGTTTTAAATACCGCCGTAAAATTTCGCCGTTAAAAACACATTTTTTACTAGTGATCGCTACTATCTCTTTCTTTTCTTCTTCCTTTGTTTCTTCTCTTAGTAAAATGCTCTCTCTTTCTAGCAATAATAGAATGAATAACATTCTTAGGTTTTACTTGTTTAATTAAATGCTTAATTGGATTTGGACCCATCGTTGTTATCTATGTAGTTAAAGAGTTTATTGAAATAATCTCTTCTAAACAAGATCTTACATTCTTTAAGCATACAATATCTATTTATTATTTATTATTTATTTTCACTCTATGAAACAACTTTACTATTGTCTATTATTAACCAGGCTAAGGGGATTTTTCTTTCACCCTAGCCTTGTCTAGGTTGTGGGAAGCATGGCTTCATTCATCTTGTTAGTGACATCAAATGATGAACTGTATGTATTTCACTAGAACGCTCTTCAATTCTTAGGCCGTGTTCGGTTTGAGTTTTAAAATAATTCAAACAAAATCAAATATCACTTCACTCCCCTTTTATCCATCACGTACATCATTCAAATCATTAACCAAAATACTAAAATAGTCTTTATTTTAAATTATTATTTTTTATTTTATTTTTATATATCAATACCCTTTAAGTCTTTTTATCAAAAATAATTATTACCTCCTCAAAATTATCAGCAATCATTATTTTTTTTTCTTTCTCTAAATTTTTCAAATAACCCCAATCCAAACAAGCGCTAAAAAAACTTATTTTGATTTGAATTTTTTATTACAAATTATAAATTTTCCTGTCGGGATCTTCAAGTTTAAGACATATTACAATGGGGTAAAATGTTAATTTTTTTTTATCTATATATATACATAGTTATACATCAAATTTATACTTCTTTTATAAAATTGGATGGGTTGATAATTGTTCTTTTGCTTTATTACATGTCTTAACTTTTAGCTTGCATGTAACGGTGATGTTTGACATTTTTGTGTTTTTATATTATGTTTTGTCATCCTCGAAACATCAATAATAAAACAAATTGTATCATGACCACACACACTATTCTACCTAGCTACAAAAATGTGTTGTTATGATAGCATGTTGCCAACACTTTAAAGTATATACATAATTAGTCAAAATCATATGTCGACTATTGTCCTTACAATCCAAAACCAATATAATAAAAGTTTTTCAATTTTATTTCAATCCAGTCCCTAATTGATAATTCTCCAAATGAAGAGTTAAGGCTGAAGTTCAGGACTAAATTTAAGTTAACAATAACTTTAATTTTTTATCCCTTCTTTTATGTATACTTGTCCATGGTTTAATTATAACAAGTGCATTTAAAAAAGAAAATCTCTTAATATATCCAATCTTTACTAAATAAAAAAAAAAATTAGTAATGACTAATGAGAAGCATAGATTAGTGATCAGTTAAAAATGTGTCTCCTGAAATTTTAATATAACATTATAAAATTATAAATAGTATCTTATTGACTAAGGAAGCGAATGAGTCAACTAGTGTAGGTAAAAACATTTAATATTTAATTTTTGTGTTTTCCAAAACAAAAACATTAATATTTTATACTTTTTTCATTGGATTTCTCGAACCCATTGTTTAGAGGGCCATAAAGAAACTAAAGTTGACCTAACATTTTGTTTTTTTATTTAAATTAACTCTCAAATTTCAAAACAAGTATGTATTTATCCTTTAATTAACTCACATCACTATTCAAAGTTCAAACAAAGGGACTATTTGAAAAATAGTATAATGTAATAAACAAACACGCCTTAGTAAAAATAAATAAAAACAGGGCCCATATGGGAAAGTAAAAAAGAGGAGTAAAAAAACAAACAAATAAATAAATAATAAAAAAAGACAAGAGAAGGTTTGCTTGTCCGATAATGTCGGTGTTCTCTTATGTGACATCATGATGACGCGTTGATTAGTCAGCAAAACCCGATTCCCATCTGCCTAACCGCCGGCTATCTCTCCCGGAAACCTAATCCATGTATCTGATTGTATTATAAAAAATATTTTAAAAACAATTAATCTATTAAAAATATATACAAAATATCAAAATAATAACATTTGCATACAATTTTTTATTAAACAAAATGGTAAGATTGAATCTATAAATAATTATAGTCAATTATAATTGTTTAAAATAATATTTTTCTTGACTAAATAGTGTAAGAATACAAACCAACTAAAAAAATAAAGTCTTTCATTTGAATTGTTAACAATATAAATATAAGATTCAACAACTTAATAACAATAAAAATTATAATTAATTATTTATTTGTTTATATACATACTTAATTATTCTCATATTTCAAACAAAAAATTATAATAATAATTAATTAATTAATAGTCAATAAGTTAAATAATACAACAGTTAATTAAAAATAAAACTTATAAATTACCCTAAAGTTGGTATATCTAGAAAATTATTCATAAATTTAATTAAACTATATATTTCGAATATGGAATTAGTTTAGTCATTTGAATAAATTTAGTATAAGATATTAATTATATATCAATTTTATTATATCAAAATTAACACTATAATACTGGACATTTTTTTAAAATTGGTTATGTATAATTTATACCGATTAAAATGTCCCTCGTTATCTATTTTCTTAGTATAGTGGAAATAAATGTGGATATCTCCAATTTTTTTAAAGTCCTGGGTTAAAGTATGTTAGGTGGCATGTCGAGTTAAATTGATTTAAGTGTGTTTAACTCACGGGTATTATTCGTACTCCGAAGGAACAACGAACCCAACATTTAAAAAAAAAAAAATCACCCATAATGAGTCGACATCAGGTTATTTAAAACATTGTTTTCAAATAAAGGAAAGCATGATTGAATTAATGGATATAGGATATGAAAACTGTGCATGAGAAATGAGATGTTACATTTGATGATCCACTAAATGATGAATTTAGTAAATTGGTGGCTTTAGACCATGCAAGTAGCATCACAAAAAGGTGTGGGGGCCGGACCTATCGATCTATTCTATAGCCCCACACGGTCACCTCCACTCAAATCAAAATCCCCCCATCAACCTAAAAGGTAGAATCAACCTAATCACTTTTATCCCCCCATCAATTAATTCATAATTCATCACCCTGGATCTCACAAAAGTTATTATATATATGACCCATCATTTTAATTTATCCATTCATTATTAGAGTTTAAATAACTTAAGTCTTGCCTAAAACATTAAAATAAAATAACACATATATAAATAGAAAAAAAAAAATTGAAAGAAGGGGAGTGGGGTAAAAAGGGGGGACGGTTCTAGAAAGACATTCTTGTAATCCAAGCAAGAATTTTATTTATTTATTTTTACTTTCCAGTTAAAAGTTGAAAAACAACTAGGGTAAAACAAAAGAACCCAAAAAAAAAAAAAGAAAAAAAAAGGAAACCGGAAAGAAGATCTAACTAGTATGGGAATTCACACTGACAGGAGAGAGAGGCATTGTATTATTTTGAAAAGATCCCACGTGGAGCCCAAACCCAGTTCACACTGAACCGGTTACCGGTCAACAACCACCGTCCACCGTCGTATAAAACCGTCGCCGGACCACTAGTCGGTCATCATGCATTAATTGACTAAAACGGTGACCACTTTGACCCTTGTCCGTACATATAAATATATGATATACCTCCACCTGTCGGTCATTTCATCACTAATTCTAAAAATAAAATTAATAAAAAAAGATATATTTGAGCAATTTCTTCACGTAACACTGAAAAATATCCATAAAATGAATAAAATCCCCATTTACTAAACGATCCCGTCTTCCTCCATCCTTCTTCTATTCTCTCTCTCTCTCTCTCTAGCTTTTCTTGTTTCTTCTTTCACACTCTTTCCAGCTTTCACTCTTCAAATGAGATAAAAGATCAAATCTTTTCAACTCCGATCGATCATCGATGGCGAATTCGACTTCGTTTCCATTTACAGGTATCTATGACGACGGCGGCGTCGATGGAGAGATTTTAAAGGGTTCTTCATCAAGTTTTGGGTTCATGGATATGCTCGGGATTTCAGACAGTTACAACCCTTTTCTATTCGATCTATTTCAGCCACCGCCGGTTTTACCTCTTCCGTCGCCGGCGTCGACATCAGAGGTAGTGAATACACCCGTCACACCGAATTCGCCGGCGGCGTCGAATTACGAAGCAGTTGAAGCAGGATCACTAGATGATGAAGAAGATGAAGATGAGCGAAATCAAGACAAGACAAAGAAACAGTAAGTTTTTGTTTCATTTAGATTTGATTTTTATGATGTAAATGTTCCAATTTGTAACTAATATTGGTGGGTTAAAATTTAATTTAGGTTAAAACCGAAAAAGAAGAAGCAAAAAACGGAAAGGGAACCCCGATTTGCGTTCATGACAAAGAGCGAAGTTGATCAATTGGATGACGGCTATAGATGGAGAAAGTACGGACAAAAAGCTGTTAAGAACAGCCCTTATCCAAGGTACGATATATATATATATAATTTGATTTGTTTTTCTTATTTTAAATTTTTACAAAATTTATTAATTTAAATAACTCAGGAGTTACTACCGTTGCACTTTTGCATCATGCGGCGTGAAGAAGAGAGTTGAGCGATCTTCTGATGACCCTTCCATTGTCATAACGACATATGAGGGGACCCACAAACATCCTTGTCCGGTCACACAACGTGGGATTAACATCGGAATGTTTCCCGGAACAGCTAATTCTATGTTCGGCGGTGGTGGTGGTGGTGCCGGCGGCGGCGGAAGTATTAACAATTCCTCTTTTGTGATGCCACAGTTACAGGCGGCGGCTCATAATCAATATCATGATTTTCATGATCATATGATTAATCAACCCTATTTTGAGAATAACATAACTGCTGCAGATCCACACCAGCTGATCACAACTTATAATAATTCTAGTACTAGTACTATTCCCATTACATCTAATTCGATTCCTACCTTTTTACAAGATTTACTGTTTTGCCCTTCAACGTTAATGTTAAGAGATCAAGGGTTACTTCAGGATATGATCGTGCAATCCCACCATTGGAAGGATCCTAAAGAGGAGGCGCAGCTAGGGTAATTATATATGTTCATCATCATCAATCACCATTATCAACTGTTTCTTGATAATATTCATTTTCTCTCTCTAGCTATTAACAGAACTTATCTACTACAACTAGCAGCTTGTTTGTGTTTAATTTATTTTCTTCTTTGTACTTGAAAAGGATCATCACGGATATTCATGATTCATGATCGATCTACCATATGTAATTAAATCTTCATTTTGGGCTTCTCTTTAATTCGATTGATTCTTCTTCTTCTTCTGGTTTAATGGTGGTGTTCTGCTAAGAAGGGGTAAAATTGTAAGATGGTACTAAAATTAAGTCTAGGGTTTTGGTCATATATATATATATAAGCTATAACTATTCTAGACTAGACAAGTTGGTAGACATCTTTTTCAGGGTATCATGTTTAATAATCTTATACATTATGAAACAGAAGATAGAAGATATGAAGGAACAAAATCTAAATGCCATCAACTTGAATTATGTTCATTGAGCTGGACAAACCCTAGCAATGCAATATATTGTGGAAATCAAACAATTAATTATTCTATCATTTCTCTTATAACTAGTTAAACATATATAATTTGTTGTCAAGGGTATAGTTTTATTTGAAAGGTTTATTTGATCTTTAGTTATATTGTCTCGTGAAAGTAATTGTATTGACAAGGAGAAAATCAATTAAACAAAAAGAACCTCAAGAAAATAGAAACTATGGAATATTGAAACCGCGCTATCCAAATCAAAGTATCAAAAGAATTGTTAAAACACATAGTTATGAAATCAACTAATTAAGATGCACTTCAAGCTCGATTTCCATCAAGGGGTGTATGGTGAGAATGATAGGGCATTGTTCTTCTCTAACCATATCTAAAATCGCTAGAGTTTTTGTATATGTATACGAATCTTTGATTAGACGATCCTAACTTCATTTTCCTTCATGCTCCGTGCAATATTCACAATGATTTTTTCTCATATACATTTTAGGTCGTTGATTCAGTATCTTTCATTATTACAACAAAATTGAAATCAAAGTTCTATGAAGATGATTCCCACCCTTCACTTTGCATACAACTCTCTCATTGATCAATTTGCAATTCATTCTATGGAAAGATATATAGGATTGTCTAGCTAGAGAGCAGTTCAACCAAGAATAATATAAAAGAAAACATTTCACATTAGGAATAATATAAAATAGTTGATCATTAAGAAGGAGTCATATGACATGTCTATGAATTCCCTAGCTAACCATCGATCCAAGACATTAATTATAATCATCTTCTACGGCTAGCTAGTTCTAGATTGATGATATTTTTAGTTTTGTTTTCATTTTAAAGATTAATTAAACTAGAACCGGGGAATATTTAATGTTTCTTGTTTTCGAATTTGAATTTATCTTTATTTGTTTCCTAAATTAAATTTGTGGTTTCTAAATGAGATGTAGTCCATATATAGATTCATTTAAAGTGTCTTTATTATGTACTAGTAATAGACAAATCTATCTTAAGCACTACTAAATTAAAGTTATGTCGCAATTCAATGTTACTATGACTAGTTTATGAAGGAAAGTGGTTAAATAAGTTAGGGTTCTAATCTAATGACCTATATATATATATATATATATATTGTTGTGTAGAAAGGAAGGGAAAATAAATTGACACCCATATCAACTTGTCTCTATATATGGTTTTAATTTATGGCCTATGGTGGTGTGGAATCAATGGCTAATAATTAAATGCAATGACAGTTATGGTCATGCATGATTACTTGATGAAATTGGTTCTTCTATACAGTACAAATTAATTGATGAAACTTTTTTTTATTATTTTTTAATTAATTAATGGAAAACCATCATTTTCCAATAGGTAGTATAAATGGAATATCTTTATTTTTTTGTGTATTTACACGTCGCCCACATATTGTAAACTTAGTCTAGAGAGAGTGATTGAGAGTTTCTTTAAGAAAATAAAATAAATTATAATTCATTATTTGGAATACAAATAGTTGCAGACCCTTTTTCTGTATGAAGAAATGTGATGTAAATTTAGCATGTGACATAAATTAATGTACATTTCTTAACCTACCTATGGAACATCAAACATCCATATTGCATTTATTTATTTATTTGTGGGAAATGGGTAAGGAAATATCTGGTTTTAACTCCCAACTGTTTTAATTACTTTGTTTCTAATTAACTTCAATTATTATATGCCAATATTGTTTAATTATTTTTTATGTTTTGAATTTTGGTTTAATTATCTATTTTTTATCATGTTTACAATATTATATAGTGACTAAATATATTTTTTCTCAATAAATTAAACATTTATTTCAAAAAAAAAAAATGTAATGATGATTGGTGTGTGTAATAGAACTATGTAAATTTTTTTTTGTACCTGTTGTTGATTTTGATTAGTCATGTTTTTGTAAAATAATTTAAGTAGTATTAATATATAATACTAAAATATTTTAGTTAATAAATTAAATGATATAATTGATTAGAGAACTTATTAAATAATATTTGAATATAATTTGAATATTTTTTTAAAACATAACCCAACCAGCCTTAATTATATATCAAATTTTTAAGCAAATATGTATGATTAAGTTTTCTGTAATATTTTAAATGTTGGATACAAAATAATATAAATAATTAACGGGTCCATAATTAAGTACTCTTGTTGTCATAGAAAAACAATTACGAAGATCATTATGTTCATTTAAGAATATGTATTATGTTTTTCTCAAAACTAAATTATATATATTGGCATAACTCAAATATATTTGAAGTATAAATAGTCTTACAAAGAGATTAAATTAGTTGATTAGTCCTAATAACATTTTGTAGATTAAAGAAATTTAGGTTTGATTACTCTTAATAACATTTGGTAGGATTGTTCTAATTTATTCTAAAATATAAATTAAAATAATAAAAAAATAATAAATACAATATTAATGTTTTTTATTTAAAAGAAAGAAATAGTTGTCAATAATTCAATATTAGTGAATATCATTTTGTTAGACTATTTTAGAAAAAAGAAGATAATTAGATATATATAATATTTTAACTTTAAAATAATTTAGTCTAATTAGCTAACTATCTTCTTTATAAATTCAAGAATATAAAGACTGAGTTTAAATAAATTTTATGAAATATTTTTATTAAAAAACATTTTTTTTTTTAAAATTTTGGGTGAATTAAGTATAACCTGAGTTGGTTTTCTTACCGAGATTGTTACAAATAATCCACCAATAAATAAATAACAGTGCTTTTTAATTATTTCTCCTAGAATTTTTTTAAAATTACTATTTTGTAAATAATTTAAAAAAAAGGGTTTGCTAGGGTGTTACTAAGCTAATGAAAACTAAAATCTGTCCACTCAATTGAGATTGAGCTCACTAAGTAACATATTTCTGTGTTAAATCCTTAGCATGAACAAACATAAAATATATTATATTTTTTATTATTATCAAATATTAATAAAGAAATTAGTGTTATTAATTAACTACCCCAAATTTGATATGGCTATTTTGATTACTTTAATTAAATAATATATAAATTTAAAAAGTACCGCTTTAATTTGTAATAAATTAACCTCGTGAATTTTGCATATACTTGTGTTAATAATAAAAAAAATTATATATAATATATTATTATATTTATATAAAATTAATGGTAGACAACCATGTATTTAGATAATAGAAGAAGATGCTGAAATACTAGGAAAAAGAAGTGTGTTTATGATAAATCAAAAAAATAGCTGTAAAGTGACTATCCATAATCGATAATTCAAATATTCTCTGACATACACTAATTTAGCCGTATATTCATAGCAGCTGTAAACCAAATTAATATTTTACAACATTTTATTTATTATTTTCAATTTCTCTTATATATTTTTTTAATTTATTTTTTAACCCCACATCTTTTCATTTTGACGGACAGTAATAGGAATCATGATAAAAAGAGATCTGAGGTTGTTTGTTCTTGTTTGATGTCGAAATAATTTTTTTTCTTTTTTACTTTTCATTTCTTTATATGAGAATTGATTTATTTAAGTTATATTTAATATTCTAAGTATAGACATTCACTTTTTACTTCAATTTATAATTTTAAATTAGACAAATTGATTTTTAAAATTTATAAACGGGCAGCTAACAAGTTTGGTAATGGTGTCTTATCAATCCGATTCCAAATTAATTAAATTTTAAATTTTTTGAAAATAAAACAAGAAAATAAATAGAATAGAAAAAATATGTCTTTTAACCCAAAAAAAATGGCGGAGACCATCGCTCGTCGGGAATCGCCAGTACAGAGAGGACGGACTGTACCCAGCGGAAGGGTTTAAATGAAAATATATTCTAGAGGCTATTAATTATTAAAATAATTAATCAAATAAAAATTTATTCAAATTTAATTTATTCCAACATTGCCTCAATAATTTTTTAGAAAATTATTCCTCCAAGCGGTTTAGTAAAGATATCGACAAGTTGCTCCTCACTTCGACAATGTTTAATATCAACTTCATCTTCAGCAACAAGTTCTTAATAAGTGAAATCGAAGATGAATGTGCTTCGTTCTCCCATGTAACATTAGATCTTTAGGGACGGAAATTGCATAACTATTATCATAAATATAAAGTTGTAGGATTATGCAGCTTGAAACTCAAACTTTCAAGAATTCCTCTTAACCATAGAGTTTGACATCCAGTTGTAGAAGTCGCGGTATACTCTACTTTGGTTGTAGAAAGCGCCACAATTAGTTGTTTTTTCGAGCTTCAAGAAATAGCTTCACTTCCAAGATTGAAAACATAGCTGAAAGCACTCTGTGAATCATCACTACTTCCTCCAAGAAATTTGTCTGTATAACCAACAAGTTTGTTTGTAACTTTTGTTTCATAGAATATGCAATAATCAATAGTTCCTTTAACGTATCTCAAAATCTTCTTTGTCTTTTAATTCCCAGTGATTTGAATAAGGTTTCTCCATAAATCTACTAATCAAGATTACCGCAAACATAATGTCGGTCCGGGTGGTAATAAGATACATCAAATTACCATCCAAGCTTCCAAACAAAGTTGGATTCACAAAAGTTCATTCTCCTTTCTTACTCAATTTCAAACATATGATACAAGGAGTTGATACTCGATTGGCAAACTCCATCTTGAATTTCTTCAAAATTTCAATAGCATATTTCTTTTGAAAAATAAAAATTACAGTCTTCGATTGAATAACATTGATTCCAAAAAAAATGAAGCAACTTACCCAAATCAGTCATCTCAAAGTCATTCATCATAAAGATTTAAAAATCACTCAACATTTCTGAATCATTTTTTGTAAGATAAGACCATCCACATAGAGACTTACAACCAGAAAACCATCATTAGAATTCCTTTTATATAAAGAGTATGCTCAAAAGGGCATTTTTCAAAACCAAACTTTAGAAAATAATTATTAATTCGGTTATACCATGCACGAGGGCATTGTTTTAATCCGTATTATAAGGAATATACCAATTACATAATATATATAAGGAATAAATCAATCAAATAATATATTGATTTATTCAAATAATTTGTAAATATTTGATTCATTCTTGTAATCCCTATATAAATGGTACGTTAATATCAATAATAAATCATCCAAAAACTTCATTTCATCATGGTATTAGAGCAGTCGATAACCACCACCACTACGCCTCCACCGTCCATCACCATCTACCAATCAAACTGACGCAGCATATATAGGTAATCTTCATGGAGGGCATATCTTATTGCTCTCCTCACGACATGACCTACTAGGATACATGGATGGTTCCCTATAAAAACCAACCCCACATGCTGATGGTTATAATGTAGTGGATGTCATGCACTAGATCCGACAAAATAACATTCTACTTGCGGTTGTTTTAAGTTCCCTCTCGACAGACATCTTACCCCTCATCTCGTCCGCTACATCATCATGCGATGCATAGAGTATCCTCACTAGGGGTGGCCAAAAAATCCGATCTGAAAGATCCGTTTCGTTGTTCTGGCCGATCTGATCCGAAAAATTCCGAATCCGATGGATCAGATTCGTATATTGATTCAATCCGATATTTTTACCGGATTTCCGGATCAGATACAGATAGGACAAAGAAATCAGATACTCAAAGCCAATCCGGTGAGTTATAAAATTTAAAAATGAAATTACATATTCATAAAAATTACAAACCCTAAAGGCCTAAACAATTGTTAGTCTA
This sequence comes from Impatiens glandulifera, assembly GCF_907164915.1. Lineage (NCBI taxonomy): Eukaryota > Viridiplantae > Streptophyta > Magnoliopsida > Ericales > Balsaminaceae > Impatiens > Impatiens glandulifera. The sequence continues at coordinate 11,716,455 of NC_061862.1, read as the reverse complement.
TTTTTATTATTTGTTTGAAATAGTATTTTGATAATTTTTAATAAAAAAACATCCGTCAATTAAAATAATTCTCTGTTTTACCCAAACAAAAATATTATTAAATAATTAATAATCAAACAAGACCTAGCTAATCTCTCTTGGGTGGACCAATGTCTTTTTGTTTTAAAAGAAATATTGATTTCATTTTGGCATTTGAATTATATTTTTGAAATGTATTGCAGTTATGAGTTGAATTCATAACTGAGATCCTTAATAAAACAGTTTATATTTTTTAGCATATGAAAAAAATAGAAATATAAAAAAACAATCGGATCGATGGGTATCTGGTTGGCCGATTCGATCCGATCCGGTGTTTTCGGATCGAATATTGGTCAGATACGGATCGATTTAAATAAAAAAATAGAAATGGATATCCGATCCGAAATACCAGATCAGATATGATATGTAGGTTTGTCCACCCCTAATCCTCACTCGCCTTTGTGTGGGTCGTTCGCGAACCCGTGTCAACTAGTTGAAGAGTGACCTATATCAGGTGGAGATTAAGGATCATACCATCATCCAATATCTTCATTACATGAAAGTCAGAGCTGATGAATTGGCTCTCATCAACAAACATGTCAGCATATTTAATCTCACACTTTTTGTCATCAATAGATTGGGCTCGGAGTATGCTACAATTGTTGGGCCGATCTGTACCTACGAGACACATTTATGTTATGAGGAACTAGATGACATCCTCTTCGCTCACGAGCAGACCCTCCCAACGTTCTCTCCATGCCACGACCAATGAAGTCGTCTATCATCATAGTTCATCAAGTTTGGGACGTGGTTTCCGTCGTGGTGGTTCCCGTAACAACTCCAACTACTACACACAAAATTATGTCAGTAGTTCCAACTGTGGGAATTCATACGGCTCTAACCAGAACCGTAACATCAAGAATTTCAGCCGTGAACCACATTCAGGTATCCCTCCCCCAACTAATTGATCTTCTATTATGTCAGTAGTTCCACTGTGGTTTTGTTGGTCACGCTTCTCCTACTCGTCGTCGTGTACATGTCTCAGTTTATTACGCTTCTCCGAATTCATTATCGCTTGCAAGCCCATGGCTAGTAGATTTTGACGCCTCACATAATTTGACCTCCGACCTCCATAATATGTCGATTCACTCTTATAATGTCTTGGGGTCGATCGTGATATCTTCTGGTCCCATAGCTTAGCATGTATCGCGACGAGGCGGACACGTGGCAATATGGGGAAACATCATATCGTGGGATGGCTCGAGGTTTTTCAACCTTAGTTTCGTGTCAGACATCGTTTAAAATAAAACATTTAATTTTTAAAAGATTTTGAAAATACCTGAAACGCTAAAAAATAATTATGTAAAAATAATTAATCCTTTGTTCAAATTTAAAATAATCTGGGAGGCTAAATAATAATTTAACTAAAACCCGATTTAAATTAATTAAATATAACCAATTTAAAGATTATTTATTTGAAAATTAGAGTCGCCAAGAGATTTTATGAAAATCAATAAAATGATATGTGTACAAACGTATTTATACTAGAGTTTTTGAAAATGTGGTTCGTTGTCTTTTTACGCTCGGGAAAAGACTTTTGTGCTATGTCCTCCGCGCCCGCCTAAGGAAGGTTTTCAAAAATTCTTTTAAAATAAACAGTGTCTAGCTTTTATAAAACCAATTATAACATTTATTATTTTTAATTAGTAGTCCAATGGTCCTAAGTAAGGATGAACTATAAATAATTGTACAAAATAATTTTAAGTGGTGTGTACCTGACACTGGTGAAAAAGGGGTCAAAACCGAGAGTAAAAACTCTCGGTTTTGACCCTATAACTTTCGGTATAGACACATTATCGAAGGTTTTGGTTACTCTCGCCATCCCTCGGTATTGACTCTCTCGGTTTTTCCATTTGTGCAAAAACCGAGAGTTTTCTAATAACTCTCGGTTTTCTTCCAATGGAGAAAACCGAGAGTTATTAGAAAACTCTCGGTTTTCTTCAAATGGAGAAAACCGAGAGTTATTAGAAAACTCTCGGTTTTCTTCAAATGGCTAAAACCGAGAGTTATTAGAAAACTCTCGGTTTTCTTCAAATGGAGAAAACAGAGAGTTATTTGAAAACTCTCGGTTTTCTCCATTTGAAGAAAACCGAGAGTTTTCTAATAACTCTCGGTTTTCACCCAAAGAGAAAACCGAGAGTAATATTGAAAACTCTCGGTTTTCTCCATTTGACCTAAACCGAGAGTTATTTGTGAAACCCTCGTTTTTTCCACAAATGGAAAAACCGAAAGTTTTCATATAACTCTCGTTTTTCCTCTTTGGGTAAAAACCGAGGGTTTGTCATATAACTCTCGGTTTTCTCTTTGGGTCAAAACCGAGAGTTTTCTAATATCTCTCGGTTTTCCATTTGAAGAAAAACCGAGTGATTTCAATATCACTTTCGGTTTTTTCCCGTAATTTTTTTAAAAATTTCAGATTATTTTGCTCGCAACCAAAACCTGTTCAGCCAAACCAAACAATCAATGATAAAAGAAATGCCACATACATTAAACGATCACATTAATTGATCATTATCATTACAAAATTCGAAACCAAACTAATAATCCGAAAAATCAGTTATAAATTCAAATTTACACAACTACTAATTAAAACATGTTTTGCATCGAAACAACCTTAGTTTGTGGGGGGAGGAGGTGGTTGTTGCCTCATATACAATTCGATTCTCTCCATTCTTGCGTTCATCTCTAACTTCTCCCTCTCCATTCTTGTCACCATTTCTTTCTTTTCCGCTTCCATTTCTTCCATTCTTCGCTTTCTTTCTTCATCCCTCTTCTCCAGTTCCTCCAGCTTGAGCTTCATTATTTGATTCTCTTCTAACAATCGCTCATTGTTTCGCTGTGAACTGTTTCCACTTCGACGATCCTCACGAAAGTGTGTGGGTCGGACGCCTCATCCCATTCCGAACACTATCCCGTGTTTTTGTTGTCCGAACACCCTCTCCGTCAATTCAAAATCCGATATTCCCGGTTCGTTACTAACAACCTCCTCCATCTCAACCTGCACAATTCAAATAAAATATCATTTCTATAATAAAAAAACTAGGCATATTCAATTCACTTACAATTTTCTCTTGCACGTGTTCGTCCGGGACGGGTGTTGGGTTTTCTTTTGTCGGTTTGGGGGTACGGGTCCTCTTGAATGCTTCAATTACAGACGGTGTCCGTCCCATTTCAATCGCCTATTGAAATAAATGATTTATATAATTAATAGGTATCTTTAGATTAAGTTATTACAAATAATGTACTTACCAACTCGTCTTCAATTTGTGCAAACGGTCTACTTCCCGTTCGATGCGGGAATTACAACTTCTTCCTGTTCTTCATATTTTTAGAACTGTTTCTCTGTATTCGAAATAAAAAATGAAGTTAGATTAATTAATATCAACTTTTATTTGAATTATGAAACCATACCTTAAATGTTTCTGTGAAGAAATGGTTGCGACACACAAACTCCCAATCATCTCGATCGTAGTCCGGTGGAGGATTAGCCAGTACCGCCGCCTCGTCTCTTTTGTGGACGCGTATATATGTCTTGTTCAAATCCGACCGCCATCTATCCCTGTAGACACCCCATTTTTACACCCTAGATACCTAATAAAAAACCCGGCCCGAAATAATACTCATGTTTGCTTATTGAACCGGGAAAACAAAAATAGAATCATCTCGTGGAAAACTGACCCGGTAAAGCTTAAAAGATAACGATCCAAAGGTCGAATTTCATAACGACTCTGTTTTCCCAACCCGTGACACGTTCATGTTGTACGTTTTGAAAAATCTTGAATTTTGAGTATAATGTTATTGTTTGCAAATTTGTGCAGAAAATGCTCAAAAAGAAGGAAAAACTACCGATTCAAGTCCTGGGAGCCAGCTGAAGCTATGTTGCACTTCTAAAAATCATATCTTTTGCACCAATGATCCATATTCAGTGTATGAGCTACCGTTGGAAAGCCCTTTGAATTACCTTTCCAACGACACCAAATACTTCTCCCAGTTCTCCCTGAAGCTCAGTCCAAGTCGCCCGCAGCGAAGGTGATGCGTGAGCTGACACGTTTTAGTGAGGCTAGTCTCCTGACCAACACGGACCATTTAGTAAGCAAAGGAGAAGATGGGGATGTCGGCAAGAGTCTTGCCTTTCCAATGGTACCAACCTCATTGTGGGAAAAGCTCTGTGCACAAAGTTATGGGCTATTAAAGTTATGAAAATGAAAACCGCGGGATTGAAAAGATTGAAATGGAGGGGTGACTTTAAAATCTCATAACTTTGGATAGGAAGGTCCGTTTGGGTTCATTCAAAAAGGAGATTCACGTTCGTGGTGTTAAGAATTGGCAATAAAATTTTCACAATTTTTTGAGCAAAAACGCGACCGGAGTGATTCGTTTAGTGTGAAGGTGCAAAGAAAGAAAAATGGAAGAGGAGAAAAACGGAAAAAAAAAAAAAAGGGAAAATATATATTTTTTCTTTTCTTCCAAGCGTGCCCTTCAACTTTTGGGCTAATTACAAATGAACCCCTGTAATAAAATTAAAAAGGGGGGAAGATGAGTTTAAGGAAAAAAGATTTTTTCAGTTGGTGAATTTGAGAGAGAGATAGCAGTTTTTTTTTAGTTCTTGGAGCTGGGGGAGCGGTTACAAAAATCCTAGAGAGTTTTTGGAGATTGTGACCATTGTTGAAGAAGGAGAAGGAGTGATCCGAGCTCATTGCCTTGGACGATTGGATCAACGAACGTGAAGAACGGAAGAAACTTTGGCTAAAGCTTCTTTGAATCCGGTTGATTCATTTTGTTTCATCTCCTTTTGCTAATCAGGTAAACATTCAAACTGAATGATGTTATTGAAAGGTTGATTGGAGCCATCGATTATGAACACCGATGCCGTTTGATGATTAGAAGTGTGATTACAGTTTGTTTCATACAAATTTTAAGTATGTTTCCTTTGCTGCTGTAGTTATTTACAATTGATTGAATGCTTGGATGATTTTCGTTTGATTCTGGCTGATAGATCTTGGATTATGAGTAGTTAAGATTGAGGATAGGATTAGAAACCAGTCCCTTATCTCTCTATTTCTCTCTCTTTTCAAATCTATGTTCATCACTCTCACCGGAGCAGCTTCCTCACTGGTCATTTCAATGTATAAGTTTTTATCACTAGAGAGATTTCTCCAATGCCGGCTTTCTCTCATCAAGCTCTGACAACTTCCTCTCTCTCTTCAAGCTCTGACAACTCTCTCTTCAAGCTCTAGAGATTTTCAGTTTTTTTTTTTTTTTTTTTTTTTTTTTTTTTTTTTTTTTTTTTTTTTTTTTTTTTTGAAATGCCTTCAAACGAAGCTTGTTCATCTCCGAGAACTGAATAAGAGAAAGAAATATCAGATGAATATATGGATCAACACATATCTAATGGTTTCAGTGTTGTTTTTCCGGTTGAGGTATCGGAAGATCAAGCGGTTATTCCCGAGTTTACAATCGAAGATCCTCCAAAATTTGATCGAGCTCCTGAAAATGAAGAATCTATGTTCACTGATGAGGTAATAGAAGAAGAAGATGATGATATTACATTGAATATGGCGACATTGAAGCCTTCGCCAAGCGTTGGAATTAATCTCGATTCATTCGATCCTTCATCATCTATGTTTACTGCCGCTACTTGTGTTGGTAACGGTAATAGCCTCCGATCTAGTTGGGAGAGTGTTCCATCGATGACGGAAGAAGCTTGGGATCGATTGCAAAAGTCTTATGTTTATTTTAAAGGAAATCCAGTTGGTACTCTTGCTGCTCTTGATTCTAGTGCAGAAACATTGAATTACAATCAGGTGTTTGTGAGAGATTTCGTTCCTTGTGGTTTAGCTTGTCTGATGAAATTACCACCAGAACCTGAAATTGTGAAGAATTTTCTACTGAAAACATTACAATTGCAAGCTTGGGAGAAGAAGATTGATAACTTTACTCTCGGAGAAGGTGTACTTCCTGTGAGTTTCAAAGTTCTATATGATACACATCGTCCAAAGGAGACACTAGTTGCAGACTTCGGAGGCAGTGCAATTGGTAGAGTGGCTCCACTTGAAGAGGAGGAGGCTATCCTTGATGATATATTGAAAGGAAAAATCACTAGCAGTGATGCTATATACAATTCATTTACAGCAAGCAGATCAACAGATAACATTACAGAGATGGGTGAAATAGAATCTAATGACGGGAAACATAATTTTCTTCCTTCTACCATGACTGAAGACAGTGACAAACTCCTTGTAGACATTACAAAGGGTATTGCTCATCTTCCTCACAATCATAGCACCGCAAACGATTTGAATCCTGGAGTGATTTTGATTGATGACCTTGAATCAGAATATAAAATTCCGGAGGTTAACACCAGAATTTATCCCGACCAATTAATGTCGTTGTCTTCTAATGCTGACAAAGCCTACAGAAGGCTTGAGAATTGTGGTATTGATGTCAAGGCTTCTCTGCCAGAAATCTTGGATTCATCTTCTAGTGGGCATCCTTTCCACAATGACTTTGTATCTGCAGCTTCAGCTGATGGAAATGTGAATCTTCCAGATGATTCAAATGGTTTGTTTATTTCATCATTAGCATCTCAAAGTTGGGGAAACAACAACCTGCATCAGAAAGAAACCAATGTCAGTCAGTATCATTTGGCCAGCGGTTTGCAACCAGAAGAATTGAGTTTATACTATCTTGATCCTCAAGGAGAAATTCAGGGTCCATTTCTAGGGGCTGACATTATCTCATGGTATGAGCAAGGATTTTTTGCCACAGACTTACTAGTTCGTCTGGAAAATGCTCCTGGAGACTCGCCTTTTCAGGAATTGGGTGATATCATGCCACATCTCAGATTCACTGATGGACAACACTCCAGCATCAATGATTTACCATCTAAAACTGAACAGCACGGAGCTCTGGAAATGAAAGTAGGAACATCCTTATCTGACTCTGTTCCTGTATCTGAAATGGTGGATCAGCAGAATGGAGTAGCCAGGACAGAGACAAAAGAGGAGAATAAGAAGCAGCAGAATGAAGATCAAATGTTAGTTAGTTTAGCGGATCAAAAGGTGATTTCAGGGATGGAAGAAAGGTCTTCCCAACCTGTGTCTCCTTCTGAGTCCCAATCGGTTGAAGAAGAAGGTGTTGATAGTCCCAAAAGGGAGGAACCAAGTTCTCATTCTGTTCTTAGTCAAAATGGTTCTCATCCTCCAACTTCTGTCGAGGTTGCAAAGAGGCCCCTGGGCCTCTTTTAGTTTTAAAATAACCTGAAAACTTTAATTTCGAATTAATTTATTAATTCGAAATTAAAGTAGTCCCTGATCTCTTCCTGATGTTTTAATTGGACCCCTAAACTTTCTTTTCCTTTTATTTTGATTTAAAACTTAAAAAAAAAAAATTAAAATAAGCTTAGGTCATGTTTGTTTCCCAATTTTAACAAACCACCTTAAAATGATGAATCTATATTCAAACCACTTTCAAACTTCCTCAAATTTTCTCCAAAATTCCAAAATATTATTTTCTTCAAAAATAATTTTTCCCCGAAATTTTAAGGCTCGTTTGGAAAAATGTCTATCTTTGCTGTATCATACCAGGTGTTCTATAACTCCGAAAATTCCAAACTTGATTCCTGTGAGCTTTTAATAATATTTTTGACTATCATATTAAGTTTTTGGGATTTTGGGAATTATTTTTGAAAATGACTCATTTTAATGTGTTGTGTTCGGAGTTCTCTTTAACTCTGAAAATTTTAAACTGGGAAACACTCGGGATCTTAAGTTAATTCGCTCTCTTCTCTCCTTTGAGCAAAAGAATAGAATTCTAGTCCTCCAATCGAATTGTTATTCTCCTCATCTATCCTCATTTGATCTGTCTCGGGAATTCCGATTCTCGTTTTTCATTGCCAAAGTTGCTCTATGCCTTGCAATGCTCTTCGATGCTTTTCAATGCTTCGATGCTTTTCAATGCTTCAATGCTTTTCAATGCTTCAATGCTTTTCAATACTTTGTCCTCTTCAAACACCTCATGAATAGGACTAGCCCCTTGCAAATGATTAAGATATTCTCACACAAGCAAAAGAGTTCTGAACTCAGAACAAAAACGTAACAATCTTTCAAACATCATATGGCCAATTACTTAGGAGTAGAGACTGTCTGTAAAGACAGGCGTATAGGACATAGCGCCGTAGGCCCTTTCCTAATACGTAACCAAACACCGGACTCTTAAAATGAATCTCTGATTTTTCTTTTCTTTGGTTTCTTTGGGAAGTAAACTAAAGTGGCGACTCTCAAGTCAATTAGATCGATACATTTGCGAGTGTATCGATTTAAAACCTGTACGGGCTAATTCAATTCGGAAAAAGGGAGCGTATGCCAATCAATTAAAAAAGGGGCACACGCGCCAGAAAATCGGAAGGGAAACGTAAACGAACGCGTACAATCCCATATCTGATTGGCGTGTCCCAATCCGGTCTTTCGAAAAGACTCAATATCACCATTAGTAGCTTCGAACGGATCCTGAAGAAAATAACATCCAAATGTTAAAAATAATTATTTAATGACGTAATGTATAATCAAGTAATAAGTATTACCTTGATAGCAGTCCACAGTGAATCCAATTGGTCTGCACTTAAAGCCTTCCACTTTAGAAGACGGTGTGAGACGGCTGCGGGGTCCCGGATAACCGACCCCACATGTCTAGACCACCGTGTTCTTCCCACGTCTGTACCGCCTGGCCTCCCATCCTTCTCCCTAAACGTAAGAGGAATCCTTGTCCCCGCTACCCTCTTAGACAGCGCAATATTCTTGTTCTTTCCCCGTCTCTTGCTGGTAGAAGATTCTTCAAAATTATCAAAATCATAATTAGATATGTCAATCAATTTAAACACTAACTAATTTGTAAACGAGTTACATGTCGATGATGGGTCGGGAGTGGAACCGTGCTCCCCCTCGCCATCGCCATCCTCCTCCTCGATAGGCTCCTCGAGACCCTCGTCTGCAGCCTCATCGCTATCCACCATATCAGCAAATGTGCTCTCTATAAACTCTTGGAGCTCACTAGCCTCAACATCCTCGTCTGTTGGGGGAGGCGCAATAGCTATCGGCTCCACAACAATGGGTGGTTGGTCTCTAGAAGAAGATCCTCGGAGCTTTAAGGACTCGGATTGGGCAAGTAGGTTCTGGTATGGCTTTAACAATTTGCTGGGTGTCTTCCTCATACTCTTCCAAGTTTCTTTACGACCTTCAGACATTCTTAATGCATACCATTAATAAATGAGCGAATATTTGAAATGAAGTAGTAATAAGAACGAATATAATGTAACCAATATAAATCTACCTAATTAATTAATCTGAACTATTTATTTGTAAACCGCGGTTTTATTTTTGTCACAATCTTCCAACCGGGTCGGGCTGACATATCAGGGGCGTAGAATACTTGTTTCGCTTGACTCGCCAATATATACGGGTCTTGACTTTGAGTTTTCAAAATTCGGTTTACATTTACACTTACGAAGCCATATTTATCCACTTTCACTCCTAGTTCCCCCGAGTGTGTATCAAACCACTTACACTTGAATAAAACAACTCGTTTGTGAGAATAGTATTGTACTTCGATTATATCCGTTAAAACTCCGTAGTATGACATAGTTTCGGATCCGTTGTACCCCTCAACAACCACCCCACTATTTTGAGTGGTCAAACCTTCGTCGTGTTTTTCTGTACAGAATTTGAATCCGTTTACTTTACACCAAACATACATAGACGAGTACATACTTGGACCTTCTCCTAAGATCTTGAGGACTCTTGATATGTCGTTAATTTCTGCTAAATGGGCGACCTATATATGTATCCGAAATGAAGTTGTTAAAATTAATAAAAAGAGTTTGGATATATGGTTTATAATTTACTCACTCGATAAACCCAGTCTTACGTTTCGAGATTCTGAAGCAAAATCTGTATAATTTTCATCAAACGTCTTCTAAGTTAAGGAATCAGCGGGATGTCTCAACGTATCACTATCAACTCTTCCTTCTTTATGACATCTCATCATTGAAGCCGTTTTTGAGGACATGTATAGTCTTTGCAGTCTTGGTATTAAAGGGAAATATCTCAACACCTTTTTTGGAATGAATTTCCCGTTTTGCTTCTCCCGAACTGTCCCACTTGTTTGGTCGACTTTCCATCTTGAAAGACCGCAAACTCTGCAAGAATCTTCATTTATGTCGTCCTTCCAAAATAGCATAAATTTGTTCTTACATGCGTCTATCTTGTCATATTTAAGCCCAATATCAGTAATGAATTTTTTACTTTCGTAGTATGAGTTTGGCAATTGAGCGTCAATCGGTAATATGTAGTCTTTAAGCAGATGCAGCAACATATCGAACGAAGAATTCGTTCATTGACATACATTTTTTATGTGAAGTAGTTTCAGTAGTGCCGATGATTTCGTTATTCGAGCACCTTCATACAATGGCCGTTTGCAATCATCAAGCAATTTATAAAATCTATGCGCATCTTCGACTGGTTCATCGTATCTCGGGACGTCATTAACGTTGGGGAACATATCGTTTATAAATTCGTGCATATAACGTTCTTCATTGACCTATTCATTAACTATATTATTCATCTCCTGTCTCGCATCGTTGAATTTCGGCACGGCATCCTCCGACTGATCATCGTCATCATCATCATCATCATCTAAGTCATCGACATCTTCATCGACATCGTCATTAACCACTTGAGTAGTATGTCTCTTTTCTCCATGAAAATACCAATACTCATAATGAACATTTATTCCATAAATGATGAGGTGAGTCTTCACTTCGTCTATTTCCATAAACGCCGTGTTCAAGCATTTCACGCAGGGACATTTCACGGTTTGTCGGGATGTATTCCTAAGAGCATACTCGAGGAATTTGTCAACGCTTTCCTCGTAATCTGGATGATCTCGACGTAAGGTCATCCAGCTTTTATCGGGTACTTCCATATTTCTAATAAAATGGAAAACAACCCGCATTATTATTTACTTAAATTTGTCTAAATTAATTAGGCTTACATAATTGTAACATAATCGCTACCTAATCTATCATTATTCCAAAAGAATTCAACATAAATCTAACATTTTCTAACTAAAATTTCACCTAAACAAACAATAATAATCAAATCATTCAAATAATGACTCTAACCTAAATCAACAGTAATCAATTGATTCACAAACCTAACATAAATCTAAACTAAATCTAACATTTTCTAACTAAAATTTCACCTAAAGAAACAATAATAATCAATTCATTCAATAAATGACTCAAACCTAAATCAACAATAATCAATTCATTCACAAACCTAAATCTAACAAAATATAACATAAATCAAACCTAACATAAATCAAAATTAAATCTAACCTAAATCTAACATGAAAATCCAACATAATTCTGACAAAATTTAACCTAAATCTAACATACATAAACCTAAATTTAACATAAATCAAAAATTAAACTAACCTTGAAAGAAAAGAGCGACGAGGAAGAGCGGCGGATGTAGATCGACGGGCGGGCAGCGGGCGGATGAAGGTCCTAATCCAAACCTAATGACAAGAACTTTAACTAATCAAAATTAACCTAAAATCCAAATAAAACCTAAATCAAACTCAAAATAAACCAATATCAAATCAAACATAAATCAAACTCAAACCAATCCAATCTCAAATCAAACCTAAAATCAATTTCATTCATACCAAACTCAAATCAAACATAAATCAAACTCAAACCAATCCAATCTCAAATCAAACCTAAAATCAATTTCATTCATACCAAACTCAAATCAAACATAAATCAAACTCAAACCAATCCAATCTCAAATCACACCTAAAATCAATTCCATTCATACCAAACTCAAATCAAACCTAAAATTAAATTCATTCATACCAAACTCAAATCAAACCTAAATAAAACTCAAATCAAACCTAAATAAAAACTGAAATCAAATCTAAATCAAACTCAAATCAAACTAAACTCAAATCAAACCTAAAATCAAATTCATCAAACCAAAATCTAACCTAAATCAAACCTAAAACTAACCTAAATCAAGCTCAAATCAAACCAAAAAATCATCATATCTAACAAATTAGATAAATCAAACTATATAAATCAACTAACCTAAAATTATATCAACTAACCTAAATCAAATCCTAAATTTAACCAACAAATAATTTTAATCTAAACATATAACTCAAACTGACATTTGATGCAGGTGGTGGGCGGTGGGGCGGCGGCTGGGCGATTCTCCAATCGGCGGCGGCGGCAGGAATCCAATCGGGCGCGGCGGCAGTGCGATTCTTCAAGCGGCGCGGCGGCTCAGCAGTTCTTCAATCGCCGTCGAGGTCTTCAAGCGGCAGGCTGTTGGCGGCGTCGTCTTCAATCCGGCGTCGTCTTCAATCGAGCGTCGGGGAGAGTGAAGCGGGGCGGCGCAAAGGAGGAATCGGGCGGCGCAGAAGATGAATCGGGGAGAGAAGAAAGAAAGAAAGAAAGAAAGAAAAAGAAAGAAAGTCGCGGGTTTTGTTTTTTTAATTGGTCATTACCGAAAGTTTTATGAATAACTTTCGGTTTTGATCAATTAATTATTTCCGAGAGTTAATCACAAAACTCTCGGTTTTGATGTTTCATTACCGAAAGTTTTATGATTAACTTTCGGTTTTGATCAATTGATTAATTCCGAGGGTTAATCATAAAACTCTCGGTTTTGATCAATATTTCCGAAAGTAAGGTAATTAACTTTCTGTTTTACAACTTCACAAATTGTTAAATTTATTGGTTTCTCACTTTCTAATAACCTTGAACAACATTAATTTAACACATTTGATATCCTTAAAACATTTCCCAATCCATATGATCAAACATTACACAAATACATAAGATAATCCTACATAAACATTCATATACACTTCTCTATATGATCAAACACATTCTTGAACACTTTAACATTAAACACAATCTAAAATTTTCAAATAAAACACACACTTGATAATATTAGTTAGAAGTCTAGATTATAACCAAAAAAACCAATTAATTTAACAATTTGTCACATAGTAATTCCGAGAGTTAATCATAAAACTCTCGGTTTTTATGGGTATTTCCAAAAGTTTTACTCTAAACTCTCGGAATTACCATTTCACAAATTGTTAAATTAATTGGTTTTTTTAATCTTCTAATGACTTTGAACATTATTAATTTAACACATTTAATAACCTTAACACATTACATAAGCCATATGATCAAACTTTATACACATTCATATCATCATAAACACAAACATATAAATACACTTCTTTATATAATCAAACACAATCATAAACATTTTAACATTAAACACAATCTTAATTTTTAAAAAACAACACACACTTGATTAGATTAATTAAGATTCTAGATTGGAGTGTATCAAACCAATTAATTTTCCAAATTATGATTTGGTAACACCGAAAGTTAATAGTATAACTTTCGGTTTTTATGGGTTTCACTGAAAGTTTTAAGGAAACCTCTCGGTCCTGACCTTAAACAGGAAGGGTCAAAACCGAAGGTTTTCAAATAAACCTTCGGTTTTTACCCTTCCCCATACTTAGAAAAATTTCAGATTTTTTTAAATTGGGGTCAAAACCGAAGGTTTATTTGAAAACCTTCGGTTTTTACCCTTCCCCATATTTAGAAAAATTTCAGATTTTTTTAAACTGGGGTCAAAACCGAAGGTTTTCAAATAAACCTTCGGTTTTTATCCTTCCCCATACTTAGAAAATTTTCAGATTTTTTTAAACTGGGGTCAAAACCGAAGGTTTATTTGAAAACCTTCAGTTTTTACCCTTCCCCATATTTAGAAAATTTTCAGATTTTTTTAAACTAGGGTCAAAACCGAAGGTTTTCAAATAAACCTTCAGTTTTTACCCTTCCCCATACTTAGAAAAATTTCAGATTTTTTTAAACTGGGGTCAAAACCGAAGGTTTATTTCAAAACCTTCGGTTTTTACACTTCCCCATATTTAGAAAAATTTCAGATTTTTTTAAACTAGGGTCAAAACCGAAGGTTTATTTGAAAACCTTCGGTGTTTACCCTCCCCCATATTTAGAAAATTTTCAGATTTTTTTAAACTGGGGTCAAAACTGAAGGTTTTCAAATAAACCTTCGGTTTTTACCTTCCCCCATATTTAGAAAAATTTCAGATTTTTTTAAACTGGGGTCAAAACCGAAGGTTTATTTAAAAACCTTCGGTTTTTACCCTTCCCCATATTTAGAAAATTTTCAGATTTTTTTAAACTAGGGTCAAAACCGAAGGTTTTCAAATAAACCTTCGGTTTTGACCCTTCCCCTAGGGTCAAAACCAAAGTTTTATTTGAAAACCTTCGGTTTTACCCTTAGAAATTTTTAGATTTTTGTAAATGAGGGTCAAAACCGAAGGCCATGCTGTTTTTTTTAAACAAATAAGATGAAAAGTAAACAATAGTAAAATAATTCATTAACAACCTATTAAAACCAAACATAATAATAATAATTCATGAATATTAAAACAAAACACATAAAAATATTGTCATCGTTCGTACGGAAAAACTAATAAACACATAATAAATCTAGAAATTATTAGATGGGGTGGGAGGAGGGGGTGGTTGATTCAATCGACTCCTCAACAATACAAGTTCCTGTTCGAGATTCTCTAATCTCTGGGCCATTTCGGCCCTGTCCGCTTTAATTTCACTAAGCAAACGGCCTCTTTCCGCATCCCTTAATCGGATTTGTTCCATTTCCAGCGTCATCTTTCTTACCTCTTCCTCACGTGCCGCAATTTCTGATTGTGCTATCAGATTCTGGTAACACGGATGCAGTTTCTCCGGTGTACGCCGAAGTCTCTTCCATGAATCACCCATATCCTAAATGAATTTCAGATATATGTATATATATATATTAATCAAACAAAATAACGTTAACTAGCATAAATCTAGATAATATATATATATAAACTTAAGAAATCTAAATCTCATAATAAACAAAACAAAAAAAAACCAAATGAAACAAACATGAACGAGAGAAGAGAAGAACCGGCATGGAGGAGGCTAGGCGGCTGCGGCGCGGGAGAGAGAGAAAGGAGAGATGAGTTGAATGAAAAAGAGAAGGGTTAGGGTTTGTATTTATAGAGGTAGATGCCGAAGGTTTTCATATAACTTTCGGTTTTGATATTAGTCAAAACCGAAGGTTTATTAAAAACCCTTCGGAAATAACCATTACCAAATTTAGAATTTTTTTTAATTAAGCAAAACCGAAGGTTCTTTGTAAAACTTTCGGAAAAGAGAATTTCAAAAAAGGTAAAACCGAAGGTTCTTTGAATAACCTTCGCAATTAACCCACATCCAATACTTAGAATTTTTTTGGTTTTTTGGGAAGGTAAAAACCGAAAGTTCTACAAAGAACTTTCGGTAATAATTAATAAACCCGAAGGTTTTACGCCCCCCTCGGAATCTATTTTTAATACCGAAAGATTTGTTCCTCTCGGGAGTATTTATGAGAGTTTTACAAAACCTTCGGGAAAAACCGTCGGTAAAGGTCCTTTTTTTACTAGTGTGATGCGTCAGTGTTTAAATTTAACGAAACCTAGAAAATGTCAAAGGAGAATGTTAGAATTAAATAAAAATAATGATGAACTAAGCAGAGTTGGTTGAGATATCACAAGATCAATGAGTTTCTTTTGGTTATCTGCTCAATTAGGAATTATAAGTCAAGATTTTGATACCCAATATGAAAATCAAACATAACTCACAATGTTTTAAAACAAATTAAGCGTTTCCGTTTCCGTTCAAAATCCATCAAAACCCATCAATACAAAGGAAGTATTAGGTAAATAAGATGGGTTTCTCAATTAATACTACTCTTAAACTAATTTTTAGAAACTGAGTATTTATATCCAAGTAAAATATGAAATTACAAAACTAGATTTATGTCATCTCACACAAAAAAAATGAACAAAGAAAATAAATCGGAATACCTTTGAAGTTGCTAGATCAATTTCGCCGATGAGGGAAGACGATGATAAAAGACGGCTTCAATAGTTTCCTCAAGAAGACATCTTTGAGAAGAGAGAGAAAATGTTGATAAATAATGATGTGTTTGACATTAGAAAATATTTTATTGTCACGTCAATTAACATAGACAGGCCTAACGTTCGTTTAGTAAAAAGCCCTAAATGGCCAAATCTTTAATAGTTCGAGCCTCATATGACTCAAATCATAGTTCGAGCCCCATATGATAAAAATGTCCCAATTTTGAGCCCCAAATAGTAATTGGGCCTATTATTATTTCGTTTATTTTTTAAAATCAATATATATTGTTGAATGATGAAATACATGCCGTGAGATTAGAAAATATGTCAATTTCAAATACAAATTTAGGTGATATTATATTTGGGCATAATAAGCATGGCTTTGTGGTTGGAACGAGAAGAATCATTCTTTCACAATTGAGAAGTGAAGAATTATGCACAACAAAGCTTCCGCCAAAAAATATTGCCCTTAAGAATGATTTACAAAAGTTAGCAAATCATCAAAAGGCATATGAAATTAGAACTGAAATCAAACTAAAAACAGTTCACAATGAAATATTGGCTGATAAAGCTGAATTTGAGAAAAAATAATTGGCAATTATAATATCATTTATGCCGTCCACTACATCAATGTCTCCCACTTCATCGATGTCACCAAGTGTATTGCTTCATGATATAAGTGAGATTATTACAACATTTTTTATTGTTTATATTATTATGAAATACTAATTAATTTTTTTATTTTAACTTGTTAACTAATTCATAGATGGGTTCATTTTGGATGATATTCAATAAAATAATGAATAGTTTTCATTGTTCAATGGATTAATAGGTATTTTTTTGTAGCTTTTATTATTTTAACTTGTTATCTAAATTTTAGTGGTAATTTTACTATTATGTTGGTTGATTTCACTAATTTTTCTTATTATTGATAGGTACTTTAAATTCAGAAAGATAGAGATTTTTTAAAAAATATTGAAGACTTTTGTTCTTATTGTTTAGGTTTTCTCTTTTCTCTCCATCGACGTATCTTTAATTTTTTTAAAAATTTCAATCATTCCATGTTTCAGTTTTTAATGAATTTGTCGATCTACATTAATGTTATACTGATATTAAGATTTGAGATGATTTATGTATCAATGTGTGTAAAAAAAATATTATATAGTTGATCTTTGTGGTTCAGAACCGAGCAAATAGAATGATCATGAATGATATACTAATATTAGGATTTGAGATGATTTATGTATTAATATGTGTAAAAGGAATATTATATAGTTGACTTTGTGATTCAGAATCGAGTGAGTAGAATGAACATTATTTATATACTAATATTAAGATTTGAGATGATTTTTGTATCAATATGTGTAAAAAAAATATTATAAAGTTGATTTTTATGGTTCAGAATCGAGCAAGTATAATGATCATGAATGCATTAAGATTCACAATGATTTATGTATCAATATGTGTAAAAGGAATATTATATAGCTGATTTTTGTGAGTCATAATTGAACAATTAGAATTATAATTATTGCTATACTGATATTATGATTTGAGAGTATTTATGTATCAATATGTGCAAAAGGAATATTATATAGTTGATCTTTGTGGTTCAAAATCTAGCAAATAGAATGATCATGAATGTTATAGTCATATTAGAATTTGAGATGATTTATGTATCAATATGTGTAAAAGGAATAGGGGAGGAAATGATGTGTCACCATATCACTGGTTGAAAAAAAAGATAAAGGGTGAGGAGAGAAAAGAGAGAGAAATTTGTTATTTTTTCAGCAGTTAGAACATATAAGTAAGCAAGAACTTGTTGTAGATTAAGAATGTATTTCTGTGTATTATTACAATTACAAGAGTATGAATTTATACAAAAATAAGAGAAACTAAAATGTTAGAATATGTAAAGATTTTAAATACACTTAATAGATGGAATATGAAAACCAAGAGACTAAGTATGTTGCTCTTTAATGGTAGAGTCTTTTATACCTTCCCTCAAACAAAACGGGGAGGCACACACCGTGAGTTTGTTACGTAGTAAAGTAAATCGGTTTGACGCAAGTCTTTTGGCGAAGATGTCGACAATTTTATCATCAGTAGGTATGTATCGGATTTAAAGAGCTTTCTAAGCAACACGTTCGCGAACAAAGTGAAAATCAATCTCTATATGTTTCATACGAGCATGAAAAACTGGATTAGCCGACAGAAATGCAACATCAATGTTGTCACACCATAGAGTGGGAGGTTGAAGTGGGGAGATGCAAAGTTCACGTAGCAAGGATTGGAGCCAGATGAGTTCAGCAGTGGCATGAGCTAGAGCTCGATACTCAGACTCGGTACTAGACCGAGCAATAACTTGTTGTTTCTTTGAATTCCAAGAGATAAGATTTTCACCAAGAAATATGCAGTAGCCAGTTGTGGAGTGACGATCGTCCGGACAACTAACCCAGTCGGAGTTAGAAAAGGCAGATATATCGAGAAAAGATGATGGACGAATGAGAAGTCCATGATGAGGAGTAGGACGAAGGTAGCAGAGTATTCTTTTTATTGCAGACCAATGAGTGGTGGTAGGAGACTGCATGAATTGGCAAACATGGCTGACAGTAAATGCTAGTTCAGGTCGAGTATGCGTCAAATATTGGAGAGCACCAACAATGTTGCGATACAAAAATGGTTCAGGAAGAGTGTCGCCATCATGGCGAGATAAAGATGACCCAAAAGAGATTGGAGTATTAAGAGGTTTTGAGTCACTCATATTGGCTCGAATAAGAATGTATTTGATATATTTTGATTGAGAGAGAAAAATTCCGGAGGTAGATCGATGAGCTTCAATCCCGAGAAAATAGTGTAGTGGACCTAAATCTTTAAGGGGAAATGTGGTTAAGTTGAGAGATGATAGAGGAGATGTGAGAGGAAGAATTACTAGTGAATATAATATTATCCACGTAGACAAGAAATAACGATGTAATTTGTGGAGAGTGATACATGAATAAAAAAGAATCATTTTTGGATTCTTGAAAACTAATAGAAAGAAGAGCAGATTTCAAGGTAGTATACCATTCACGGGGAGCTTGTTTAAGTCCATAGAGTGATTTGTCAAGTTTGCACACATTATTAAGATAATCAGGATGAGTGAACTCAGGCGGTTGACTCATAAGAACTTCCTCGTGTAGAGTTCTATGTAGAAAGGCATTGCTAACATCGAGTTGATGAATAAGCCATTGACGAGTGACAGTAAGTGAGAGGATGGTTCGAATGGTAGTATGTTTGACAATTGGGCTGAATGTTTCAAGATAGTCAATGCCTTCTTGTTGATGAAATCCCTTTGCAACTAAACGAGCCTTATGACGTTCAATGGAACCATCGGCTCTTTACAACTAAACTCATTTGCAACTCACGATATTCTGCGAGGATCGAGGAACAAAACACCACGTCTTGTTTTGAATTAGAGCATTAAACTCATTTGCCATGGCAGAACGCCATTGAGTATCTTTATTGGCAGTGGAGCATGTGGGTGGAGAGGTGGAGATGGTGGCAATGTTAGCATTGTGAAAGGCACGAGTTTTGGCACGTGTGATCATATGATGAGAGGAACATTCAGGAGCCTGTATAACGGTGGAAAGTCCACGTATTATAGTAGGAGGATTGATTGAAGATGAGTTGGTTGCTGATGATGGTTGATAGGAGTTTGATGTTGGCGAGTTGATTGGTAAAGATGGATGGTTGGAGTTTGATGATGATGATGAGTGTTCGGATGTTAGAGAAGATGGTACTACAGGGATTTATGATGTTAAAATTGGGGAGATTGGTGGTGATGAACGTGGCAGAAAAGAAAAGTGTGATATTGGAGAGACTGATGATGTAGAAATGTTGGTAGATTTTGATAATGTACTTTTAAATGGAAATGATAAATTGGGCATGATAGACGGTGTTGGATGCCATGAGTTTCAAGATAAGATTTCAGACTCCAGTATTCGCCTCCCCAATTAGATTGTAGAGTTTTGATAGATGTGTTGAATTGATTTTCAACAAGTGTCTTAAATTTAATAAAAGTTGGCAAGACATCAGATTTTTTATAGATAGGATATAGCCAAGTAAAGTGGTTGTAGTCATCGATAAAATGGACAAAATATCGAAAACCGTTAGTAGAAAAAAGAGGAGCAGGACCCCAAACGTCGTAATGTATTAATTCTAATGGAGATTTACAACGAGATTGAAAATTTGGAAAATGAATTTTGTGTGCTTTTCCATATTGACAAGATTCACAAAAACTTAATTTCTTGTTGCCAATAATAGGTAAATGAAAAGAAGACATAATAAAGGTTGATGTTGATAATGAAGGGTGTCTAAGATGATGATACCAAGAGTTGGCAGATGAACGAGTTCCAATAGTTTATCATTTTCATCATGTAAGAAATAAAATAATCCATATGGAAGAAAATAATCTGAATAGATGGATCCTCCAACAAAGAAATAAAGATTTCTGGTAGACCTCAATTCTCTCCAAATTTGAGTCATAATCACACCTTTTTGTTAGAATGGTCCATTTTTTCTTATGATATTATCTTTTCCCAAAAAAAAATGAACTATTTGTTACACAAAAATAATACAATTTGTATTATCATGATCTTAACTTTATTTAAGAGTTTTATCATTAAATGGAATATAAAACCTTTAAAACCTTTCATTTTTGTAATAATATTATTTTTACTTTTAAATAGTTACCTCAACTTTCAAAAGATTAATATCCATCATCGAGCTAGGAAATGTAGTACTCCATTAAAAAAATTCACCTCTAAAGAATAAATAACATTTTGATTTTGATAGAGAGTTATTGTTAAGGTTAGAGTTATGGTTAGGTTAGGGTGATCCAAGCCCATCCCAATTAAAGAAAAAGAAAAAAGAATGTGATATTGGGTATCATATTATTTTTTTTAAACTCACTTATTTTTTTTTTCACACCCATTAAACTCGAATTCTTAGATTTATCTATAAATCCCGATAAACATTTAAATTAATATATATTATAACTAAGAAGAAATTCATAAATTAGAGTTGATATAAGTTTGAAGAAAATAAAAAAATAATTGTAAATAAAACGAATATATCAATTTTAGTATTCATCCAAATTATTTAATACAAAAGAATATTCCTAATAATATTAACCATATTCCTAATAATAGCATGTGCTTACTAATACAAATAAAATATTATTTATTTATAAATATTTTAAATAAAATTAATATTATTCAAATTTAATTAATTTAATTTATTTCTAATTTATAAAAATAATGTTAAATTCAAAATTTAATGTTAATCTATAATTTAAAATTGATTAAGTATCTAAAATAAAAAATATATAATTTTATTAGATTGTAATCCTCGAAGTAATATCCTCACTGTATACCTTTTAATTATAATACAGTATATTTAAATCTTCAAAGTAATATAGCTAATATTTTAATTTATAAAATATATATACAACCAAAAAACAATCTTTCTACAAAATTGTGAAGTATTTTCTATATATGGAAGGATATAATATCTAGCAAATATTTTCAAATATCTAACGGGCCACACATCAAGCCCTATAGTTTAAATATCATAATATCTTAATCTATAGTTTAAGTTTCTCTTTCAGTTCATCTTCTTCTCTTGAATCTTCCATATAATAATTTCTGCAATTTTAGGTTTATATATTCCTAATTCAAGATCGTTAAATCTGCGGTTTATCTTCTTTGTATAAATTTCAAGATTACACAATGAGTCGAGGACTCAAATCAGTTGAATTGATGGTATTATCTAGACTACATTTTTTAATAATATATAACTAGTTGTAATTTTCAATTGATTTTTTGCTGTTTCAAAAAACCCTTTTGGATTCCAAAAGAACGATCCTCTTAACAGGTTGCCCGATGATGTTCTTAACACGATCATTTGTAAACTGGAACTGAAAGATGCAGCAAAGACAAGCGTTTTATCAAAAAGATGGAGATATGTTTGGATTAATCATCCCGATCTACACTTTACCCATTTGAATGTACTTGGATTTGATTATAGCCAACTTAAGAGAAACTGGGTAGGAGTAGATACCATCTTTGTGAATTTTGTGGATCAAATTATGAAGCAGAGGTTTAAAGGAGAAGACAAGATTAACTCCTTTTGTCTTCGGTTTGAATTGGGGAAACCCTTCTCTCATTGTATTGATAAGTGGATCAGTTATGCTGTTCGAAAAGATGTTGAAACCATTGATCTTGACTTCTCTAGATTTCCCTTCAACGCTTCTAGATATTCATCTTTCAATCATCGATTTGCGAGGTATAACTTTTCGTTGTTACGAACAACTTCAGAAAATAAAGGGTCATTGAAGCATCTTCGAGTCTCCTATTGCAATTTCATGGGTCGGTCAAGTTCCAAGAAGTTTGATTCACTGGTTTCCCTTAAGCTTCTAAAAGTAAACATAAGCGATATTCAATTGACAAAGGTTCTAGAATGTTGCTCGTTGCTCCAAGAATTATCTCTGCATAACTGTTCTAATAAACTCACTTATTTGAGTTTCGGGGATTTGAACAACAACACCCGTCTCAAGGTTTTGTCATTGAAGAACTGTCTCAAACTTAGGGAGATTAATCTAATCTGTGCCCACAATCTGATTTCCCTTGAGCTTGAAAGTATAAATATCAGCGATCTTCAATTGGCTAAGTTTCTAGAAATCTGCCCGATACTCGAAGAATTGACTCTCAATACATGTTCTCAACTAATGTATCTGAGAATTGACAATTCCAACAGCTCTTGTTTGAAGAATTTGTCCTTGAACAGTTGCTCTAATCTTAGGGAGACTCGTCTTTGTGCCAGCAATCTTCATACGCTTTCATTCACAGGTCACAAGGGAAGTTTCTATTTTCAGAGAACCCCGAATCTTGTTAATGTTTTCATAGGTGAAAACATAAATGGAATGCATCCATTCAGTTTGTTGGAGTCTGAAACCTCGGTAATCAAGAATCTAATATTGTCGCCATATCATGATTTATATGTAAGACTTGTTAAATCTTCCTTCAACTATGTTCTTGACCATAATTTCCTCTCTTTTTAACTAATATAGTGATTGTTTCTTGTTTGCCAGGATTCAGTTGTCCCATCTGATCTCGTGATGAAATTCCCAAATGTTCGGAGGTTGGTTTTGTCTAGTTCCCCGTTCAAAAACGACGACGAATTGTTATGGGTCGAGTTTATCTTTAGGAGTTTCCCATTGTTGGAAACATTGGAGTTAAATGTAAGACAAGAGACAAGATTCATTCAGTTTTAGTTATTGCATTAACAATATTCTTGACATTATTCTTTTGTTATATATGCAGTTGTGCAGCCCTATGATAAATCATGCAAAAGATCGAGATAATGTTTTCGAGAAATGCCCTAATCGATGCATAACCAAGTTAGAGTTGAATGGTTTCGTGGGTAAACAACACGAAGTTGTTTTGCTTGAGTATCTATTAGATAATCTACCCGGGCTTCGAGTATTGGCCATTGGTCCATCTCAGAAGGTTTACAATGGTTTCAATAGTTTTGTTAATGAAGAAGCAAGCATATGGGGGAAAAGATGGTTTCAAATCCATTCTAATTGGCTTCGATCTATAGTTCCTTCTTTTGTTCGTATAAAGTTTCTATAATTTGAATAATCTAGATCTGTAATAATATGTTGGTGTTTTAATAATTTTTTCATTTAACAAATAGGGAAACCTTAGTTTGAATTTGTAAAACATGTAATTGTGTTTCATAAAGTTAATGGTTTAGTTTTGATTCAGCTTATAAGCTCACATGATATATATATTCTTTATCTGTATTTATTATTTAAAATAGTATAAATTCAAAATTTAAAGACAATATAATGTACACTTTTATAATAAATAAATTAAATAATAGATAAAAATTCCACAATAAAAAGAGTACGTAAAAAATAATACTATAAAAATTAAATTACTTTCTTTCTTATTTTTGTATATTTATATAATTAATTATTTTTAGTTTAATCAAAATTAAAAATTATATATTAATAAAAAATAATATATTCCTATAACTCATTTTAAAATTAATTAATTTTTAATTTAAGTAATTTTTTAATATATAAAATTAAGTTAATAAAAAATTAAATAATTTTAAATAAAAAAATTAAGCTTATAATTATATAATTAAGTAAATAATTTTATATTATTGATGATTTATAAAACATTACTAAAATTAAAGTGATTAATAATTTTAAAATATATTTCAATTTATATTAATTATTAAAAATTATTATAAATATAATGAATAAATAAGCTATGCCATTTACACTTAATCAAACATAACTCAAAATTCAATGCAAAATAAAATGAGATATTATCATGAATTGTAACTAAAATAACAACAAAAAATACTTTATTGGAAAAATAAATTACATGTATTACAACTAATATTTTGAAAATAAGAAAACTAAGTTACATAATATGTTGTAAATACACTATATGAAAAAAAATTATGAACTAAACATGTTTTTTTTACCAATTATATTTTGATAAATTATGTTACACTTTATCTAAACATAATTGTAAAAATATAACTATTTATATTATTTATTATTTATATGAGCTCAACCCATTTTAGATTTAAAATTGTAAAATAAGTAATGAAAAATCACTAGCTAAAAAAACTCAAAGTCGTAAATATTGGGATATAAATAGTCGCTATAAATAATTAGGAGTGGTGAAAACGATTGTAGTTGTCGGCATTGCCCAAAACACATATACCGACCATTTTAGTCCACTCTCACCATTGTCATAAAATATTCTATAACGACGACTTCTACATTCGCCATAGAGGACTTAATGGCGACAACTCCTACTGTCGCTATATAATGGTCTATGGCGAAGAATCATACTGCCGACAATCGCCAGAGAGGACTCTATAACGATTACTCTCACCGTTGCCATTGAATGCTATGTAACGACCACTCTCACCGTCGCCAAAGAGAACTATATGACGTCTACTTTTATCCCCACCATTAGTAAATTTATTTTTGTACTAATAGATCTATAAAATATTAAACTAACTAAATTATATTTTTAAAACATGAACTTAATAGATCTTTCTAGTTGTAAGGCAGAGTATGTTGTTGTGATAGAGGCTGCTAAGGAGATGATGTAGTTACAACCCTTTTTTGCTAGAATTGGGTTAAGACTACGAGTGAAGTGTGTTGCGATGCGACAGTTAGAGTGCCATTCATTTGGCAAAGAATCCTGTTTATCATGGAAGGACAAAGCATATACATGTTTGTTATCATTTCATCCGGTCAGCTTTAGAAGATGGAGCATTAGCTCTTGAGAAGATTCCCGGGAGTGAGAATACAGCTGATATGTTGACGAAAGCTGTGACAAATGAGAAACTGAAGTTGTGTGCAACTTCAGTTGGTCTTCTTCGTTAAGACACCGAATGGAAAGCCACTACCGGTCGAGAGGTGATGAAGTTAGTCTCCAAGTGAGAGATTGTTGAGTTATGGAGCCTACACTTATAATAAACTCTACATTGTTAATTAGAGTTTATTGAGTTTTCTTTTTAGTTTTGGGTTTGGGCCTGACCAAAGTTATTTAGATTTATTACCTGAATGTTTACCCTATAAATATGTGATTATTAAGGGTTTACATTGTGAAAACAGAATTTATAGAGAAAAAGTGTGAGCCAAAAACTCTGTATTCATTCTTCTTCTTCATAGTGAAATCTGGTGGTGGCTGAAGTGGATGTAGCTCAATTTGAGTGAACCACTATAAATCTGTGTCTTCTTGTGTTCTTCTTTCTTGCATTTTTACAAATTGTTTCAAGCTGGTCGGATTTAGAAGATACAAATCCTAACAAAGAAGAGTCTTTCCTTCACAATTGATTAGTGAAGAATCACAACAAAGCTTCCGCCAAAAAATATTTCCCTTAAGAAAATTACAAAAGTTAGCATATCATCAAAAGACATATGAAACTAGAACTGAAGTCAAACTAAAAATAGTTCACAATGAAAGATTGGCGGATAAAGCTGAATTTGAGAAAAAACAATTAGCAAATATAATATCATTTATGGCGTCCACTGCATCAATGTCTTCCACTTCATTAATGTCACCAAGTGTATTGCTTCATGATATAAGTCAGATTATTACAATATTTTTATTGTTTATATTATTATGAAATACTTATTAATTTTGTTTATTTTAACTATTTCATAGATGGATTCATTTTGGAAGATATTCAAAAAAAATAATGAATAGTTCTCATTGTTAAATGGATTAATAGGTATTTTTTTTTTGTAACTTTTGTTATTTTAACTTGTTATCTAAATTTTAGTGGTGTTCTTACTATTAAGTTGGTTGGTTACACTAATTTTTTCTTATTATTAATAGGTACTTTAAATTTAGAAAGATTGAGATTTTTGAAAAAATACTGAAAACTTTTGTTCTTATTGTTTAGGTTTTCTCACTTCTTTTTTCTCTCCATTGACGTATTTTTAATTTTAAAGATTTCAATCATTCCATGTTTCAGTTTTGTATGAATTTGTAATGTTATACTGATATTAGGATTTGAGATGATTTATGTATCAATATGTGTAAAATCAATATTATATAGGTTATTTTTGCGGTTCAGAACCGAACAAATAGAATGATCATGAATGATATAATGATATTAGGATTTGAGATGATTTATGTATTAATATGTGTAAAAAGAATATTATATAGTTGATTTTTGTGGTTCAGAATCGAACAATTAGAATAAACATTATTGATATACTAATATTAAGATTTGAGATATTTTTGTATCAATATGTATAAAAAAAATATTATACAGTTGATCTTTGTGGTTCAGAATCGAGCAAGTAAAATGAAAATGAATGTTATACTAATATAAGGCTTTGAGATTATTATGTATCAATATTTTTGAAAAGAAATATAATATTGTCGATCTTTGTGGTTTAGAATCGAACAAATATAATAGAATGATCATGAATGTTATACTGATATTAGAATTTGAGATGATTTATGTATCAATATGTGTAAAATCAATATTATATAGTTAATATTTGTGGTTTATAATCGAGTAAGTAGAATGATCCAATAATTGTGTAAGATTTGTGCATAATTTTCTTTCGTTTATGGTTCAGGTGGACGAAGTAGATCCTGTTGTTGTGCTAAGTTGTCCTTTAAGGATGTTTCATTTGAAGTGTGAAGTGGAGTAGATGAATTTGCTCTTGAAAGTTTATCATTTCTCTTGCCTGAAATTAATCATTTTATTAAAACTGTAAAATAATTTCAATTTTATTTTATAGTAAGAAAATAATTGTGACCTAATTACTGTTCAATTTTAAGTTAGGAAGCGATTTATTAAATCCTTAAAAATAAATATTTTATAATATTCAATGTTTCGTTTATGTTTTAAAAATATCATTTACTTAGTTTTAATATTTAGTACCACAAACAGATTTACTTAATGGAGGGATAAAAGTAGTCGTTATAGATTCCTCTATGGCAAGGTAAGAGTGGTCATTACACAACATTCAATGGAGATGGTAAAAGTAATCGTTATAAATTCATATATGACGACGGTAAGAGTCGTCCACTACAACAAAAAAGAGTTTCAGCGACGCTTAAAAATGTTTTTACCAACCCTTAAAAGCGTCGCCAAAATATCACCGATACTTATTCATGCGTCGTCAGAAGCAGGGTGGACGCAAGTTATAACGACGCTTAATTAAGCGTCGGTAAAATTACTTTAAGCGTTGCTAAACGTCTATTTAATTTTTAACAATTTTCTATATTATTAATATTTTTTCACAAATTTTTCTGAATAATTTTTGTCTTTTATAAATAAATAATCATTAAAAAATTATTACATAATACTAATTATTATTGACATTTTTAACTATAACAAAATTAGCATAAATTCTCATAAAATCATATCACAATCAAAAAAATATACCTATAAACAAAATAGTTTTGAAAAAAAAACTAAATAGATAATTTTTATTACTTCATTCATCTTCTTCATGGTCCTCCACTATCTACTTCAACTTCTTCTTTCTTAGTCGTCCACTGCAATTATGTAAAAATGTAAAATAAATATAGACAAAATTTGAAGAAAAAAAAACCTAGTTTGTATATACATTTCTTATTCTTACCGTTGATAATTCATTGATGAATACTTTAGTCAGCCAACACTACAATTTAAAAAAATCAAATACAAATGATTAATTTTCCTTTTACAATACTATAACTCAAACAAAAAAAAAGTAAAAAATTAAGGTCATTGCAATGTTGATGTTGCACTTGCAACCTGTTGTAAAAATAAAAAGATTGAAATTTTGTAATATTGTTGGATTTGGGTAATGGGTATAATAATAATAATAATAACAATAATAATAATAATAATAATAATAATAATACCTGAGGGGGAATACCAAACTCTAAGAAAAGGGGACCCAATATGAAACCACCGCCTAACCCGAGCAAACCACAAGAAAAAGTAGATGTGGTTTCCAAGTTGCTGGATTCAGTTCTTTTCCCTTTAATTCAATCACTTTACTACCTTTGTATAAGCTTACAACTTCATATATTGTCACAGATGCAACTATAGACACCTAATTGTCATAAAAAACGATTACATTTTTTATATTTGAAGAGAAATTTTATTTATCAAGATTTGTTAATACCTGTCAGGCATTCAGGATAAGTAGGCAGCTGAACACGGTTCGGTGTATGTCTGTAACAGGATCACCAGCATTAGATTAGTTGATGAAATATTTAATAAGATGTTGAAACAGGTAGATTATTTAATTACCTTGACTATCTGAACTAGAAGGAATCCTAGCCAAACATATATCAACAATGACAACTCTTTCCAGTGAAACCTTATCAAATACAGGAGGAGGCAGATTACATTAGGAAAACTAATTGAATTTATAAACAGAGATCACTACTATATTTTACTTACCTCTTCTTCTTTTGAGTTATTCGAGCCACTGACAAATAATGGTCTATATTCCCCTCCCTAATCAGAAGAACCATCTTCTGCAGCAGCATATGGTTTTACTTATGATTCATACAGTTAGCTTCTTCCTACAAAAAAAAGTCATTATGCATGTCAACTTTCATTTTATTTTTTGAATAAAAAAACATATATTAAATAAACACTTGTTATAACATCTGATCTAAGAACCATATATTTCACATGATTAACATTGATGTGAGAATTTTGTACAACTTGTCGAGTTAAAAGAATCATAACAAATTTTCAAAATCATATTCATCTTTAATTGATTTAGCATATATTATAAATAAAATTATATACATGGACTTACCTATCATTTAAGATTACTATGCTGAGTTCCATGAGAGAAACAACAATGATAACAAGTGGGTTCCTAAAAAATCCTAGGTATGTGAATCACAACAAGATACATCCATAAGTTTGCAAAGATAGATGAAAGACACACAAGTGAGAGAACAAAGAGAGACCCTGCTTTACTTGATGAACATAATCCTAATAAAGTAATTGGTCTTGTAGCTTTAATATGAACATTTACTAAGAAAGTGACAGAATTTTGTCCATGGATTATCAATAGCCATTAATGAAACAACTGGAGATAATGGTGGTTCTATGAAAAAAATGACAATAAACACAAAAGCGACAACTGAGGATGATGGTTCTATAACAAAAAAAAACATTCAACACAAGACAACAAGAAAAATCAACTTCCTTATTGAGTTTCTATGGCACAAAATCAGTAAAAACACAAAACATAACTAATCATAACAAAAGAAAACAAATAATAGCCAATCTCAATAAAAGATTACCATATACTGAAATCAATCAAGACAGTTATACTTAAACCACAATAACTAAACCAAAATAACTAAAGAGATTGTAATTTGCATAATAATATAACCTACTAGAAGGTTAGCAGAAGGTTAGCAGTAGTAGTGCAGAACTTATAGAAATCCATTGCATAAATACAAAAAGAAAAAGGAATTGATTTGGGTCATTAAGCCCACCTAGTTAGACTTACCATTCCCTTCTTTCTACTGAAATAAACAACTAAGAAGTATCACCATAATCACTTACCAAGTCATTTGCACTAAATAAATATATTACTTAAAAAAAAATATTTGAAGTCAGTTTTTGTTTTCTCCATGGACATCATCAAGAAGACATTTGTCAGAAACATGCAAACTTAGTAATACATATGAAACAAATCAGTGGAAAAAACTTAGAAACATACCTAGAAAGGGAGACTTCCATGACCCGCAGATAAGGCAAACCCTAATGGACAACCCTAATGGACAACTCTGTGCACGTTTGATTCCATACCGAGGACGAGTTCTAAAGAACGCCATTTTGTTGCTTCACTTTCCATCTAATCTAAATGTTGTCCTAAATTAAGAAGCTATCTTTTAATTATTTATTTCTAATTTGAATTTATCGTCGTTTCAAATTAATGATCAAATTGTAACTGAAAGATTCAATACATACTAATAAAAGAGAGTTCTGATATGGAGCTCTTCTATCAAAATTACGCTCGTTTCAGAGAATTTAGGTTAACATCTTCAAGGTTATAATGAGTATAATGACATAGTATTATCAAAATTCAAACTACAATCTACAAAAATATACTTCCTAAAAATCGGTTTCAAATCCAGAAAAGAGAAATATATAAAGAGAGCGAGGGAGCACATGTCAAGAAGTGTAACTAAACTAACCTCGTGCACGACGAACTAGCTGCTCTTCGCGATGGAATGTGGAGACGATGAGTCAGACTGATAAGGGAGACGATGAGGGAAATTTGATAATATGACCCTTAAAAGACCCCATTTCCCATATTTAACCTCCAAAAAAACCATTTTGATTTTTAACCTTTTTTATAAAAAATTTCCCCTTTTACCCTTACTAACCTTTTCCCATTTTTTTCTTTTCTTTTTCTTTTCTTTTCCTTCCTTTCCCTCTCATTCACGGGTTGGTCCTACATGTCCCCATTTCCCAAACCCAATCACCTTTCTCTTCTTCCCCGTTTCCTTTTCACCGCGACCCCACCACCCTCCCTTCTCCCAACTGCCAGCCACCGAACTCCGAGGGAGACCCAACTACCACCGCCGCCACCGCCAACGACACAGCTCCGCTGAGACCAAGCGACGATACCTGAGACCCAACTAAGACCCCACGACGAGACCAACCGACCAACATCTAAATGAGTACGTTCATTTATATCATTCTCATTTCATTCACGTTGAAATGCTGTCAAAATATTACGGTTGAAATTCTGGGAAATGCTACGTTTGAAATGCTGTCAAAATGGGTCCCCACGTCCCACGCCCAAGCCCCACGCCCACGCCCCACGCCCAATCCCCACGCCCAATCCCCACGCCCAAGCCCCACGCCCAATCCCTACGCCCCATGCCCCACGCCCAACCCCCACGCCCAAGCCCCACGCCCAAGCCCCACGATCCATTTATGGTAGGTTTTGTTTACTACACTAACATTTAAATTTCTATCAATTGCAGATTCCAATTTATATGTTAGCTGTTTTGTCCTATATGATGGTGAGTGGCTGAAAGATGATGACGATGTTAGTTCTTTTGAGTCAAATTCTTTAGTAGGTGTGCATCTATCCCGAAATACTACATATGAAGAATTAACTGAAATCGTCTATGATGCTATTCGTGTGGACAAAGTGAGATATGATTTAGTGTTGAAAGTGAAGTATAATTGTCTTTTTAAAAAAGCTCCTCCTGCTGTTATCCGATGTGATAAAGATTTGATGTTCTATGTGCAACATATTTTGACTTCACCCCAAGAGCAAAGCACTCCTCTTTGTGTATCTTTAGTAGAGAAGTCACAACCTTCACACCCAATGGATGAAATCCAAAGAGAGGAGGTTCCTGAATTTGAGCATGATGATCCACTCCCCCAAAATGACATACCCAATGCAAAAAATGAAGAACAACAAGTTCCATTTCTTCATCCGAGTGAATTGGTTGCTAGTACCCCCCTTTTGAACTTAGGCCAGCCACTTCCCCTATGAGGAAAACATCCATCCATGTTGAGGAACCAATCCCGATTGAAATACATGCTCAATTAACCCTTGAAAACGGATTGGAAGTGAGTACGTTTTATGAGAACAAAAAAGAACTTCAATTGAGGGTGCATAGATATGCGATGGCTAATAATTTTGAATTCAAAATCGAAAAGTCAACAAAAGTTCTTTGGTTTGTGAAATGTGTGAATGAGAATTACAAGTGGAGGTTGCGTGCCGTGAAAGGGAAATTTCAAGAGATGTTTGAGATTCGAAAATTACTAAATGAACACACATGCTCAATTTTGACGAGGCAAGAGAATGTGAGGCAAGCACCATAATGGGTAATTGCGGAGTGCATCAAACGTAAGTACATGGACCATCACCATGACCACATGCCTAAGAAAATAATGGAAGACATACAGACAAATTATGGGTTTAAGCTGAAATATAATAAGGCTTGGAGGTCTAGGGAACAAGCCTTAATGGCAGTTCGAGGAATAATGGGGGAATCATATGGAAAATTGCCATCATACCTGTTCATGTTGGCGAAGAATAACCCAGGTACCATAACTGACATTCAGACGGATGAGCATGGTCATTTCAGATATATGTTCATGTCCCTAGGCTGCTCAATTAGAGGTTTCAGGTATTGTTGTCCAATATTGTGCGTCAATGCCAATTTTCTTAAACACAAGATTGGATGTCAATTATTGATTGCATTGGATGCGAATGAACAACTATTTCCCGTTGCTTTTGGCGTCGTTGATTCGGAGAATAATAACTCTTGGACATATTTCATGCAACAGTTAAGAGTGGCAATTGGATTAGTCCCAGATCTCGTTTTCGTATCTGATAGACACCCAAGTATTGCCAATACTTTGTCCACTGTTTTTCCAGAAGCACATCACGCGACATGCACATACCACATCAAAATGAATATTATGGCCAAATCTAAAACCGATAACTGCCACGATGAGTTTGATATGGCTTCCCGCGCATACACAGTGCCAAAGTTTCATCAACATTTTGACAAGATCAAGACCAAGGACCCTCGTATTACCACATATCTGGAAGAGATATGAGTGGAGAGATGGAGTCGTGCATTTTTTCCTAGTTTTTGATATAATCAAATGACAAGCAATTACGCTGAGAGCTTTAATAGTCAGTGCAGAAATACTAGGAAATATCCCATATCAACATTGGCTAAGTATTTACGAATCACACTACAAGAATGGTTTCATGATAGAAAAGAAAAAGCTTCTAACCACACAGAACATTTATCTCAATATTATGAAAAGTTCTTACGTGAACAAGCCGAGAAGGTCAGATTCTACAACGTTAATCCGCTTAACAAATTCGAGTTTCATGTGAATGACGGTGAACATGATTTTCAAGTTGATCTCCAAACTCGAACTTGTACTTGTAGGGTATTTGATCTATCAGGTCTTCCTTATAAACATGCCCTTGCTACTGCTCGTTCTCGGAAAACTATTCCATATGAGTACTGCTCAAGGTTAGAGAATTATTGTATTGTTTAATTCTAAGATTGAATTTATATAACTTAAATATTATTTTTTTCAGGTTTTTCACAACTGAAGCGTGGTGCATGGAATATGTAGATACATGTTATTCAGTTTGCAATGAAGGTTCTTGGGATATTCCAGAAAATATCAAGAAACGAGTTTGTCTAAAACCCCCCGTCAAGGTTAAGAAGGGTCGGATAACAACAAAGCGTAGGCGATCACAATGTGAGCCTCGTAAGGAACAGAGACGGTGCAATTCATGTGGCGGTCGAGGCCATAACAGGGCAACATGCAAAACAATGATGCCTGCACCATCTACTTCAAGACAACAAGTGTCACAACCTTCACAACCGTCACAGTTGGCCCAACCTTCACCATCTTCATCTTTGCCACATTCTCTAGACAATATTTCTTTTGGTTAAATTGTATCTTTTTGTTAAATTGTATGTTTTTGCACCAATTGAATCAGTGACTATTCCACATGATGTTTTATATATATATGTAGGTGGTAGTTTTGTCCAGGTGTTAGTCTTTTAATATATGTCATGTATGTGCAGATTTTATATATGTGCAGGTTAGAGAAACATTTGTGCAGGTATTGGGCGTGGGGCGTGGGCTTGTGCGTGGGGCTTGTGCGTGGGGCGTGGGGATTGGGCGTGGGTACATAATGAACAAAAATAGAGAACAAAAATACTTACCTTATCGTGTAACCATTCTTGAGGCTTGAGCAATCTGTTGAAAAAAGAACGATCTGCAGAGCAAACTGTCAACTCCTTGAAATCCTCTCCATCACTCTTTAACCATTTCTTCAACTCCTTCATCTTTTCCTCGTCAATTCGTAACAAAGGATTAACTTTAACCAGATCATTTAGTTTAAATCCTTTCCCACCAGGGTCGGTGTAGTCCCCCAATTGTTTCGACTTCTTCTTTCTCCGAAAACTTTTACCAACAAATTGTGATGGAGTCAATTATTTCACATCATTCACCTCCTTCTCCTTCTCCTTATTCTTCTCCTCCCCAGTCTCCACAATCACCTCCTTCACAATCTCCTTATCCACATCCTCTTTCTTCTCCTTTGGAACATCTTCTTCCTGTACAATCAAAAAACTAGATTAATATACATTGTGGAACGTAGGGCGTGGGACTTGGTGCAATACCTTGTCATTCTTAGTCTCCTCCTCCACCTCCTCTAGGAGATCCTTGTCATGCACATGATCATTGTCATGCACATCATCATTCTTCTCCTCAGGGCCATTAAAACTCAATTTGCGAGAGGCTTTTGGCGTGGGGCGCGAATCATCATTCTGTACAATGAAAAAATCAGATTAATATACATTGTGGAACGTGGGGATTCACACGTTCTATACCATACCTTGTCATTCTCCTTAGTCTCCTCGTCCTCCTCCCTAGTCTCCTCGTCCTTCTCCAAAGTCTCCTCCTCCTCAGTCTCCTCGTCCTCGTACTCGTCCTCCTCCTCGTCGTTCTGCAAAATCAAAAATGAAATGAGATTAATATACATTTTGAGGTTTTGGTCGTGGGGCTTGGGCGTGGGGAGTGGGCCTTGGGTGTGGGGCGTGGGGCTTGGGCGTGTGGCGCGGGGGTTGGGCGTGCAGATTGGGCGTGGGCATTGGGCGTGGGGCGTGGGGGTTGGGCGTGGGGCGTGAGACTTGGGCGTGTGGCGTGAGACTTGGGCGTGTGGGTGTGCAATTATATACCTTTTTCGAATTCCTCTTCTCATCCTTCCTCTTCTTGGCCAACTTATCAGCATTTCTCTTCTTGGCCAACTCATCAACAATCCTCTTCTTGGACAAAATCTCCAGCCTCTCTCGCCTCTCATTCATCTTTCTTGTAATCTCATCATCATCCTCCTCCTTACTCTTCTTCATCTTCTCGTCATTCTTCCTCTTAGAGTTCATCAACTCATCATTCTTCCTCTTCGTCCTATTCTCATTATCAACATCATCATTCTTCCTCTTCGTCCTATTCTCAACAAGTGCAAGATCATTATTCTTCCTCTTTGTCGTCCTCTTCTCATTATCAATTGTAGCAGTACCTGCCTTTTCCTTTTCTTTTCCTCCACCATTCTTTTATTCATTTCTTTGCCCCAATAATGTGATTATAAGTTTTTGATTCTCCTTCATGAGCTTGATTTCACTTTTAATATCATTCACAACATTTGTCAGCACATCAAGTTTGACAGTTATGTCTTGAGAGACTCGATTGGGTGCACAAGATGTAGATTTGTCTTCAGTTGGAATAGGAGTCGTCGCAGAAGGGATTGAATGAGAGGAGCTTTCTTGGCTAGTTTCATCATTAACTTCAGGACCTTGGGACTAATATGTCTACTCTTTTTGGTCGGCGATTTAGGAGTCCTTTCATGTTTTTCTTCTTCTTCTTCTTCAAAAACTTCGATCTTTCTCTTCCTCGTATCACATCCAAAGAATTCATCATAAATGTTGTCTGTCATATCTTCAAAGTCGTCCCCAGAGTACATCCGCTTCTCCTCCGCATACTCATGAATTTTTCTTCGAACAGTGTACTCCTGGATGGCTGTGGATACCTCAGGTCCGGTATAACTCCTAAAAGATTTATAGAGCACCATCCTTGGGATTGTAAGATCATCTTCCAGTGTCTTTTCAGCAAAATTGGGGACGAATGTATCGATAAGCTCATAGGTCCACACTTGGAATGCTAGTGCGAACTCATGTAAAGTATAAGCGACATCACATATGCCTTTCTTGTTCCAGTTTTTCTTCTTGGAGAGATATAACCCACAGAGGTATTTGATATCTTTGTCAATACCCTGCAGGGTAGCTCTAAAGGACACCTTTCCCCATGGAAATTGGAGGAACATCTCCATGTCTTCAACCATGTGAAAGATTCTCAAACTTATCTTCCTCCTATTATCAAATGCGAACAAATACTGGTAAATGAGAAATATGAGCCCCATCTTCCATGAATCCTCCTTATCAGAGCATCCGACGAAAATGTCTTCAAGCTCTTTCAGTCTAACATCCTTTTTACCCTTAAAATATTTGAGGACAAGGGGTAGACATTCTTCAACCTCCTCCACCAAAGGAAATCTGCCAAAGTTGAGGCCTGTCATCAATGCATAATCCTTCATGCCCTAGCAGACCTCCTTACCTTTGACCAAGAACCTTATCTCCTTCGAATTTGAACTGACTTTTCTGATAAGCATCTGATGGAGTATGGTTCCTGAAAATAATAATAATATTGGGGCTTGGAATATAGACTTGAATTGGGTCTGCAAAGCCCTATCCAAAAGATCATGGTGAGTAAACCTCTCCTTTATCTTTGCCAAGCTGGGACCGGTGGATTTCCATGAAACACGTCCATTAAAATCATTAAGAATGGTTTCCTTTGGTGCCATCTGCAAAAACAGTCATTAAAATCATATACACAATGTTAGGTGGATCAAAAACAGTAAAATCATATTAAATATTGCAGCCACGCACCACCCACACGACCCACGCCCAAGCCTCACGCCCCACGCCCCACGCCCAAGCCCCACGCCCAATCTCCACCCCCCACGCCCAACCCCCACTCCCAACGCCCAACCCCCACGCCCAAGCCCCAAGCCCCACGCCCAAGCCCCACGCCCCACGCCCAAGCCCCACGCCCAAGCCCCACGCCACACGCCCAAGCCCCACGCCCAACGCACAACCCCCACGCTCAACGCATTACCATTCTCAGCATTCAAACCCTAAACATAAACTAAAACCCTAAAACCCTAAAACATTTCATAATCAACATGCAAATATACCATTCTCAGCATTCAGAATAAGCAAAACATATACCAAATATTCACAAACATTCTCAGTATTTCAAACTATATCATTCTCATCATTTCAAACAATAAACCTAAACTAAAACCCTAAAACATTTCATACTCAACATGCAAGAGAGGGAGGAGTAGACGAACTAACCTCAGATCGTCGGGCTAGAAGCGTCTGAGGCTTGACGATCGTCGAAGAGGCTGACTGGAAGCGTCTTGGCTATCTCGTCGGGGCTCGAGGGGTTGGGCTTCTTGACGAACGTCGGGGATGGTGGTTGGCGAAGTTCGAGCTTGGCGTCTAGGGGGAGGGCTGGGCGGAAACCGGATGGGGAGAGCGGTGGGAGGGAAGGGAAGTGTAACGGTCGGGGGGAAAGCGGGCATTTTATGACGACGATGAGTGTAAAGGCCTTTATGGTGGCAGTATGATTCGTCACCATAGACCATTATATAGCGACAATAGGAGTTGTCGCCATAGAGTCCTCTATGGTGAATGAAGAAGTCGTCATCATAGAATATTCTTTGACGATGGTGAAAGTGGACTAAAATGGTTGTTCTATGTGTTTATGGGAAATAACGACAAGTGCAATGTCGACAGCTAACTACCGCTTTTTCACCATTATATATATATATATATATATATATATATATATATATATATATAAAATAATGTTTAATTTTCAAAGTGTCCGTATTACCGGGTCAAAAGTTGTGGTTAATTTGGATATATATGTGAGAGTAAATAGATATTTGGGTCGGATTGTGGATTGACCCGCCTATAAACTTAAAACGATTGTGTATGTTTTTATTTTAATATATTATTCGTGATTTATTAAAAAATTTAAACATTGTACATATTATTATAATTTTTTTAAAACCATTTTAATGTTTATATTTTATACGTGTAGATTAGGAATTTTTCTAATTATTTATAGTGATTATTTATATCCGAATATTGACGACCCACGTCGTTATTGAGTTTTAACTTGTGATTAGTCATTACCTATTTTACAATTTTATAACTAAACTGGGTTGAGCAGGAATAAATAAAATCAATAATTTGTCAAAAAAAAAAACATGTTTAGATCATAATTTTTGTTTCTCCTATCGTGTTTACAACATAATATGTAACTTAGTTTTCTTATTTTCAAAATATTAATTGTAATACATGTAATTTATAATATATCAATTAAGTACTTTTGTTGTTATTTTAGTTACAATTCATGAGAATATCTCATTTTGTTTTGCATTGAATTCAAAGTTATGTTTGATTAAGTGTAAATCATAGCTTATTTATTTATTATATTATATTTATAATCATATTTAATAATTAATATAAATTTAAAATATTTTTTTAAAATATTAATCACTTTAAATTTTTAATAATATTTTATAAATCATCAATAATATATAATTTTTTACTTAATTATATAATTATAAGCTTAATGTCTTTTATTTAAAATAATTTCATTTTTATTAACTTAATTTTATATATTAAAAAAATTACTTAAATTAAAAGTTAATTAATTTTAAAATAAATTGTAGGAATATATTAGTTTTTATTAATATATAATTTTTAATTTTGATTAAACTAAAAATAATTAATTAAATAAATATATAATAAATAAGAAAGAAAGTAATTTCATTTTTATATGTACTTTCTTTTTATTTTTATTGTCTAATTTTTATCTATTATTTAATTTATTTATTATAAAAGTTTACAAAATTTAATTTATTAATTTCTTTTAACAATTATAATATTGTTTTACGTTTATAATATGTTTTTATTATATTATTATAAATAATAAATACAAATAAGGAATATATATACATCATGTGAGCTTATAAACTAAATCAAAACTAAACCATTAACTTTATGAAACACAATTACATGTAATAAAAATTCAAATTAAGGTTTCTCTATTTGTTAAATGAAAAAATTATTAAAACACCAACATATTATTACAGATCTAGATTAAAGTCTTTGAATGAATTATAGAAACTTTATACGTACAAAAGAAGGAACTATAGATCGAAGCCAATTAGAATGGATTTGAAACCATCTTTTTCCCCATATGCTTGCTTCTTCGTTAACAAAACTATTGAAGCCATTGTAAACCTTCTTAGATGGACCAATGGCCAATACTCGAAGCCCGGGTAGATTCTCTAATAGATACTTAAGCAAAACAACTTCGTGTTGTTTACCCACGAAACCATTCAACTCTAACTTGGTTATGCATCGATTAGGGCATTTCTCGAAAACATTATCTCGATCTTTTGCATGATTTATCATAGGGCTGCACAACTGCATATATAACAAAAGAATAATGTCAAGAATATTGTTAATGCAATAACTAAAACTGAATGAATCTTGTCTCTCGTCTTACATTTAACTCCAATGTTTCCAACAATGGGAAACTCCTAAAGATAAACTCGACCCATAACAATTCATCGTCGTTTTTGAACGGGGAACTAGACAAAACCAACCTCCGAACATTTGGGAATTTCATCACGAGATCAGATGGGACAACTGAATCCTGGCAAACAAGAAACAATCACTATATTAGTTAAAAAAGAGAGGAAATTATGGTCAAGAACATAGTTGAAGTTGAAGGAAGATTTAACAAGTCTTACATATAAATCATGATACGGCGACAATATTAGATTCTTGATTACCGAGGTTTCAGACTCCAACAAACTGAATGGATGCATTCCATTTATGTTTTCACCTATGAAAACATTAACAAGATTCGGGGTTCTCTGAAAATAGAAACTTCCCTTGTGACCTGTGAATGAGAGCGTATGAAGATTGCTGGCACAAAGACGAGTCTCCCTAAGATTAGAGCAGCTGTTCAAGGACAAATTCTTCAAACAAGAGCTGTTGGAATTGTCAATTCTCAGATACATTAGTTGAGAACATGTATTCAGAGTCAATTCTTCGAGTATCGGGCAGATTTCTAGAAACTTGGCCAATTGAAGATCGCTGATATTTATACTTTCAAGCTCAAGGGAAAACAGATTGTGGGCACAAATTAGATTAATCTCCCTAAGTTTGAGACAGTTCTTCAACGACAAAACCTTAAGACGTGTGTTGTTGTTCAAATCCCCGAAACTCAAATAAGTGAGTTTATTAGAACAGTTATGCAGAGATAATTCTTGGAGCAACGAGCAACATTCTAGAACCTTTGTCAATTGAATATCGCTTATGTTTACTTTTAGAAGCTTAAGGGAAACCAGTGAATCAAACTTCTTGGAACTTGACCGACCCATGAAATTGCAATAGGAGAGTCGAAGATGCTTCAATGACCCTTTATTTTCTGAAGTTGTTCGTAACAACGAAAAGTTATACCTCGCAAATCGATGATTGAAAGATGAATATCTAGAAGCGTTGAAGGGAAATCTAGAGAAATCAAGATCAATGGTTTCAACATCTTTTCGAACAGCATAACTGATCCACTTATCAATACAATGAGAGAAGGGTTTCCCCAATTCAAACCGAAGACAAAAGGAATTAATCTTGTCTTCTCCTTTAAACCTCTGCTTCATAATTTGATCCACAAAATTGACAAAGATGGTATCTACTCCTACCCAGTTTCTCTTAAGTTGGCTATAATCAAATCCAAGTACATTCAAATGGGTAAAGTGGAGATCGGGATGATTAATCCAAACATATCTCCATCTTTTTGATAAAACGCTTGTCTTTGCTGCATCTTTCAGTTCCAGTTTACAAATGATCGTGTTAAGAACATCATCGGGCAACCTGTTAAGAGGATCGTTCTTTTGGAATCCAAAAGGGTTTTTTGAAATTAGCAAAAATCAATTGAAAATTACAACTAGTTATATATTAAAAAATGTAGTCTAGATAATACCATCAATTCAACTGATTTGAATCCTCGACTCATTGTCTAATCCTGAAATTTATACAAAGAAGATAAACTGCCGATTTAACGATCTTGAATTAGGAATATATAAACCTAAAATTGCAGAAATTATTATATGGAAGATTCAATCGAAGAAGATGAACTAAAAGAGAAACTTAAACTATAGATTAAGATATTATGATATTTATACATAGGGATTAATGGGCCGGACTTGATGTGTGGCCCGTTAGATATTTGAAAAATATTTACTAAATATTATATCCTTCCATATATAGAATATACTTCACAGTTTTTTAGAAAGATTGTTTTTTTTTTGTTGTATATATTTTATAAATTAAATATTGGCTATATTCCTTTGAGGATTTAATATACTATAATTAAAAGAAAAGGGTATTTGAATAAAATCAGAAAAAAACAATACTAGGACCTAAATTGAAAAATGGCACTTATTCTAAAATCAAATAAAATAAAGTTATGGATAAAAATTGAACATAAATTAAGGTTTGGGGGTCGGAGCGAAAGTGCAAACAACTAGTTGAGGACTATTAAATATTCGGTTAGTTTATTATTCATTCCATATTTATATTATACTTTTTTATTTTTATAAATTAACAGAAAAAGGTTAAAAATAAATAGATTAAAAATATTATGAGTAACGTCAGGTTAGCGTATTTCAGTATTTGGGTAAATGAAAATTTAATTTAATATTAAGAATGTGATTAATATTAATATATATATATATATATATATATATATTTGTGATCATCTCTTATACTTCGTTGTTGTTATAAAACTCCCTATAAAATGATAGTGCTTGAATAGACTGAGTTGTAGGTTAAGAATATATTATTTTTCTATATTACATTTGTTTTTTTTTATAGTACGTTTTGCATGGTTTAGGCTACCCAAATGAATTTTAAACACTTTCGAGATATTTTATAGGTATTCAGTGTAAGTTCCGGTCTTCGATTGAATCTTAATAAATCAGACATTTTTTTCTCATATTCTATTTCGAATAGAAAAATGATGATGTTGGCAAATGTGCAGGAGTTCAGAGTTGGTGATCTTCCATCAACATATCTTAGTATGTCATTGGGTGTTAAATTACGATCAAAGATCTATTGGGACCCGATTATCACTAAAATGAAATGTAAACTGTCTAGATGAAAAAATAAAATAATCTTGAAAGGGGTCGATTAATTAATCATCATTAAGAGTATGTTTTCATCTATGCCATATTTGAAGTCTTTATTCATTCTTCCTAAAAATGTGGCGGTAAAAATGGAGAGAATAATGTATAAATTTCTATGGGGATTCTCTAACTCATTGTTTTGTCATTTAGTTAGTTGAGATAAAGTTAAATATTTTAAATATCAAGGAGGTTTGGATATTCGAGATCTTATTACTTTAATAAAGCTCTCTATCATAATGGTGTTGTAGATTTGCAACGGAATCGAATAGTCGTTGGGTACCGATGATCAAATGTAAGTATGATTACGATTAGTCTCGTTGGTTTAAAAAAATGTATAATTATCCAACGACGTGTAGTATTTGGAGGAAAATTTCTTTTATATGGAAAAGTTTTCGTGAGAAATCTAGATTTATTGTGGGGGATGATTATTCGATCAGTTTTTAGGACGACAGTTGGTGTAGTGTCAAAAATCTAGCTATGTCGTGTCCTGGGCTTGATTCCATTATTATATGTAGAAATATCACAGTTAAGGACATGTTTGATCCTCGATCTACTAGTCAAATTTGATATAGAAGAAGATTAAACATTATAGAACATTCGTCTCATAATAGAGTTTTAATTTACTTTTGGTAGGACGCAAACAAGTGTTTTTGTTTGAACAATACGTTATGTGTTGGTAAGACATTGATAGTTTCCATGTGGGCATTGCTACAATTTATTCGATAAGATGAGTTCATATATTTTTTTGTTGGGAGAAACTTTGGGAGTCAAAGATTCTATTCAATGATTTTTGAATGAAGCGTTATTCACGATGGAATTTTTACGAATGATATGTGCATGAAATAATGTTGTGTTATGGTTAGTCATATGTGTCACGAGGAGGTTGAATCTGCAACTCACTTATTTTTGCATTGTCGATGGGTGATTAGTATCTGGAGTCTTTTGTGGAGTATCACTGTGATTCATTGGGTGATTTCCGAGTTTTTGGGTAGTTGTTGAAAAATTTGGATTGATGCGGTTAATATGGTAAGCCTATATAATTGAGTTATCATCCCAATTACTTTTTAGTGGACTATCTGGTTGAAGATAAATCGTTGAACTTTCGTTGATCGTAGTCATCTGATTCGTATCATTCATTATGCTATTATTATTATGCTTTCTAAGATTCATTCCGAAAAGTGGATAGAGTCTGTCGGGATTTAATCGTTCTTCTCGAAAACTTACGAGCTCGATAACCTATTGAGTAACGTTTTCTATTTTGTTTTTTGTTTTTATTTTTTTTATTTTCTTTCCATGTCAAAATTTTGTCGTTGTGCTTATACGATTTCATTATTTTAATATAAATATATTTTTTTAATAATAATAATAATAAATTCTTTTGTTGAAATAATTTAAATTAATACAATAAAATTGTTTAAAAACAACTTTTTTTATCTTCTTTAGGTTCAATTTGATCATTGTTTTGGTTTAATAGTTTCATTTAAGCACCAATAAATTCCTTTTCGGAAGCGATTTATCCTTCCCGAACGCAGCATAC
Source organism: Impatiens glandulifera (assembly GCF_907164915.1). Taxonomy (NCBI): domain Eukaryota; kingdom Viridiplantae; phylum Streptophyta; class Magnoliopsida; order Ericales; family Balsaminaceae; genus Impatiens; species Impatiens glandulifera. The sequence goes on along the minus strand of NC_061862.1, from coordinate 11,672,308 downwards.
TACTGCGCTCTCCAAGTGTGCTTGTTCCCCCTTCTTCCTTACCATGGCATCATATATGTAGTCAATAAATGTATCGCCTTCTCTATAAAATAAAATAAAATATTAAAATTAATTTTGTTGAAATAAATTTTAGTTTAATATAAAAAAAACTTAAAGAAAGTTATTTTGTCTTTTTTATATTAGTTCTTTAGTTTTTTTAGTTAGTCGATTCATTTTTTCCCACATAATTATATACAAAGTTGAACGGATCATCTACTAATTAAATAAAATATTAAGTTTTCATTCTCAGATATATTTATACCAAAATAGTATATAAATATTTAATCATACAATCTAATTATTTATAAAATTATAATACTATGTTTTCAAAATAATGTTATAGTGATGTTTTTTTTGTTAGGTTTGGCTCTAGTATTTCGGTTATATGAGTTCCAGAAAATTGTAATTTAACATATTAGCCGGTTTATATTTTTAACAAATAATGATTTTAGCTGACCGGTGTATTTTCAGTTATGTCAATTTAATTGATTTATTTTATAACTTGTTAGACCATCTCCAACCCATAAACTCATTTTCAAACCCAAAATGCAGTAAACATCACATCAAACACTAATTCATCTTCAACCCAAAAACCCATTTCCAAACTCAAAAGACCTTTCTTACACTAATTTTTTTACTTTATTAATATTATCTATATATTTAACAATTTTACATATTTAACCCTAATCTTTTCTCATTCCTTTAATAAAATTAATTATTCACGATAATTTTTTTAATGTATTTTTTATGTTTATTCGTATTGTTTATAAAATATAACGTAAAAATATATAATAAAATATAAATATAAAATAAATTAAATAAAATTTCAAATATATTACAATTTAATGATTTAATTATAAATTTAAAAAATATTATAATTTTTTATCTTAAAATTAAAAATTAAATGATCAAATAATTTATATAAACAAGTTTAATATTTAAATTAAAATGTTTATATATTTGAAGGACTTAAATAAAATTTTTAAAAAAAATCACCAATAAGACGCCATTAGTCCCTAGTTTGTCATAAGTTATTCAAAACTATTCAACAATAATTAAAAAACAAATCACCAATAAGACTAAAATTCTGACTTACATCCACAAAATCAATTCTAGCAATCCAAAATAAAATAGGTGTTTTTTATTTTTTATTTTTTTGATAAATACTAATAAATGTGGTTATTTAATTTATTGCCATTCTTATAGTTGTTTGTATTGTATCATTAATTTATATTTATTATATTATTGAAAATATGGTATTATTTGCCATCTTAACATCTAAAAACAATACCTTATGATTGTCTTTTTTTTTTTTTATATTGGAAAGGTGACATAATTCTTAATTTCTTATTTTTATTTTATTTTATCCACACTTGCTTCTTTTTTTAAAGAAAGAAGACAAATTACATTTATACCCTCGTTTCATTCATAGTTTTTCTTTTATTTTTTTTTAAACTCATCTCAATTCTATTTTATGAATTTGTTCCAGGTTATAATATATATATTAATTTAAATGTTTATCAGGATCTAAAGATGGAGTTGGGTGAGTTTGAAGAAAAACTTTTATTTTTTTGAAACCCATCTCAATTATATTTTATGAATTTGTTCCAAGTTATAATATATATTAATTTAAATGTTTATCAGATCTAAAGACGGAGTTGAGTAGGTTTGAAAAAAAACTTTTATTTTTTTTGAAACTCATCTCAATTCTATTTTATGAATTTGTTTCGGGTTATGACGAAATTGGGTGAGTTTGAAAAAAAAACAATGGGTTGAACTTTAAAAAAAAATACAAGAAAATTAAGTTTTGCCCATATTTTATTAATTAGAGAAACAAAATAATAAATTAAAATTATTTATTTTTTTTTAAATGAGAGAGTTAAATCAAATTTTTTTATGGGCTTCTTCCCAACCTAACCCTAACATATATATGCCTCTGTCAGGATCAAAAATACATTTCCTACAATTCCATGGTGGATTGTATTAATCTTTGGAAAGTTTAGGTAACTATTTAAAAGTAACAATAAATTATTACAGAAATGAAAGGTTTAAAAGGTTTTATATTCCATTTTTAATGAGAAACTCTTTAAGAGTTAAATCATGATAATAAAAATTGTATTATTTTAGTGGAACAAATAGTTCTATTTTTTATGGGAAAATAAAATATCACAAAAAAGAATGGATCATTCTAACAAAAAAAGGTTTGATTATGGCTCAAATTTTGAGAGAATTGAGGTCTACCACAAATCCTTATTTCTTTGTTAGAGGATCCATCAATCAGATTATTTTCTTCCATTTGGATTATTTTATTTCTTACAAATTCAAAATGATAATTATTTAGAAATTAATATTTATAATTACAATCATTTGTTTTAAATTGACAAAGTCAAATTTGAAAATTATATATTTTTTTGTTTGATATAAAATATGTAATTTAAAAGTTCTCAAATAACAATAATGATTATTAAAAAATAAAGTTTATGGTTCAGATTCTTTCTTAAAACAAAGTAATAGATATTTATTTATTTTTTTGAAATAATTAAAGTATATACAAGAAATTAGAAAAAAAAATATGTCTTGGGCCAATTTTAATTAATAAATAAATATATTGTATGAATTAATTAATTTTTTCTTATTAATTATATTAATATTTTTAATATATATTAGGAAAGTTCTATATAATATAATATTTTATTTTTGTACCCATTTTTTTTGAATGGACCTTTACTTTACTAATAATTTTTGGTTGGGCTATCTTCTGTCTTATTTCATGGGCTTGATGGGCTGAGGGTATGTATACAGTGGGTGATTATGACATATTACATATACATGAGACACGTGGATAATTAACCTTCATATTAGTACACGTTTTAATATTTTAAATATGAATAAATTAAACTTTATTAAGCTCATTTGAAATGGTCGTCATGGTCATGTAGTTAATAATCTCTTAAAATCTACTCTCACAATAATGTATGGATTCAGGATTTCAAATGGGATGGGTTTAAAAAAAAAAATTAGAGTGAGCTTAAAATAATAACGAGAAAATTTTGAAAAAAATACGTATATAAAAGTAAAATTTTATAATTTTTTTAATAATTAGATAAAAAATAATAAATTATATTAATTTTTTTTAGGGGTATGCTTCAGCCCACCCGAATCCTACATAGATTCGTCTCTGCTCACGATTTGCTTATTTGACCTTTAGATAATTTTGTTTTTTTTATTTATATTAAAAAGGAAAAATATCCCGTAGATATTTCTAGCACATTTAAACATTCATATATACTAATAAATAAAAGATATTTAAACATACTTACTATCTTTTAAGCTCTTTCATTAAACAGAATTAAATTTTATTTTTTAATTTATATACTTATTAATTAAATATTAATATATTTTCTTTTTACTCTTACTTTTTTCATAATTTGTTTTTTATATATTCTTACATGAGTATTTATTATTAATTATATATATATATATTTATCATTAATTATTTTAACATTATATTTTTTATTAATATTGATTATTAATTATTTTAAATTTTATTATCATTCAATTTATATTGACTTATTCCTTCAAAAATCTTAAAACACAAAAATAAATTAATTAATAATCAAGAATTAAATTATAATACCAACTAATTCATCAAACAACAAAAAGACTAATAATCAAATATTAGTCAAAACAATATTCCTTACTACTATAAGTCATGAATCAAAAATTAAATAAAAAATTATTAATTTTATATTTGTTCATATTAATTTAAAAAAAAACTTTCACAAAAAAAAAAAATAGTAGAACAAAATTCATAAATAAGTTACTAAAATCTCTTAAAAAATGAGAATTTGAGGATTAAGAGAAATAAAAACAGATTAAAATGAAAAATTAAATGAAAGAAAGAGAACCTAATATACAAATTTAAGAATGAGATAAATTTAAATGGTTTAATTCATGAAAATTAAGGAGAGATAAAACATATTAATATTTAATTAATAAATGTGGGGTGATAGGAGAGGAAATTTGAGGGAGGGAATGATGTGTCACTATAAACATCACTGGTTGAAAAAATATAAAAAGTGAGGAGAGAGAAAAGATAGAGAAATTTTGTTATATTTTTGGCTAATCAAATTGGGCTACATCATTATCTCTCATTCCCTCCCAATAAATTTTTATTAGTACATACGTCTAAGTAAGCTAGTTGTACAATTACATGCTAGTGAGTTTTTTTCCTAGTAAAAATGGAAAGAAAAAAATGTTTAATCACAACAATCAAATGACATTAAAAAAAAGTTTTAAAAAATGGTACTCAAAAAGTTATCGAGCCTCGTAAATTCTCAAGAATAACGATTAACTCCCCTAAAAACTCTATTGATTTTCTTGAATGACGTTATAATTGCGCACTCGACGAAAGAGTTTTACAAGCGGCATAACCCTTCTTCACTCACGCGATATTGCTGGATCGGGCTTGAGCCCATTGTCCAAGATTCCCCATTGTTGCCCCCCGCGGGAGTCCGGGCCATGTCTCAGTCCCAGTGTGGCTAATCATCCGAAAAGATCCCTCGCGGGAGTCCAGGCCATGTCTCAGTCCCAGTGTGGCTGATCATCCGAAAAGATCGACAAAGCATCAATTGCTTGGTCAGCCTACCAGTAACCTCCTTGCAAACCATCCTTCCCTTCACATTTGGCTAGTCTTCGTAAGAACAAAATGATAAATATCAGACGATTATGATTATTGAAAGTTCGACGATTTTTCTCCAATCAAATAATCCACAAAAAAAATTGGGATGGTAACCCAAATATGTAGGCATGTTATATCAATCGAATCAATTCAAACTTTTCAACAACTACCCAAAGACTCGGGCATCACCCAATTAATCTCGATAATACTCCAAAAAAGACTACAAATACAAGTTACTCATTGACAATGCAAAAGTAAGTGAACTACCGATTGAACATATTCATGACACATACGACTAGTCATAATACAACATTTTTCATGCACGTATCATCCTTAAGAATTTCACCGCGAATAATGCTCCATCCAAAAACAAGATATTTGATGGAATCATTGACTCCCAAAATTTTTCTCAACAAAAAAATATATAAAGTCATTTTAACGAACAACTTGTAGCAATAACTCATACTTAAATTATCCATATTACTAATGGAAAATGCATCCTTAGCGACGACAAAAACCGTCGTTAAAAGCATTAATGTCGTCGCTAGTAAATATCAATGACGACGAATAAAAGTGACGTTGAAAACGTCATCGCTGAAAGACAATGACTTTTAGCGACAACTTAGTATCGTCGCTGATAGTTAACAATATCAGCAATGTCGAATTATTTGTCGTCGCTGATAATCCTTGCTCTCGGGTTTTTGGATCACTTGAGTTTTTTTTGTTCAATTAGGTTCTTTTGAGAAATGATCATCTTCAATCACAATTGTACTCAACGTGTTATTCTCTACCGGTCTTGACTTCTTCTTATCTACTTCTTTAATATCCTATAGAGACCTTTTTTTATACACATGCAACTCATCTACATATTTATCTTCCTTAACTTGAACAATATGCAAGCCAGGTTCATTCACTTCGATGACCGATGACCGAGGATTATTCAATCATTTGGTCATCTACATCTTCCTCTCCCTCTTCCTTTTCCTCTTCCTTTTCCTCTTCCTTTTCCTTTTCCTTTTCCTCTTCCTCTTCCTCTTCCTCTTCCTCTTCCTCTTCCTCTTCCTCTTCCTCTTCCTCTTCCTCTTCCTCTTCCTCTTCCTCTTCCTCTTCCTCTTCCTCTTCCTCATATTCAATCCAAGTTCATTCTTTCCGATGATCATCGAGGCTTCTTCAGTCATTTGGTCATCTACAATCATCTCTTGATTCTCATGGAATTTCATACATTATTCACCAGAGAAAATATTAATGTAAATAGACTTCCCATCATTAAATAATTAAAGGTTATTGTTATTGTATGTCTAATTTAATATTAGATTTGGAATTCAATTAAGCAAAGAAACATATACTCGTTACATAGCTTGTATTCCACCCAAAATGGATGAAGAGTCTCGACATTCATTCCCTTCTCTAATTGTGTCATCTAAAGCTTATTTTTAACAGAATTTCAATCTATAACATGGTGTTAAACATCACTTTTGGTGAAAACAAAACGATTAACAAGAAAAATAATCGATATGTTTTCACCAAAACTGATGTTTCTCTATGTGATAGGGAGAGGATCGACGACAGAGGGAAAGTAAAAGAGAGAAGAAAAAAGAAAAAACGTGTTATTTAACATATTATTAGCGACGATATTGTCGTGTGCCGTCGCTGATATAACAATAGAAACAAACTCAGGATCATCGTAGTTAATGTAATTTTATTTTATTAATATAATTAATTATAAATTTTATTTTTCTAAATTATATTTTATAAGTTGCTTTTATAATCAACTAAATTTTATTATATGGGCTGTTATAGTTTCAAAAGCCCATTAATTAGAGATGGGCTTGGCCGTCATTTGGGCAGATCCCATTAAGCGAACGTGGCACAGTTTTATTAGTTGGGGAAGTGGAAATGTTACAAACCAAGTTAGCGTAATGGGATGAAGTAAATAAATGGACAAGATATTGGAGATAATTACAATAATATCCAACCCTAGGTAGCCTCACATGCATGGCACGTGACACATATAAACGAATATTGAGCGCCGCAAAGGTTGTAAAACACAAGAAATGCGAGTGGGCTAATTACAACCGTCGGATTGAAAGACACGAAAGCGATCCGAGTCGTGTTGAAAATGAACGGTTGAGATGAAGTTATTGCAGAGTGCTACTGCTTGAACGCTGAAGCATCTCTATTCTCTTCTCTCTCTATTCTCCCCTGTTTTTTTGGCAGAATTTTTCTGAATTAATTTTCAATTTTTCTCTTCTTTCTGAAGAAGAAGAAGAAGATGATGATGACTGTAATGGAGGAGGAAGATAATGAAATTTGTTTTGAGAAGAGTGAGATTGATGACTATGAATTCGTCAACGGCGATGATAGTGATTGTTTAGAAGAGGTAGACGGCGCTGAGGAGGATGAAGAGGAAGATGATGGGGAGGATGATGAAGATGATGATGAGGAAGAGGAGGATGATGATGAAGGAGATGATGAAGACGACCATGAGGCTCCTCCAACAACCGCAGCACCTCCTGTTCAGACTATAGAGATTGATGATGATGAAGAGGATGAAGATGAGGATGATGAAGGCGCTGGAGATGATGATGATGATGACGACGACGACGATGATGACGATGAGGAAGACGACGACGACGCAGAGGTGAGTTATTTTGTATTAGATCTGTCAAAATTTGTTTAAAGAAACAACCCTTTTCTTTATAGATTGAGATTGTTTATTTATGAACTTTGTTGGGTTTTTTTAAAGAAGTTATTTTTCGTAAAAGAAACAGTAGGAATCTATCTATTGTACGGTCTTGTTTCCTTTTCTCCTTCACCGTGACCTGGGTTTTGTCCATTTCGCCGGATCTAAGTCATCTATGGAGTTTCCAGTTGTCAGATCTACGACATTTCATGTTTATTAGGTTAGTTTTTGTAGATCTAAGCCTATAACTTACTACTAGGTCTGTTTGTTTTCACTTTTTCAATACAGCAGGTTACCAAAACCAATCATGGCTACACTTTATTTATTGGGTTTATTAGAATCCGGGTCGGAGCTTAGTGGGTTTATAACCAAACACTCCCCAAGGGTTTCAAAAGAGCTATCTTTTTGTTTTGTGGTGTTTGTCCTTTTACCTTTTTTTGATGGTTGTTTTTGCTATTGGATTCTTTAGGAGGAGGAGGAATTGGGGACTGAGTATCTTGTTAGACCGATTGGTCGGGCTGAAGATGAGGAAGATGCAAGTGATTTTGAACCTGTAGAGAATGGTGAGGAAGATGATTTTGAGGATGAGGAAGAAGATGATGAGGAAGCTAAACCTAGTGGTGTTGGTGGGAAGGTTGAAAAGTCGACAAAAAGAAAGAGGTCTGGAAATGAAGAAGATGAGGATGATGAAGAAGAGGATGAGGATGATGACGACGATGATGATGATGATGGTGGAGATGATGATGATGATCAGAGACCATCGAAACGATGAAGATGATGATGATGTTGATGATGATGATTTGAGTTTAAAGTTGAAACACCCATGAAAAGGCTTTAGGTTAAGTCAGTCACTACTGTTTGGTTATGTTATAGTGTTTTTACTAGGTTGGATCTTCAAAACTTGCCTCAGGTTTAGGCTTTTGTTGTGTAAGGGATTGATGATTATGTCTTTGTTTTTCTTGATTATTATTATTATTATTATTATTATTAGGGTTTTATTCTGAAACAGTTCAGAACATATCTTGGTTTGTTTAATTGTCTTTTTTTACCTATCATTTCTTCAATCAATCTTTTTTATACTTTTTACATAAAATAGTTAAGAAAAACAGTTGGTGGTCAATCAATTATATTACTATTTGTGTTATCCAAGTTTGAACAAAATGAAAATATAATTTATTTATTTTTAACTATATGTATATATTAATCAAACAAGTCTAATTTGTGACATAGTGGATAAAATTAAATAATTATTAATCAATTTTTTCTTCACCACTTTTCCTAGGAATAAGAACTACCCATCAAAAAGGACAAACTGGAGGAAATAATGCCAGAGGGAGAGAACTTGGATTTTTGAAGTACAATGCATTATTTTATGATATTAAATCATGTAATTATTTGCATAGAAAATAATAATAGCATTCTTTTTTTTTTCAAATTTCATGAATGACTAGAGTAATTAAAATCTTATCCTTTTATCCCATAAATAAAAGTCCAACAAAATATCATTTAAAAACTAAACTTTTGTTAGTTAATACAGATAAAGATTACAAAAAATAGATGTGATTTCTCCTTAAATTCAAAAACACTAAATATATATATAAGGAGGAAAATCTTTTATCTAATGAAACCTTAATTTATAGTCTAAGATCTTTGTGATCTTAGCAAAATACTACAATTTCCAGCCAAAGAAAAATACAACACAATAGAGGAAGATAAAACAAACCTAAAAATGAACAGATCTCTATCATCTCTGTCTGGTCTGGCTAACATTAGGTTGCTTTTTTGTGTTCTTATTTACCATGTAATCATCTACTTCTTGTTCTTCCTCCACATAGATAATGTTACTTTCATTGTCTATGTCTACTTCGCCTTCTTCTTCTTGATCATCGTCATCTTCTTCTTCTTCTTCTTCTTGGCCATCATCATCTTCGTCTTCATCTACATCATACATGTCAAAATTTTGAGCATGGAACTCAGGAGGTGGGGGGCAGTCTTCAGTTTCAGCCCGATCTTTCTTCATCACAAGGTGGCGAATAACCCTTTCATCCTTATCCAGCAAACTCTTGAATTCGTCAGTCCATTTCGCATCTATTTCAAAGTTCATTAGAATGTAATGAGCTCTCTTTGCTTTCTTTATCTTATAAGCCAGCCTTCTAAGACCCCAATCACTGAACCTCCATAACCTTCCTTGTTTTTCTTTCAAGAAATCTGATCACAAATTTAATCAATTTCTTCAAACTGAACAAGTAGAGAAGCATATTAACATAGCAGATTAATTCACCTCTGACTTTGGAGTTCACATTCTCCACCTCTTCATCGTGATCTTCATGAATCAAGTATACAACTTCATAGTGTCTCACTGCATATCAATAGATTAAACAATTTGAATTCAAATAGTTAGTGTAATTAACAGTTGAGAAGAAGACATTGCTTACTCCTCTTCAGTCCAAGATCACTTTCCAGTTCAAGATTCAGTTGTTCAAAGAGTTCTCCTACAAACCATGATCAATCAATCCACTTTAATAAAAATGGGTAACAAGAGTATTGATTAAAACATATTAAAAAGACAATGGACTGACTTTCATCATCATCTGCAAATTCAGGGAGAATTGTTCCATCTTCCTGAACTTTCTTCTGCAATGTTAAAAAACCCAAACATAACTTCAACTCAAAAAGTAGAATCCAAACATATTTCAAGCAATTGAAGCTTAAACATCAGAGGGTTTATCAAATTCAACCAATAAAGCAAATATGAATAGAGAAAGTAGATATGGTCAGTCTATGGCTCATAATCATTAGGTTTTGATGGAACTGACCTCTTTGAGCAAAACAGCTTCTGGAAAAAAGCCGGAAGCTTCATCTGGTCTGGAGACGAAGCTATGAGAATCGGATTTCTTCTTCCCTTTACCAACCGCCGTCGCAATTGAGGATTTCCTCAGGCTTATAGAGATTTTCCTAGTAGAAAATGAAGAGAACGAGGCCGATTTTGACACAAACAAGCAAGAGGTCTGCTGATTGAAGGAGAAATCTGGAACAGGCACCTCGATAGAGAAGCAAGGAAGACGATGATGCATCGTCTCCATCCTCTGTGTGTGTAAGTGTGTGAGAGAGAAAGAGAAGAGAGAGAAGAGGGATTACAGAGGTTTAACAAAATCCATGACTATCTTCTCTATCCATCACCCTATGCTAATAAATACGATACAGGTCCTCAAACTTCAATTCATACTTCACAAATGTCCATATATATTTCAATTATTATTTGAGCATTGAACTTGAATCAATTTTATAAAATGAAACGACTATCATAATTTTAGGTATTTAAGATTTTTTACTTTCATTTTATCACATTTGTACAAATAAAATAGTTTTTTTTTTTTTGAGTTTTCAATATTTTACACCTTACACATTTTCTAAAACATTCAAACCGTATAAAGCAGTTTTGAATGCGTATATCTTGAAAATATATACAATTTAAAACACAACTATATCCGTATATCTTGAAAATATATACAATTTAAAACACAACTATATCCAAATTGGTATACCATAAAGTCATTACTAAGTTTTTTTAAATAAATACAAAATCTATCTTCTAAAAATTTCAAATTTTTTCTTAAATTATACTTTTGGCAGTCACCTAAACAAATTAGAGGGGGTAAATCTTGAAAACAATATGAAAAAATTATCAATTTTAAAAATACGTTAAAAACGTTTTTTAATATAATTTTATTTAAAAATGTTATAAATTAATTAGAAAAATAAATTAATACGTTAAAATAAGATAACACATTTCTGTGCATTTTTTATAGTTCGATTTTCATTTAATAAAAAATTCGATTTTCATTTAATAAAACGATTTAAATTCGAGCTTCAAATAAACAAATATTTTTCCTAGGTAAGGAATTATGGAATCCATGAACTTATTTCAACTCTTTATAATCATGCAATTAGCTAATACCATATTCTATATTTCACATTTTCACTGTTATGTGATCAACGTATTTTATCCTTAAAAAAATAGAGTATATATATGAATTTTCAAGACCAAAATGAGTTTATAGATACAGATTCAAATACAGAGAAAATTGTGCCACCTTCAAATGAAAATTGTTCAAGAAAATCTATTTTAACCATCACCTAAGTCCAGTAAATCTCGGGGGGCCTCGAGACGGAAGAAGGAGGATTCTGTGATTACAGATTTGGACCTGTATATGGGTCGAACCGAGTTCGGATACACCATATTTCCAAAGGAAGGCAGTGTATACATAAAAAGAAAACATGGTGAATAGGACAACTCAGCAACTCTTCTGCTTGGGAAGAGTTCTTATGACAGTATGGTATACTTAAGAACATGCACAAAATAACTCAGACTCATCTTTGCTTCTTTCCCTTCTTTCTCTTTGCATTGTTGTTGTTGCTACTGCCATTGTTGTTGTTACTACTTCCACCACTCTTAGAGTTTCCGGTTTTGGGAGAGTTATCAGTTGGCATAGTGTCTGAAAAGTCTCGGAATTGGCCAGATTGCATGGCATTCTGTAACCACTCAAAGAACTCTTCCTCAGTCATTCCTTCATCCATGTTAACATTCGATGATGATGGATTTGTCTTTCCTCTTTGTCCTTGTCCGGTTCCCTTCCCATTGCTGTTATGCTTTGCAGAAGAAGCACCCACACTTGTAGTATTCACATGGAAGCTTGGCTTATGTGTATTCACTCCACATGTCATTCCCTAACAAGAAGAAAAAGACCCATTTAAACTCCATTCAACCATAAACCCATTTTGATATGAACCTATTTAACTTTACAGAAACAATAAAGAATCCCTAATCCAGAATCCAAAAGGATCGTTTTGTAATCAATTTATTTTTCACGTTGATCATGATCCAATGAATTTTGATCATGATCATGAAAAAAATTCTCTAAAACTAAATGAAGCAAAAAAACAACACTAATCCAAAAGATAATTTATAAACCAAATGAAGTAACAAAAACTACACTATAATCTCAACCATGATCCCAAAAAAATTCATCACTTTGACTATTTTCAATGAGATTGTGATTTTGACAAACATACTAGTTCCCAAATAAGTTCAATTACCTGGCACATGTACCATTCAGTTGCATCATAAATCTTGTTATCGACGCAAATAAAAGCGCGAGGGAAATCAACCTGCATGTGTTGATGGAATTCAGGTCAGGACCTAAGTGAAAATATTTGAAGAAAAAAATAATATTAACAAGATCCTATGCTGCTAGGGAGACTGTTTACCTTCTGCAGAATTCCAAAAAAGAAAGGCTGAGAAGCCTGCTCAACCCACCCATCTCCATCTTTAGCCAGATGAAACTCTTTGCAATCCTAAAAGGAAGCAGATTTTAAGTCTATTTAGGGTTTATAGGTTATGGGAACGATAGAATTAATAATGAGATGAGAAATAAGGGCAAAGATCAAACATACTTCATTAATTATATATTGATTTATAATTAGAAGAGATTTAGTGAAGACTAAAAAAGATAACCTGACACCATCTTGCTGTGGATTTCACTTTCTTGGTATGGATCCACACGTGAAAATTTCCACATTTCCTACATGCAATATGTCTCGACTCTTCAAGAGGATTCATACTGTCGGCTTCACTCGAAAATCTGGACTGAAAGAATCCTTGCCTTCCATTCTGAACAGTATTTTCTTAATCAGCAAATAAGTTATTGTATAAACGGTGCCAAGACTCTAAACAAGATCAAAATGTAAACCGAGCCCATTTTATGATTCGAACAAATCTACATTTGTTATGTAAAATCATAATGATCTAAATCATTATCCAAAAATAATCTAGATCATGATCCACAAAATAATCTTTATACCAAATGAAGTAAAACAATCACACTATAAGATATATCATGATCTAAAAAATAATTTTATCCAAACGAAGTAAAAGAAACAAACTATAATCTGGATAATGATAAAAAAAATTAAAAAACTGGATCATGATTCAGGAAGAGATTATGACAAATACCAATTTCCAAATAAGCTAAATAATATTTTGTCATAGCATGCAAGTTTTTTGCCAAATGAAAACGAAAAGAATATCAAATGTCTCAACAAAGTTCTTACATTTTTCAGAAGAAACAAAAAAATACATCAGCCTTCCCATTGACAAATAAATTCAGAAAATGAATAAATAAGAGCTTGTTTGATATTGGGTTATTTGTTTTTCTTTAAAAAAAAACTCTCTATCACATCATTCAAATGAGTTCGTCAAATAAAATACCCTTACTATACTCTTTATAAAATTTAAATACAAAAGTACATTTTAGTAACTTTCGATAACCCCACATCGAACAATCTCCAAGAGAAAATGTTTTCATCGCAACATGGAATTTAAAAAAAAAACACATCTTAGCAGAGCATTAAGGATCATATTTCTTTTATTGAAAGGAGGGAAGCCAATTTGAAATTTCAGAGATTGTAAGTAAAATGTGCCTTGAGAGAGAGCAAGGGAGAGGAAATGCTAAACCTTCGAAGAAGTATCTTGAAACTTGCGGAAATAATTCAACAGTTCATCCCTCCTCAGTTCATTGTCATAAGCTTTTCGCTTAATGGAATCAAGTAAAACCTAAAAGAAAGTCCATGATAAAGAAAGTTGCGCAAAAACCAAAAGGTCACAGAATTTAAGAGACTCTTATCAGAAATTGGAACGTAAATGAAACCCAAAATCACACCTCATATGCATTTTGAAGCTTCTTAAAAGCTTCGGCAGCTTTTTCATTGCCCATGTTTTTATCAGGATGAACCAACATAGCCTGAAAAACAAGAAAAAAAGAGGTCAACTAGAAAGAAACATTATTAACAAAATCTGTGGATGAGAAATTAATGAACACTCTCCTTAATATAGCTGGGAACATGATACTCTAACTGAATGATAGTTTAAATAATCATGCTAGTGCTACTAACCTTTTTTCTATATTCTTTTTTTAGTAAAGTAACATCGACATCTTCATGCCGGGACAAGCCTAGTATTGAATAGTGATCTGTACAGTTTAATAATCTAACAACTTCATCTTCAGAAGTGACCTCAGAATCGGCCCCACTGGTGGAAGCCATTCCAGAGCTACGATCTGATGGACTATTTGCTGTCTCAGATGATGAGAACTCTGGTTCACTATTAAAGAAGCTGGGATGCCCTTGTGCACCAGCTGTCGTTTGCTCCGGGTGAGAATTTCTGTGCTCATTTATATTATTTTTCAGAAAGAATACCAATGCATCACTTGAGATGAAAGATAAATTCAGAGCAAGAACCAAATACAGCCACCCTAGACTTGTCCATAAACAGTATACTGAATACAAGGTGGCGATCAACAATGCCACGCGCCCATGACTAAACATAAATGCCACGCCTAAATTTCAAAGTAATTGTCGTAAGTCACAAAAGAAAAGAAAAATATACAAGGCAGGGAATTTCAAGTAATTACCTCCAGCACAGATGACAAGGCCAGTTATCCAAAAGCTTCCATAAAACCACATAAACACAATACCATTGATAACAGTCAACAAAGTTCCAATGGAAAAACCCAAGAAGAAGGTCAAAACCGTTGCAACCTGAGAAGGATTCAGTCAAGAGGAGTAAATCAACAAAGTTAATCAAACCAATCCCATGTTCATATCATTTCGTTATAAGAAACTAAATTTTAGGCCTTAAAGGTATAAATATGGCATTGTTTTTTTAATTATAGAGGGTATTTTGGTTGATAATTTGAATGAAGTGATTGATGAGTAGATTGTTAATTGGATAAAGGCTTATTTGAAATTAATCTCAATTAACCCACATCAAACAAGGCTTTACTAATAGGTGTAACAAAATAATTAGTTTACCATGGCTATTGTGAACTTGGTCAGTCCAATCATTGCAATAATAGTAAAAATGCTGCACCATACAACTGAGAAGAATGAGGCTGTTCCCATATGAATAAAGGACTCGATTCCTCTGAAAGCGCAATCTAACCATACCACTGACAGAAGCAGCATTATGTTTCCAAGACTTACGAGACATCTCAAGATAATTGGATATGCATGTTCAAATTTCTTGCCAATGACACGGCCAAAATCTTGTATTTTAGTTCTTAGAGTTAAAACTGTTGGTTTCTGCTTCTCTAGCCACACATTACTTGCTCGTACAAAGGATAAAATTGAAGCCTTGGAATGTTCAACCGCTGGTCTCAGTGTATGCAGCCTATCCAGTAAGCAGTTGAAACTACTGTTGATGTTCTTGGAGAAGTGATTACTGCCATCTGTTTGAATTTCTTCATCTAAACCAGTTGATTCCTCCACCAACACTTTTTCCACACAATCTACAGAGTTATTGTCACTACCCGTTTCTTGGTGATCTGCATCAAGCACGTCTACATTTACCTTCTCTTTTTTGGATGATTTCCTCAACCTTTTCTTGCTTTTCTTCTCGATTCCAACATTTTTACTGTTATCTACAGTTTCAGACCCAGGCACACGTTGCTTGTTAGAATTAGGGGTGTTTTCTGCAGTAACAACCCTTCCTTGACTTGCTTTTCCTTTTAACAGTTCACGATCGGACTCCACTTTCTTATGGTTTTCCGAACAGTGATCCAAACCATTCTTTTGCTGACTCCCCTTACGAGCCATGGTTGTATTAAAACTACTTACTACAGATTGGATGATGTCAAGCTTACTTCACTGGTAAAATGAGTTTCCATAGGAAGCATTACCTAGAGAATAAATGGTGCACAATTATATCAAACATGAACTATGGGTGATTAAAAGACAACTCAAGCTTCATGTCTCATTGGCAGTTAAATCTAGAGTTCATACTTACATATCACATTGAAGGAGAGCAATCAAAAGCAAAATCAGACAATTATTTCATAAGGCTAAGATCAAAAGCACTTCAGAAATCATGAACCCTTTTCCTGTATTTTCTTGGAATGAATTTACCTATGAACTCACATTGAGTATCGTAATTTTCCTGGCCCTAATACTATTTCCTCGAATTTTACACGAATTAGTTCGAATATTAAGCCCTAGACATGTTACCAAAGGGTAAGATAATAAACTCATTGAGAAATAGACATGCGGAGTCGTTCAGAGAGAAAGAAAGCATGGTGCTTTACCTGATTGCGGCTGCCATGGGAGGAGAAACGGATGACATAGATAGAATCGAGACAACGAAGGATTGATGGAGAACTCCGGCACCAATTGGAAACAAACCCAATTCCTCTATCGCTCTCCTTCACAGAATACGTACACACAAGAGTATATAATAGCGTTCGTACGGCCTAGGAAGAAGAAGAAGACCAGTCGGAAGAAGAAGACCAGTCGGCAAACCAGAGAAGAAACACTCAATTTTTTTTTTGAGTCGTGAATGATTCACTTCTGTATTTGTTTGGATCTTTTGATTAAAAACCACGCTGTTTTTCTTCTTCTTATTTTTTTTTAAGAAAAATAACTTTCCATTTTGGTAATTAGCTACCATAACAAATGATTTTTAAAACGCGATTTTTACGAGAATTATTATATCGAATAAATAGGGTATATTAAGGTCTGAGAATTACGAGAATCTTGGGTATATTAAGGTTATTAAATCGAGGACTACGAAAATATTTTTATTGAATAGATTTACGAATTGATGTCTCATTCAAAACGTTATGATTTCATATAAGTTATTTATGTTTTCATAACATTTGAGATTTTTGTATTGCTTTTCATACAAATTTAAATGAAATTTCATATATAAGTTTTGTTATGATTTCATCTTGGTTCAATCCAAACATCTAGGTTCAATTAGCTTAAGATTTATGCACATTGTATACTCCAAAAAGAGAACATGAAAGGACAAAATATATCCTTAAAGGATAACACATTGAGTGGATGCTATCCATCACAATCCTATACAAACAAACTGCAAACAGCGAAAGCTTTTTGATAACAATTCCAGCATTGTCTACCAATTATGATTCGAAACCCTAATATCGATCAAAGTAAGATAGCTGAAAGGTAATAGATTCTTCTTCCAAAGTTGGAACCAAATACAAACTTCTTCATACCAATTAACAGAACTACTGATCTAACATCAATAGAGCATGACAGGCATGTATTTACACAAAAGTATTTAAGAAAACTAGAGTCTTCTTTTAATGACAAGGGAATATTGTGGTTCGGAATGGATACGAAGAAAACCACAAAGGAAGTGTCGCTCCATTCTTCAACGAGTACATTTCTTTCCAAACTCTACCATCCGGCTGATAAACCAAAACATGCTTATGGGTAGCAAGAAACACACATTGATTTGTATGACAGATCGGGAAGATACTAGGAACCATTCCCTTTATACATCGAAGACTGGCTCTATCCACCACTTCCCATTCTTCCCTCTCGTAGTCTTTCAATACCCATATAATCATCCAAGCATCGGATATCTGAAACAGTGACAAAAACCCGTTTGATTCTAGCAGATAAACTCTATACCCATTACCACGACACACCTCATCTGGCAATGATATGTTCCTCCATGTATCGGATTTCAGATCCAGAGAAAGTATATAACTGTAACTTCCAGTCAACCAATGAAGCGAACCATTAACATACACAACTTGATTTCTGTTCATATGAGTGAAATAATAATCATCTTGTATTGACACAAATTTCCTCCATTTGGTTGATTCAGAATCAAATATGTAACATGTGAATGTCTTTCCCGGCCTTTGGCCAAAAGATCGATGATAACCTGCCAAAACAACGTTAAACTTTTCCAAAGACAAATCACAAGCCAAGCCAACAAGAGTGGCTTCCCCATCTGGATGAAAACGAGAACAGGGTCTTTCCCTGCTCTTTGGTAGAAGCTTATATTGTCTAGTCATAGGATTGCAGACATAATAAACACCTTTGTTTGGAACACTAGAACAACACAAAAGGCCATTACAGGAAGCTCTAACCTTAACTCTGTCTTTGATAAAATCCAAGGAAAATTCAGATACACCTTTCAATCTATCAACGTAAACAAAGCTTGATTTGGATTCGCATGAATCAGAAATTTCTACCAACAACATGGGATTCTTAGCTGAAACTTCATTGTATAATCGGAAGAAAAATTTATCGGAGGTTAGTTCATACCATCTTTTGCTGACGGATTTACATCTGAAAAGGGCTTTGACGGGTAATCGCGCGAGTATCTGAACAACGACTTCATCGGGAAAGAAGTTATTTCTCCAAGTGGATTGACTCGTCATATGAAAGATCAAAAGAAAGACGAAATCAACGAAGGTCGTCAATTGGATGAAATTCGTTCATGGAGATTTATCAGTTTGAGTCGAGGTGGAAATGGGAAGGGGAATTTGCAATCTTTTCTGGCATCAATTTGGAAGATCGAGAGACAAGCGATGGATGGGATGAAGATGATAAATAAATGAATATGCCCTTGCGAACCCCCCTAATATTCGTTACACTCATATTGCCTAAATATTTAACTGAATTCTAAAGTTTTACATTATAATATTTTTTTCTCCACAACTTTTACTTTTAACTATTTTTTTCAATTAAAATATAATTACCCATCTCATATCAAATCAAATATACTCAATTCTTATCATCAATTTAGCTTGATTTTTACCATAAGAAGTCACTGTATTATTTAATTGTGTTTTAGCAACAAAATCGCGAACGGCTAGAAATTAATTTCTATCATTATGCGGTGAACAATCTAAAAAGAAATAAATAGAAGAGTTTCGAAAGCAAAATCATGCATATGAGCGCCTCAAAAGATTTATGTTATACCCGTTCGCCTCAATCCGAAAAAAAGGACTTGTACGATATTAGAATTTTTGAATCTTATTGACATTTAAAATTAATATATTATTTTATTATTTATTGTTTTGTTTTTTTCTTCCCTTTTGTAATGTATGAACGTATTTTGCATTAAAAATTAACAATTTTTTAAAAAAAAGTTTAGCTCGATTTTTACGAAAAAAACGTTTTAAGTTTAAGTTGAGTTAGATTGTGAGGTTGTATAACAATTATAATCCGTTCCACGGTTATCGATCTGAATAGTCCCGTTATGAGAGATTTTTCTCCAAAATCGAACAGGGTTGGGGCGGGAATGATATTTATGTCCCGGTCCGATTCTCTCCGAACAGATTAATCAACATTTTTCATAAATTTTACAAACAAAAGTTATTATTTTCATTCTTTTCATTCCTCACCTTAATTTGGAAAAAAATATATTTTTTGAATTATAACATTAATAATATTTTAGAAGAGTTTTAAGTTTATTTCATATAATAATTTTTATATAATATTAAAGTATTCGTGGTATGAAATAAAATTTTGTTTTTTAGATAGTATAGTATAATGGTGCCTCACAGATATTTCCTGAAACTGAATGGAGCTGGAATAGTAGTAAAATAAATCGAAATAGAATTGAGCGGGGATAATAAACACATTCCTCACCCGATCCACCTAATTTTCATCCCTAGACTCGTACAAACTTCCTTAAAAAATGGTTTCAAATAAAAAGGTAAGGGTTGGATTTCATAGCATATGAAATTATGAATAACCTTATTGTATTATTAGCTATAACTCATTTGCTTGGCCAATATGTTCAATACATAATACAAACTTTCTATTTGAGGATGAGATGTAAAACCCACTGCAAATTCATGAACCACACCATTGATGCTAATCCAACTCTGCCCTTTGAGTTTTTTAATCCCTCTTTCCCTCATCAACGCCCTTAAATTTGATACATCGCCCCATCGAGAATCAACTGCAAACGCATTCGATAACATAACATATCCCCCGGAATTTTCAACTTCTTCTGTCTTGGCAAGCCTTCTGGATATGACTTGTGCCAATTGAGGTCTATTATGAAGCAAACAACCTCCTAACAAAGCTCCCCAAACAAATTCATTTGGGGCAAATGGCATTGAATTGACAACTTCAATTGCTTCTTCAATTCGACCTACACGCGCAAGAAGGTCAATGTAGGAAGAATAATGTTCCAATTTCGGTTCTAAAGAATAGAGTTTACTCATGTCTAGGAATATTTCTCGTCCTTCATTTAGCAATCCAGAATGACTACAAGCACAAAGAACAGCGAGGAGGGTTCCTCCGTTAGGCTTCAAACCGATATCTTTGGACTTGGAGAAAAGACTTAAAGCTGACTCCCCTTCCCCGTTTGTTGCAAGACCCATTATCATGGCATTGATAGTGACAATGTCTTTAGTTGTTGTTTTGTCGAACACCTCTTGGGCGTCTCTCAAGCAGCCGCATTTCGAATACATGTCAATTAGTGCAGTGGCTACGTTTCTGTTCAATGCTGAAATCCCTTTTCTTGTTTGAAGATTGATGTATTTCTTATGTGCCCATATTCCACCATCTAGATCGCCTATTTGAGCACAAGCCGAGAGCATGCTCACGATTGTCACGTGGTTCGGTTCGCATTTATGGATCTCTACCATTTGTCGGAAAAGGGTGAGAGCTTCCAATGCTGAGCCGTTTTGAATATATGCACTTATCATGGCATTCCACGGAAGAACACTTCTTTTCCAACTTTTAGATATTTCGTCAAACGATTCCCTACTTCTATCAATCTTTCCCGATTTCCCAAACAAATAAACAAGAACAGTTCTCACAGAATCAACCCCTTGATGATTAGAATCGATAGTATTCACAAATCTTGATAACTCTCCGACCCATTTCTCGATTTCAGCAATGCGAAGGTTCGAACAAGCTGATAAAACACTAACCATTGTACTATCTTCTGGCTTCAGATTATTATCAACCATTGATAAGAAAATCGATAGAACATCCTCACTCTGTCTTACCTGAGCATATCCAGAAATTAAACAAGTCCAACAAGACACCAAACTTTTATGAAGCATTTCATCGAACACCTTATGTGCAGACACTAAATCCTTCAAACCCTTAGCATATACTGCAAGCAGACCACTACAAATAAAGGGATCATTAGAGAACCCAACTTTTACAAGGTGGGTATGAAGTTGTTTCACGTAAATTGCATCTGTGAGTCGTAAACATGCCTTGAGAAGGAATGAAAATGTGAAATCGTTAGGGGAGAGTGAATGAAATCTTAATCTATTGAAAATGGAGAAGGCGTCAAACCAAAGGCCTTCTTCAGATAAAACCCTGATAATCGCATTGAAAGGGTAAATATTTGGAGCTTCCAATTGATTGAATACTCGTAGAGCTTGTAGACTAGTGTACTGACCAATGAGACGGGTAGCAATCAGATTGTCCTGGTGTGCACCAGCAAGAAGAACACGAGCATGAATCTGAAGGAGATGGGAATGAGATATGCGGCCTTGAAGAAGATCAGATAGAGAATTAGAGAGATTTATGTTTGAATTGGAATAGTGAGAATGAAAATGGGTACAGATGAGATGAATTGGGATAGATGAATGATGATTGCGATAGAAACGCAACATAGCTAATAAATTATACCCAAGTTCTGGAAAATTTATGCTTACAAATACAGTTTCTTCAATTACAGATATCTATCTTTTGCACAATTCTTTGAAAATTTGAGAAATTTGAATTTAAACTTCAAAGGATAATAATTCAGAAGTCCTTACATAGTTTCGGGATCAGCTCGAAGATGCCAATGTTCAGCATCTTGTACTTCAAATTTTCTTGAGAAGCCATTGTTCTTCTCTTTTCTCCCCATTTCCCCTTATACTTGGCTGAATGCGCCTATTTTATATGCTTTGCTAATTCCTTATATTTATTTATTATTAATAATAAAAAATAACAGTTATTTCAACTATGTCATTTTTAACTCATTAGTTAACTCAAAAATAAATAAATAAATTGCCTGACCAAAACTCTTATTAATATCTCACTCAATAAGTGTCAATTTCAAAAATAAAATAAAAAACAATAAAAAAATATACTTTTATTTCTATTTTTCTAATATGTGCTCGCGAGTTATTCGAATCTCGGCTCAGCAAAAAACCCGTTCGTTAGCCTTAATGAGTTGAGCTTAGACTCATTTAAAAGCTCGAAAATTTAAACGAGTCAAGTTTGAGCTTCTCGATATCCGGCTTGTAAGCTCACACACATGTTCGTTTATAGGCTCGCTGATGGGCTAGCGAACATGTTCGTTTATAAGCTCACGAACACGTTCGTTTATAATATCGTTTAAATAATTTGTAATTTGTTACTCTTATCATTTAAAAAGTATATTTATAATTCTAATTTTAATGTTTCATTCATTTCATGGTTGAATTTATAAATTCAACTTTTATACGACAAGGTAAACAATCTTTCACTAGACGAGTTCTAAAGGAGTTCAAACTTTCTAAAGGAGCTCTAAAATGAGCTTTCTAAACAAGCCGAGCACAAGCGCCTCGTGAGCTCAGCTAAATTCATACGAGCCGAGCTCAAACTTAAGCCCGAATATATACTAGACAAGCCGAGCTCGAGTCTGATACTGTTCGGCTCGGCTCAATTACATCCCTAAGTATAACCTCACACATCAGCGTATCAACATTAGAGTTGAGGTGGGCTCAAGCCCACATGAAAAAATATATTAAAAAAGTGATTTAATTCCTAATTTTTTATTTTTTAAATTTAATTTACTCGTTTCATTCCGTTTTTTTTTTCTTTTAAGAACCACTTTTACTTGAGCTACCTTAGTGTGTTATACTCATATTTATTTTTATTATTTGAGGAGAAATATTTTATTTAATTAATATTAACTTAAAATGTGATTTATTAGCAATCACAAATATATTTACCTAACTCAAATATTGTCAAAGTCAAGAGTCTTATTATTGATTGAGAGAGATCAAACATTTTGGTTTCATTTTCTTAACAATAAATTTTAAAATAGTCTTGACAACCTATATATATGTTTTTATAAAATAAATAAATAAACATTGGGATAACATAAAAAAAATACATTTAATATTAAAAAATATATATATGTCAAGAAATGACTTTAAAAATTAAGTCATTTTTAACTTACAACACAAAACTATAATGAAACAAATTACATACAATAAAGTGAATGATTTGTAACTAATCCATCTGAGTTGAACCTCCGTCTTTTCTTCACCGATTGTAGTACTAATTTACCTCATAATATTTAAAAAATAACAATTAATGCAATTTTAATCTATATGTTATTATTCTTCTATTGTAGGAACCAAATATCGTCCATGTTCCATAAATTGTCCGATGTAACAGCCAATTGATCATCCGACCATTGATTTTCGCAACGAATCTCTGAAATGTCAGGAAAGTCGAAACCGTGGCTAAAGTAACCCGTAGGGCTAATTAGAGAATCCGGATAACATTGTTCTTGATTATTATTGGCATCATTAACCGAATTATAACCGTTATTGTTGTAGTAATAGTCGACCTGGTTCGAAGTATTTGACCATTGTTCGATAGATCCGAACGAGTCAGAGGATGTCGTTGCACTAGATTGCTCGGGCTTGTCGTAGAATTCGTCAATAACAACTTGTGGGCTGCCAAATTCAACCTTAGTACTACCCGTTGTAGGCAAACCGACCACATTCATACAACTATTAATGTTGTTATCCAACTCAATTGGGGTTGTTGAAGAGATTTTCGCAGCCTCAACCTGAATTTTTTCGACAAGTCGGGGCATCCATATGTGTCTCATGGTATCTTTAAATTGTTTGCTGTTCACATCACATTTGAGTTGCTTGGCATATTTTTGCACCCGTGTTCTCCAATAGTTTTTGATTTCATTGTCCGTTCTTCCGGGTAGATATTCCGCGATTTTTGACCATCTATATTAAATATAACAAGGTTAAAATTAATCAATTAAATGTTACAAATAGGGTAATTAATTAATAAATATATAGAAAAATCGAATTTACATACCGGTTGCCCCATCGAGAATGGAGTTCGAGAATTAAAAGTTGTTCTTGGAGAGTAATGTTGCCTCGACGAACATCAGGACGTAAATAATTTAACCATCTCAATCTACAACTCTTACCGGTTCTTTTTAAACCTACATGAATTTGAAAACGTAAATCCAACTATACATATGTTTAACAAATTAAAAAAAAATAAGGAAATTAAAATACCTGCAGAAAGAGATAAAGAGTTCCAATGGCCTTCACCATGTTTAGTTATGTAATTCATGAGAATGAAATCTTCCTCGACAGTCCATGGTCCTGATCTCTTCATCTGGTCTTTTTCGATTTCTTCGATTTGATTCGACCAAGATCTATCTTCATAATGAACATCCATTTCCTTCAAATTCGATCGATTAATTTGCCACACGAAAAAGAAGAAGAAAAGGGTTTTTTTGAAAAAGTATGTTTTGAGAGAGAGAATGGTAATAATGGGGAAGAGAGAGTAGAAAGATGGCTTTATATATAGATGAATAAGTTTGAAAATTAAGCATAAAATGAAAGTGACTTTATATATTGACACGTGATATAAATGCACACTACACGCACAAGCCGCAATACGAGTTTAATTTTTATTGTTTAATTGATGTTGACTTATTTATATTTATTTTATTTTTTATAATAAAATAATGAAGTTATTTGAAGTTTTAGTTGATTAAATTATTGTAATGTTATATTGTATTTAAATTTTTTAATTTTATAAAAATAAAATAAGAATTTTATAGTATTTTGATTCATAAGTATTTTAAAAACAAATATTAATTATGATAGTTCTCTTAACTAAACAAAAGTTGTCAAAGGTAAACCAAACTCATCTATAGATATTTTATCAAGATTTTCAAAATAAACTTGATTATTAAAAAAAAGTTGATTGGTTATAATTATAATTTTTTTTTTAAGTAAAAAACCTTAAAAGATATTAATATGTAATAATTAAATAAAAAATAATAATTTAAAATAAATTATATTTTAATATTTTGATTAATAAATTAAATAATGTGATTATAGAGAATTAAATGATTTTTTTTTTAATTTTGATTATTCAAATAATTAAAATTTAATAAATAATATTTTAAGAACCTTTATTCCAAATATTTTATTATATAATTTATTTCAATTTTTAATAAATCAATGAATTTTTTTTTTAAATATTTAAATTCTAATTTGTAAACTTTTTACTTTTTATTTATTTAATTTTTTTTTTCTCTCATGTTAAGTTTATATAGTTAAGTGCATTTGTAGCAGAATCCTTAAAATGTGTTCTATCTTTATTATAAAGATAAATAACATAAAAGTTGTAAAAAAAATGCTTTATCAAATTTCATATCTTTATAATTTTTTAGGAATGATGAATAGTAAATCCTTATATTTATGGATTACTGTAGCATCCCTAAATAATAAAATATTATATTTTCTCTTTCATGACTAACAATAAATATTTAAATATATATGAATAAGTAATTAAGTGGTTGAGGTGGTTGAAAAATTGGTTGCTTTAATGAATATTTAAATGATATATGGATAAAGATAAGGAAGCTGATGTAGAATAATTTATATTTTGATTTTCTCAAAAATATGAATATTATTATTTTATATTATTTTTAGGGATACAAAATAGGGAAACTGGGTATTTGTACCCTAGTACTCCTAATTTTGTTTTTTTTATCATATATATGAATTATTTAAATAATAATAATAATTAATATATTTTTTTTTGAATAAAAAATATAATCCGTCCAGGTTGGCTCGGAAGTAAATGGAAAATAGTCCATTACTAGGACACGTATACTAAGAGACTTGGAATGTTCGTTTTATTGGATGACAAGGACGAGTTTAGGCCACTCAACTAAAAGAGTCAAAAGACTTTTTCCCTTTTTCAAGTTTTGTATAATATTAAATAAAATAAATAATTAATAATAATAATAAGGGGTTTTGAAGTTTGACCCATGTTTTCTTTACTAATTTTATTTTACTTGTTGACTCATATTTAATTTTGTTATATTTTTTTTAACTAATTTCATTTTTATTAAAAAATTATCTAAGTTCAAGTATGTGAATTTGTTCTTCTACTTAAAAAAACATTGAGAATAATAATTTGAAGTTCTTATATGTACTTTTTCAAATGTATTTATAAAATAAAATGTGTATTTTAAAATATTAATGTATAATGAAAAAAATATATTCTTTTAAACATAACATTAGAGAAAATAAAATAAAAAATCATAAAACATAAAAAAAAAAAAAAAGAAACACATTTTCATATAGATTATACCTTAAAAAAATAGTAAATAAATTTTCGACTAAACTCACTAATTTTTTCGGACGAATCTCATAAAACGTCATAATAATAATGAGATTATGAATAATACGAATGAGACGAATATTTTAAAAAATTATCAACCTCGTAAACCTTAAAAAAAAGTGAATAGTTTTTGATCAAATTCACTAACTTTTTTCTAGATGTATATCAAATAACATCGTAATAATGTCATTATGAACGATACACATGACAATTATGATCGTTAAAGGTTTAACGAGTTCTTTCCAATCATATAGTCTATTAAATAATAATCAAAATAATTATTAAAAAATCTAGGCATAACCTATCAAGTGGCACAATCTAAATTTTTAACAAACTATGAATGTTTCGAATATCACATAGTGAATCTCAATCATACTCTACCAGACAAACTAAATATCAGTCACCATCAACAATGCAATAAATATCACTAATTTCACTTTTTTTATATATATATTTATATATCAACTACTTATTATAAATATAAGTGTACTTTTAATTTTATTTTAAATTTAATAATTAATAGTGTGAAGACTCATAATTTAATGTTATAACTTAATAACTCAGGTTACTCTTACTTACATCTTCATGGTCTTAGATTTGAGTCTTCCAAGTGTACCATTTATAAAATAAAATAAGCAATATTCATAATTAAAAATCAAAATATTCATCTATATATATATATATATTAATCATTTTAATGTAAGTTGAATATGGTTTTCCACCTACTATTAGTCTTAGGTATATGAGCAAGTAATAGTACATTTTTGAAATTATGAGAGACTAATTAATGTCAATTGGCACGTGTTATTGAATCCCCAAACCCTTCCTCTTGTGAACTTATATTTACACATTAACTTCCTCCTTTTCCAAGAAAGCATATTCGGAGCACCATTTTAGCTTTGTAAAGAAAATATATATATATATATATATATATATATATATATATATATATATATATATATATATATATATATATATATATATATATAATAATGTTTGGATGCATTTTGGAATACTCATTTATATATATTGTTAGTTAGACTTGTTTGTATTAATTTAAAAAAAAATATATTAATAGTGTACTGGTTCATGGCAAAGTTTATGCTCATAAAATAAATTAGTT
Organism: Impatiens glandulifera; assembly: GCF_907164915.1. Lineage (NCBI taxonomy): Eukaryota > Viridiplantae > Streptophyta > Magnoliopsida > Ericales > Balsaminaceae > Impatiens > Impatiens glandulifera. Next base: position 11,644,552 of record NC_061862.1, on the reverse strand, counting down.
AATCATTTTAAAGTAATTTAAGTGTGACTTATATAAGAATGATCTAATGTTTTGTTTAAAATAAACTTATTTAATGAAAATAGAGAATTGTGCTATTTTTAATTGGGAATAAACTCCAATAAAAAAAAATGATTTAAAACTAGTTTGTTTTGATTTGATTTGTTACCAAGAAATACCAATAATTGGGTAATGAAGCACTGATGAGTTCCTTAATCTGATCTAAAAGACTATATATATATATATATGTTTGAATTATACGAGGATAATTAATATATAATATACACATGGTTGGTCAAAAGGAGACCATTATACATATTATAAATATATATTTTTATATCTAGTATTGTATAAAAATGGTATACGCATGTGCATGTATATATATTATATAGTTTTTTTATTAATTAATATTCATTTATGTGGTCTTCGGGCAGTAACTTATAATTGATGACATGACTAAGCTATGAAATAAATACTTTAGAAACAAACATGTGTCCCATATCTGTTAAGACCAGTCATGCACGTTTCTCACTTTATTCTTATTTTAATTCATTAATTTTGCATTAATAATTTGATGTATTTAATTTTCATAAGATACGTAAACTTTATGTCTTCCAACTCTATGTTTACACATTATTTTCAATCAATCTATCTATTATATTCCAATCTCTATCGTAGGGGCGGAGTCAGATGAAAAATTACATGGAGCTGACTTATTTGCCCAGTTTATTTACTTAATTTGTTCCATTTTTTTTTATTTAGGTGGGGCGGAACCAACCCTAACCAAAGGGCAAATCTAGATTTTTCACTGGACTGTAAGATTTTTTGTATTATACTATTACGTGTATTAATACGTGAACATATTAATCGAATCTTTCTACAAATACCCTTACTAAATAGATCTTCGACGAAACCTTCCTAAAATAAAATAAATAAACGAAATTTTAAGAGTGATTAGTGAATTTTCGCATATTTGGTAAGAATATAAAAAAAAATGGAGAAGATGATTATAAAATATTAATGTAAACTGTTTTGAAAAAATAAATAATATATAAATTTATTTATTATTATATAATAAAGAAACTAACATTATAATAATTTTTATAAAATTATATGGGAGGACAAATTTTAAGAGTGTTTAGTAGATTTTCGCATATTTTGTAAAAATATAAAAAAAATGGAGAAGATGATTATAAAATATTAATGTAAACTGTTTTGAAAAAATAAATAATATATAAATTTATTTATTATTATATAATAAAGAAACTATTAAATCCAAAGCCGCCAGGACAAATTGTTACATGTTTAAACTTAATATATATATATATATATTTAAAATTTTACCTTCCACTACAACCCAAGCATTTTTTTTTTTTAATTTAGGTGGGGCTGAGCCCACCCTAACCCAAGCGTAGCTCCGCCCCTCCTGTATCATATGATTAATAATAATAATATATATATATATATATAATTAAGGAAAATTAGTTTATTTCATTCGTTGGGATCGGTTTGTCTAAATCATAAACAGTCGGTGGTTTGGTTGATTAATCGATTCAATGATTGATTCGGTCAGTTTTTTCGATTAATCAGTTTTAAAAATATGTCTTAACAAATAGCGGACAAAAATATTAGAATCGAAAAGAACCAACTCAAATAACTACAAAATGGTGAATCATTAAATCAAACAAATTGAATTGTTTAAACTATAAACAAATTCAACTTATCATATTTAAAACATACTAAACTTCAAACAAAATACTTCAATATTTGAAGAGCTTACTGTTCCGTATGTGCTTGCCGATCCAATTGTTCAATATTAGGTCGAAATGTCGAAGTCTCTGTTCAAATTAATTGAATGTACGTGGTAATTAAATCGATGGGTAATAATAAAAGTGTATAACACCAAATCATAATCATCATTTATAACTTCTTCTGCTCTAATGGCACGATCCACAAAACAGAAGAATGTGAAGTCGAAGATTTCTTATCAAATAAATGAAGACGAAGAGTCATTTGCTAATTACTAATGTGATGGATAAATTAGACCGGTTAAAATAAGAACTTAACAAAAACAAATTTCCTATGCAGGAACGGTCAAGAACTTTGAACGGTCAAAAATCTAACCGGTCAAGTAATCAAACCGGTTAGAAGAATAAGCAAATGATATATCCAAAACCGGAAGTTATCCGGTTAACCTGAAGCTATGAACAACCGGAACGGTCAAGAACTTTGAACGGTCAAGAATCTAACCGGTCAAGTAATCAAACCGGTTAGAAGAAGAAGCAAATGATGTATCCAAAACCGGAAGTTATCCGGTTAACCTGAAGCTATGAATAACCGGTAGACATCCTAAACCGAAATGAAGTATTCAACCTAAAACCGACGAGGAGACTACTTAAAGAAAGAAGTCAAGATTATCAAACTAAGTACAATCTACAAATTGGTGCAAATGAACACTTTGAGTATCTGCGGAAGATGATATCAAAAGATCAGACTATGACATTGACATATCCATACAAGTCTGATGATACTCTGAAGGCTGCAGAAAATTGCCTGAAGAAACAGTTGCCATTTTGATACAAGTCAAAGGTGCAGCTTTCCAGATGCAGGAAACTGGCCAACCGGCAGTTGCCATATTAAGTAAAAGACAAATGAAGTCGGTCTGCTCCATGCCTTGGAAGCTTAAACCGCAATTAATGCAATGCTGAACCTCTGCTCAACCAATCAGATTCAAAGATTATCCTGAAAGTATCTGTTGAAGAAATGTGATCGTTGGCACATTTCACCTATAAAAGAAGGAGCTGAAGAGGAGTAATTCTAGTCACAACAATTCAGAGTTCCAACAACCCAAGTTACAAGTTACAACTACAAGATTCAAAGTTTAAGTGTGCATTTGAAGTGTGATTACAAATTTTGTGAGAATTGTAAGAGTGTTATCGAGCAGTAAATAAGTCCCGATTGTGTAGTGTGGTTGAGTATTCCTTAGTGAATATCCTTCTCGCGGTTTGAGAAGAAGGGATGACGTAAGAGTTTTATCTCCGAACATCCATAAAAACTTGTGTCATGTTCTTTACTTTCTGCCGGTTCCGCTTTCTAACTGACTCGTACTGTCTTAACCGACTTACATCATTCTAACTGACTCACTAAACCTCAAACCGACTTTCTTCAAACTCTACCTCTATTCATCATGTGTGTGTGTTGCTTCAGTCTGAAACAAACCACTTCCGCACTTGAACTCGGTTCAATGGCTTGTGACAGCATGTGTAGTATTGAAACATGTGTTAATTTATAACCGGAATAAACGCCAATCGTTGAGTGTTGCAGTGTTAGCCGGATTCCGGTCCACCATCGGCGATCTAGATCCTAACATAATGCAATAATGATTCTCTCGTCCTTGGATAAACAATTAATTATAAACTTAATAATATAACATAGTAGTTCGGGTCGGTAGTTCGGTTTAGCAATTAAGGAACCGACAAACCGAACCGAAAGACTTCGGTTCAAATAATTTTAGGCCGTCGGTTTCCTGGTTGACCAGTTCGGTTCATTTGTGGTTCGGTAATTGGACGGTTTAGTCCAGTTTTAGGCGGTTCGGTGGTTCTCCGCTTGCTTTTAAAACGTTACTTTTTCCATTCGGCCACCTTGATAAGAAATAATAATAATAAAATAGTGATGAGCATTTTCTACAACAAAATGGAATAATGTAATTTTAAATTCAATTATTACAACATTAACAATATATTTTAAAGTTGTTTAGAAGCAAGTTACAATGTAAGTTTTTTCAAGTGTATAATGTTTTATAGTTGCCTATATATTTAATTAACGACATATATGACCACAAGACACTATACATATATATGGAGTTGGGGAACAAAAACTGATCAGGGTTAGCCTACTGAGTATTTATCCTATATTTAATTACTACAATATTTAATTATATGGGAATAATATATAGAGAGATGACCAAATATATACATTATTGAAATAAATAATTCTTATTAATTAAGTATAAATTATTTATATATAGTAGGATGAATGTTGATTGATCTCAATTAGTTTGACTAATTAAAATGATTAAAATATGAAAGATGATGATACATGGGGTAATGAAATTAAGAAGCTTAATTAATTTATTAACAATACCAACCCATTACTTAATATAATTTAGTACACCACCACCGACTTGCTAATTGATCCTCTTCTAGAAGCATATACAATTGAGTAGAATAAATAGAAGAAAAAAATTGTCCATGTGATCTCTCATGTGAATTTATAAATTATGTAAATAAGTCTTACTATTCAATTACTCATTGATACATTTCATTTTAATAATTATCCTTCTAAACTTAAATAGAAAAAATATTTCTTCATTGTATAAATTCTTATTAAAATTTTGAAAAGTTCAAATGTGTGGGAATTTCAAAAGATACTCTTAAATAATTCAATACTTATTATTTTGGAAGGAATTAGTATTAGAGTTCAAATATCAAATGTGATTATATTTGCGAAACTTTTTTAAAAATTAAACTATATATTATTATTTCTTGTAAATGTGTAATGTTTGAGTTTTATTTATTTAATCAAATGAATTTGTATCATAAGACCAGTACAATCTTTTATTATTATTTATTTTTATTGGGTTTATTTAATTTTAATCACTACCTCAATAAATATGACTTTTCATCATTATTTTAATCCAAATTCCAAAACTAAATTATAATAATTGGGTTAGTTTGATTTACCACATTTTTTTCTAGAAAAATATTATTTGTTCCAGCCTATTATTTATTTGACTTAACTTAAAATTTGTTGTGTATTGTTGTTATTGATTATGTTCAAACAATTATTATCTTAAACAAGACACTAACCGTTCGAGAGCTTATAAATCTTCTTATAAATTTTCTATGAAAAAAAATAAAAGGTCGAAGAAAAAGAATTTTTTTTAAAATAAAGGGTTGAAGAAAGAGAATTTTTTTAAATTTTTTAACGAATTAGATTGTAAATTGTGTAAATTAATTTTATTTCCTAAATTCCTTCCCTAAATCATTTATAGTTATTTTTCTCTTGTATTTGGATTGAACAATTTATCTAGATAATAACAATGTAAGACTTATTATTTTGTTAAAATGATTTGGTTTAATTAATAACTTACTTAAAGATAAAGTTTTCTTATTTATATATATCACTAATTATTTCACATATTTTTAGAAAATATTATAGAACAACCCATCTATGAGAGTCTACATTTTCTTCTGCATATTATTATGATGCTCGTTTCACGTATTTAAATTTAATTACTAATTTGAAACCGACTATCAAACTATTGCTAAATTAATATTAGAAAAATACCGAAGAAATTAAATTAGAGTATAAAAAAAAGACGTAATAAATAATAATAATACACAATTTCAAAATTATTATTATTAGAAAAAAACGATAATACATATGAAGGATCATTCCCAGCTAATGGCCCAAAAAGCCCACCCAATTGTAAAAGTTGAAACCTTGAGGGTTAATAATTTGTTGGGATAATTCTGAATTATTTATCTTTTGGTTTATTAAATACATTCATGTGGTTTTCTGATTTCAATCTCAATTTGATATTGTAGTTTACTAATTAGTTTTTTTCTCTAAATGAAATTAGTATAGATTTTGAATCTTATTTATTTATTATTGTGAAGTCTAATGTATGTAATGTGTAAAGCTTGATTAACTTCTAACACTTATTTTTTATTTTAAAAAAATAAAAAATAAATTTTAATTAATTAAAATTTTTAATATTTTTTTTTTGTATTAATAACTAATTTCAAAAAATAAAAATAAAAGCCCTACACGAGGAGGACACGAAAATTTACAAATGAATATGAATATTTTTTTTTTTTATTTTAAAATTAAAACTTAATTAAACTTGAATGTATTTTGTTTATAAATTGACTTCGAAACGATTAATTTGTTGTCGGAAATTTTATTAATTATTAGTTTAAATAAATTATGTAATTTATTTAAGGTGTATATAAATCAGGTGGCTTAAGCAATAAACTGATATAAAAAAATTATATTTATATAATCTATATTTGATAATTATAAATAATTAATTATTAACATAACTATACCAACTATATTTATATTTTATTTAAATGTAGAATATAAAATAAGATATTTGTTTATTATTATTTATTATGCAACCATAATTTGATAAATCGAAATATGATAAAACAAGAATAAAAGTGAATTGTAAAAAATAAAAAATAAAATAAACCTGTAATTTAAAAAATATAAAACTAAATTAAAGTTTTTTTAAAAATATTTTAATTATTTTAATTAAAGTATAAAATACATTTTAGTTCCTAAATAACTTTAAACTTACAATTTTATCTTTATTTCTATAGTTAAATTTGGGCTAAACTTGTCAAAGAAAAACTGAATGAAAAAAATAGACAGAAAGAAACTGAGTTAAATAGATGAAAACCAATATTAAGGTTTATTTTAAAGACATTATCTAATTTTATTTATGTAGAATTTAGGTATAAATTACATTACAGTCCCTAGATAATTTAAAATAAAAAATAATACATTTATTAAAATAAGACAACTAAGTTGTGCTGTGAATTTTTTAATAAAAATAAATAAATACAATTAATTATAAATATATATTATTTAAGTCATATATGATATTTATTAACTATATATAAATATAAACATTTTTTTTTCATTTCAGTTGTAAATATTTTTTTTAACAATCAGACTTATATTTTATTAAAGTGTGATAAGTATTGTTTAAAGCTTAATCAAATACTTATTTAAAAAATAAAAAATAAAAAATAAAATATAAAAACAAATATCAATAATTACTTTAATTTGATTTTTTTTTAAAATTATTTTTTAATTATTTTTACATTATAAGCACGAGAACAACATAAAATGAAAACACCCGAACACTATATTATTGACAACATACTATAACTAATTAGATATATTATCAAGCTGAATTTGAAAACTATTAATTGAACTTAATTTAAAAAAATTGCCAAATGACGCAATGAGAAGACGTAGAAGATCCTAGCATCAATGATTTTTCATATTTGAATTTTTTGATAAAAAATTATTATGATATAAAGTTTCAAATAAATATACATTTTTTTTCCAAAAAATATATTATTATTATTAGCGTATCATAGTTTAACATAAACTATAGTTATGTTTACATTATATTTGAATTTAATAATTTAAAAAGAAAATTTTATTACTATAGGATATAAGAGAAAAGAGACTAAACAAATTTGAGAATAACAAAGAAACAAATGTATATGATCTGAAAATATAGTAAACTAATTTAAGTATAATTTTTTTTATTCCTTAAATAACTTTATACTATAGAATTATATAATTGTATAAATTGTTTTTTAATTAGTTACACTTTAAGGTTATCCATGTCCAAGTCCTACTGAATTATAGATAAGCAATATATAATTAGTTATATTACTCCGTGCGAGATCGGGCCTGTTTCGATGATGAAAGCCCACAGAATGGACAGTCTAATTTTCTCTATTTTATTTTTATTTTTTTACTAATAACATATTATCTTAAAATTATGTTAAATAATTTGTTATTTAAATTTAATTAGTTTATGCTCGTATTTGATTATTATTCAAAATTATAAATATATATATAAATATATTACAGTTTTAATAAATTCTTATGATTATTATTCTAAAAATTAGTATAGCTGGATTGTTAAAAATTATTACTCCTTTCTTTGTTATTTTATTTTTTCAATTTTTTTTTCTTAGTTCGTCTCTCACTAGAAACTTAGTCCGAAGTTTAAACCATTTTTGCCGAGAATATCGCCTTCTTCGTGTCGCTCCACTTAGAAGAATAATTTTTTTTAAGTATATGACTTGGGGTCGATTACAACATTATGGTGCTTAATTATTTTTTAAAAAAATAGTCAACTATTAAATTTATTTGAGATAAACATCAAATACAGAAAAATGGTATACTGGCTTAACTCAAATTATTATTTAAGTTATTTTGAGAGTAAAATAATAATAAAAAATTATTAAAACAGATGTGACTTTCCTATCTTGATTAGCAAGAAAAAAAAAAAGACTATTTTATTTAGAAAAAAAACACAGAACAAGACTATTTGAAGAAAAAATGTACAGGGCGCTGTAGTCCAGGTAATATTTTTATTTTATTTTATAGTTTTTCTATAAAAAAAACTAAGAAATAATAATTTTAAAACATCAACTTATGGATGTATTAATTTTAAAAAATATATTTGACAACTTTTGTATTAATTTAAAAATATATTTTTGACAACCTTTTAAGAGATAATACTACAATAAACTTTTTCATAATTTTTTTATTAAATTAAAAAATATTAGTTTTAAAACATCTAACTTATGAATTTTATTAACTTAAAAAGAAATATTTGAGAAACAAAATTTCCATTCTCAATTTTCTAATATATTATTTCAGAGTTTTACAATTCAAGAGTCCAATATAAGAACTCAAATATGTGGAAATGATCATCCTCGTGATTAGATTTGGACCCGAGTTTTGGTGTACTCCAACCCCAGTATAAATAAAATTGATTTTTTTTTTATTATTGTCCTAAGTCTAGTTTAAAATATTAATAAAAAATTGTTCTGTTATTATATTTGAACTCAAAACTAAATACAAATTTTAAGTTTTTATCTTAAACCACTAAATTATAACATTTTATGTTTAAAAAATTACAAATTTATCTAAATACTTTATATGTTTATTAAATGGGCTTTCCCAACTCTGTCTTAATCCAAGGTTTTACTTGAGTCTGCCTTGTTTATAATCATAAAAAAAAGTATGTAACAATATTAAAGCTAACAAAAAAAAAAATTAAAATAGAATTATAACTTATATTATAATAACAGTAGAACGATAATAACCATACTTCAAGAGTTATATAAATATCGAGTAATAAACTAACATCACTAAAATGATTAGTAAACTAAACTTAAGAATTATATTTAATCTGTATTAAAATGAACCGAGTAAAAAACGATGTAATTATTTTAAAAATAGTTTTAAACTATTTCTAAATGTTATAAAAATTATAAAATAATATTAAACCATGTTTACTAAATTGAACCAAGCAAAAAAATTATATACAGTTAGTTTTAAATTAATTTTAAACTATTTCTAAAATTTATAAAAATATTTAAAATAATATTCAAAAACAAGTTAAAATAGTTACATTAATTTGGTTTAATTATTTAAATAAAAATTTTTTAAAAATAAAAAATAAATCGATTATAAAAGAAATATTGGACCATATTATCACAAATTGATCGAATATAGAAAGTCATTCATTTGGAAATTGATGTATTATTTATTCTTTTAAAACAATTTATAGACATTAATATTTTATAATCGTTTTCTTGAGTAGCTATCCACTTGATAATCTATTTTCGGCGACGATTTGGGTTTTTGTTATTATTTCCATTTTATGTGTCTTTAAACCCTTACATTTTCACTAAATAATGTTGAAATTCACTAAATTAGATTTTTATATTTTTATTTATTTAAATAATTAACCTTCACTTATTTAAAACTTAATTAATTTAATTTTTTATATTTTCTTAACTTAATTTCTTTTAAATTATATAATTTTAAATATATAAATTTCTATTTAAATAGGATATTCTTCTCATATTTTTAGATTATCATATATTTATTTTATTCTATTAGGAGTAATAGTGATCATTAGGGAAATTTGAGGAATGACCCTAAGAATGACATTATTTTGGGAAATATGATGGCTCGATAATGTTTACAAATAAATGATTTTTTAATACGTACAAAATCTAAAATGCCCTTTCACGGATATTATTTTTTACAAACATTATTATAACATCTCTTCGCATCATTACATCGTTGCGTGATGCGAAGGGATATTTTCGTCTTTAGACTGACCGAAAAAGTCATTTTTACCAACTTTTATCGAGCATGGGTCGTTTTCAAAGAGGTTATTAGCGTCATTTCGCCAAATTTACCTTTGAATAATATGCTTAATATGTACCAATTTTTTATTTTTAGTCGATAAAAAAAATTCCTGATTCGTTCTTGCATAGCTGCTGCTCGGATTCTTTCTTGCCATAGCTGCTGCTCGGATTCTTTCTTGCCATAACTGCTCGACAATAGCGATTAGTTCCCAAGTTTCTCGAGAAGAAGAACTGTCACAGAACGATACATAGAGATGGTGAAGGTTCGGATGAACACGGCGGACGTGGCCGCCGAAGTCAAGTGCCTGCGTCGTTTGATCGGTATGCGCTGCTCAAACGTCTACGATCTATCTCCAAAGGTAATCAATCAATTATTTGTTTCTATATCCGAGTTTCGAGTATTTTCTTGAAGTTTCGGGTGATCAGATTCATTTTATTGGCTGCAGACTTATGTATTCAAGTTTATTATTTATTTGACTTAATGTAAAATTTGTTGTGTATTGTTGTTATTGATTATGTTCAAACAATTATTGAAGTTATTCGTCCAATCAAGCAAGTTCAATGATTTTTTTTTTTTTTTTTTTTATCTGTTCTTGTAAAGGGATACTTTCATTTTGGTTTCATGCCTCTTGTTTAGTTTTTTAATGTGATTTCTGTTTATTTAAATATATTTTTCATAAAAAAAAGTTCTTTAAAAGATTTTTGAATGTCGTTAATTATTTACTTCGATAATATTTTTTTGAAAATTAAAGAATAACTAGCATGACACCCATTTGTATAACCCTCCACTTAAACTCAAATCGTTTTCAGATAAAATCGAACTCATGACATTTTGGTATTTAATAGACTCTAGTCTCTAACTACTGAGTTACCTTAGTGGATACAATTTACAGTACATCTATAATAACAATGTAAGACTTATTATTTTGTTCAAAATAATTTGACTTAATTATTATTTACTTAAAGATAAAGTTTTCGTATTTATATTTATCACTATAAATATTTCACATTTTTTTTTATAAACTATACTCTACATGTATTTTTTTTATATAATAATAATTAATGGTAAATTATCGAAAAACTAATATATGAGTCACATTTTCTTCTAAATATTATTACGATACTTGTTGCACATAATTAAAATTAATTATTAACTTGAAACCGAGTCAGTATCAAACAAATGCTAAATTAATTATTAGAAAAATACCAAAGAAATTAAATTATATTATAAAAAAATAAAATAATAATAAACAATTTCAAAATTATTATTATTATTAGAAAAATGATAATATATATGATGGGCTTGTTCCTAATGAATCATGCACAGCCAGTGGCCCAAAAAGCCCACCCAATTGTAAAAGTTGAAACTTGAAACATTGAGGGTTAATAATTTGCACAATAAGGGGAAATTCTAAATATGTATTTTACTTTTGCTTTATTAAATACATTCATGTAGCTTTCTGATTTCAATCTTTATTTGAACTTTTAGTTTACTAATTAGTTTATTCTCTAAATGAAATTAGTATAGATTTGAGTCTTATTTATTATTATTTAATTTCAAACACTTCATTTTTTTTAAGAATAAAATATAAAATTTAATTAATTTAAATTTTTATTTGATTTTTTTAGTATTAATAACTAATTTTAGAAAAACAAATAAAAACACTACAACAGCACGAAAATTTACAAACGAATAAAACTATTTTAATTTTAAAATTAAAACTTAATTAAAATTGAATGTATTTGGACTCTAAACTGACTTTCGAAAATGATTAATTTATTGTCGAAAATTTTATTCATTATTAATTTAAATAAATCCTGTAATTTAATTAAGGTGTATATAAATCAGGTGGCTTAAGCTCTAAACTGGTAAAAAAATATTTATATAATCTATATTAGATAATTATAAATAAATAATTATTAACATAACTATACCAACTATATTTATATTTTATTTAATTGTAGAATATGAAATAAGATATTTGTTTATTATTAATTATTCTGTAACCATAATTTGATGTATTTACTGATATGATAATTTTTGTCTCAATTCATTTTTTTTTTATAAATTTGAGAAATCAAAATATGATAAAAACGAGAATATAAGTGAATTGTAAAAAATAAAAAATAAAACTGTAATTTAAAAAATATGAAACCAAATTAAAGTTTATTTTTTAAAAAATATTTTAATTATTCTTTAATTAAAGTATAAAATACATTTTAGTTCCTAAATAACTTTACAATTTTATCCTTTATTTCTTAATAAGTTAAATTTGGGCTAAACTTGTCAAAGAAAAACTGAATGAAACATATAGACAGAAAGAAATTGAGTTAAATAGATGAAAGCCAATATTAAGGTTTATTTTAAAGACATTGTCTAATTTTATTTATGTAGAATTTAGGTATGAATTACATTACAGTCCCTAGATAACTTTAAAAAAAAAACAATACATTTATTAAAATCAGACACTAAGTTGTGCTGTGAATTTGTTAATACAAATAAATAAATACGATTAATTTTTTTTTTTCATTTCAGTTGTAAATATTTTTTTTAACAATCAGACTTATATTTTAGTAAAGTGTGATAAGTATTGTTTAAAGCTTAATCAAATACTTATTTAAAAAAATAAAATATAAAAACAAATATCAATAATTACTTTAATTTGATTTTTTAAAAACTATTTTCAATTATTTTTATATTATAAGCACGATGATAACGACATAAAATGAAAACACCAAACAATATATTATTCACAACATAGTATAACTAATAAATATATTATCAAGCTGAATTTGAAAACTATTAATTGAACTTAATAAAAGAAAAAATTACTAACCGACTGAATTGGAAGACCTATGAGTTAGAATATCCTAACATAATGATTTTTCATATTTGGATTCTTCAATAAAACATTTATTATGATATAAAGTTTCGAATAAATATACATTTTTTTTCCAAAAAAAATATTATTATTCATAGTTTAACATAAACTATAGTTTATGTTTACATTATATTTGAATTTAATAATTTAAAAAGAAAATTTTATTACTATAGGATATAAGAGAAAAGAGACTAAACAAATTTGAGAATAACAAAGAAACAAATGTATATGATCTGAAAATATAGTAAACTAATTTAAGTGTAATTTTTGTTTTATTCCTTAAATAATTTTATACTATACAATTATATAATTATATAAATTGTTTTTTAATTAGTTACACTTTAAGGTTATCCATACCCAAGTCCTATTGAATTATAGATAAGCAATATATAATTATATATAATTAGTAATATTACTCTCTGCGTGCGAGATCGGGCCTGTTTCGACTATGAAAGCCCACAGAATGGACAGTCTAATTTTCTCTATTTTTTTTTTTTTAATAACATATTATCTTAAAATTATGTTAAATAAGTTGTTATTTAAATTTAATTATTTTATGCTCGTATTTGATTATTATTCAAAATTATATATATATATATATATATATATATATTAAAGTTTTATAAATTGTTATGATTATTATTCTAAAAATTAGTATATTTGGATTGTTAAAAATTATTACTCATTTCTTCGTAATTTTGTTCTTTCACTTTTTTTTTTCTTTTGTCTTAATTCGTCCTGCTAGAAACCTAGCACGAAATTTAAACCATTTTTGCTGAAAACATCGCCTTCTTCGTGTCGCTCCACTTAGAAGAATAATTTTTCTAAGTATGTGATTTTGGGGTCGATTATGACATTATGGTGCTTAATTATTTTTTAAAAAAATAGTCAACTCTTAAATTTATTTGAGATAAACATCAACTAAAGAAAAATGATATACTAGCGGTAAAATAATAAAAAATGATTAAAAGAAATGTGACTTTCCTATCTTGATTAGCAAGAAAAAAAGAGACTATTTTATTTAGCAAAAAAAAAAACACAGAACAAGACTATTTGAAGAAAAATGTACAGGGGCTGTAGTCCAGGTAAACATGTAGTATTTTTTTTTTAATATAGTTTTTCTATAAAAAAACTAAGAAATAATAATTTTAAAACATCAACTTATGGATGTATAAAAAAATTATATTTGACATCCTTTGTATTAATTTTAAAAAAAAAATATTTGACCTTTTTAAGAGATAATATTACAATAATCTTTTTCATAGTTTTTTTTACAAAAATTAATATTAAATTATAAAATATTAATTTTAAAACATCTAACTTATGAATTCTATTAGCTTAAAAGTAGAAATATTTGAGAAACAAAATTTACTGAAAATATCAATGGTAAAAATGATCACCCTCATAATCAGAGTCGATCCCAAATTTTGGTCGGTTCTAACCCCGATAAAAATAAAATTAATTTTTTTTATTGTCCTAGGTCTAGTTTAAAATATTGATAAAAATTGTTTTTTTTTCACATTTAAACTCATAACCAAATACAATTTTTAGTTTGTATCTTGAAGCACTAAGTTATAACATTTTATGTTTAAAAAATTATAAATTTATCTAAATATTTTATATGTCTATTAAATGAGCTTCCCTCCCTAGAGAGGATTGCCCTAAAGTTTACTTAGCTTAACCTAGAGCATGCCTTACTATAATCATAATTTTTATTAAAAAAAAACAAAGTATGTAATAGTATTAAAGCTAAAAAAAAAAATAAAATAGAATTGTAACCTATATGGTAATAGTAGACCAATAATAATAATACATAAAGAGTTATATCAATATCGAGTAATAAACCAACATCACTAGAGATTATCACTAGAGATTAGTAAACTAAACTTAAGAATTATATTTAAATCGTACTAAATTGAATCGAATAAAAAACTATATAGTTATTTTTAAATTAGTTTTAAACTATTTCTAAAGATTATAAAAATTATGAAATAATATTAAAACATGTTTACTAAATTGCACAAAGTAAAAAATTATATGTAATTAGTTTTAAACTATTTCCAAAATTTATAAAAATATTTAAAATAATATTCAAAACAAGTTAAAACAGTTATATTAATTATTTAAACAAATAACTTTTAAAAATAAAAATTAAATCAACTATAAAAGAAACATTGGACCCTATAACAAATTGATCGGATATAGAAAGTCATTCATTTGAAAACTGATGTATTATTTATTCTTCTAAAACAGTTTATAAACATTAATATTGTATAATCGTTTTCTTGAGTAGCTATCCACTTGATAATCAATTTTTGGCGAAGATTTGTGTTTTTGTTATTATTTTTATTTTAGGTCTTTTTTCCTTTATATTTTCACTAAAAAGCTAGAATCCACCTAATTAAATTTTTATATTTTTATTTATTTATATAATTAACTTTTATTTATTTAAAATTTAATTAATTTAACTTCTTGCATCTTCTTACCCTAATTTCTCTTTAATTATATAATTTTAAATATATAAATTTATTTATATCTAAATAGGATATTCTTCTCATTTTTTTAAATTACCATATTAGGAGTAATAGTGATAGTTTGATAGGAGAAATTGGACGAAATGACCCTAAGAATGACATCATTTTGGGAAATTATTAAGTCCAATAAAATTTGTAAAAATGACCATTTCAGACGAATATACCCCTTTGCGTCAAGCGACTCTAGGAGATGACCTGATAATGTTTAAAAAAAAAATGATTTTTTCAAGATGTACAAAGTCCAAAATGCTCGTTCGCGTCACGCGATATGATTTTTACAAACATTATAAGACCATCTATTCGTGTTATTACATCGTGCATTGCGTGATGCAAAGGGGTATTTTCGTCTTTAGACACCGAAAAAGTCATTTTTACCAAGAGCCAAATTTACTTCGATTAATATGTATAAAAAAAAATTCCTGATTCGCTCTCGCCATAGCTGCTGCTCGGATTCTCTCTTGCCATAGCTGCTCGACAGTAGCGATTAGTTCCCAAGTTTCTCGAGAAGAAGAACTGACACAGAACGATACATAGAGATAGCAAGAGATGGTGAAGGTTCGGATGAACACGGCGGACGTGGCCGCCGAAGTCAAGTGCCTGCGTCGTTTGATCGGTATGCGCTGCTCAAACGTCTACGATCTCTCTCCCAAGGTAATCAATCAATTCTTTGTTTCTATATCCGAGTTTCGAGTATTTTCTTGAAGTTTCGGGTGATCAGATTCATTTTATTGGCTGCAGACTTATGTATTCAAGCTTATGAATAGCAGCGGGATTTCGGAATCTGGAGAGAGCGAGAAGGTATTGTTGTTGATGGAAAGTGGCGTGAGATTGCATACAACTGAATATCTTCGGTAATGATATCTCATTTTCGCCTCATTCCTTAGCTTTTGTTGCAAGATGTCTTGAAATGCATTTTTGGATTCGTTAGTTTAAGGTTGCATTAGTAGATTTGATCACAACTTCTGAAAAAGTGGTATCTTGTTCTTAATAGGGATAAAAGTAACACTCCCTCTGGCTTTACTCTTAAATTGAGGAGGCATATTCGAACAAGGAGGCTTGAAGATGTGCGGCAGCTAGGATATGACAGGGTAAAACTTAACCTAGTGCTTCTCATGTTCTCCGAAGTCATTGGCTCATTGTTTTTACTTTCTTTAAATTTCCTGTGTACTTTCTGATTTGTAGATAATATTGTTTCAATTTGGGCTTGGTTCTAATGCTCATTACGTCATATTGGAGCTATATGCCCAAGGGAATGTTATCCTTACCGATTCTGAATTTATGGTCTTGACTCTTTTACGCTCACACAGGTTAGTCCTTCAAATCTTTTATCATTTTGAAAATATATGCATGCCTAGATTACGAATGCCGCTCACCATGGATGCTTAAGAACTTGTTGTCTCTGTTAGTGTGTAATTTGTTTGTTGGTTAATTTAAATGACTAAATGAAATGATGGTTTTCTTTACTCAGATGACATGAACAAACTTATATTGCATGGTGATGTTATTCCTTAACAATTGGCAAGTGCAAATAGAATTCTGTTTTATAGCATGTACCCTTGATGATCTAGTTCAATGTACTTAAACATATTTATATTGAACTTCTCTATTTCTCCCCTTGAAAGGTTGGAGACAAAACCTTTTGTTCATTTAAGGATGTATGGTTTGTCGACATCATATATATTGTCTTGTGAGATGTATAGATCAATATTTTTTTTGCGAACCACATTTTGTTCTCATGAAAATCCTTAGGGATAAATGCAATTTAACCTTTAAATGAGGTGATACTCCTAAGCTTAAGTTTGTGGTCTATCGATTCTTTCTTTGACATGTAAAATCTTGATATCTTAGCCAGTTGATAATTATTTGAAAAAAAAACAGGGATGATGATAAAGGATTTGCAATCATGTCTCGTCATCGTTATCCTGTTGAAATCTGCCGCAATTTTGAGAGGACTTCCATTACAAAATTGCAGGAAGCAATTTTATCATTGAATGAAGCTGACAATAATAATTCTTCATTGGGTAATGTAAGTGAAAATGCTTACCCTGTTTCATCAAAAGGAAAACAAGATAGCAAAATTGAGAAGACTTCTGTGATCAGTAAAAATGCACCTAATGGTGCCCGTTCTAAGCAAGCAACTTTGAAGGCTTTTCTTGGAGAAGCATTGGGTTATGGTCCTGGGTTGTCTGAACATATCATTATGGATGCTGGTCTGGTCCCTAGTGCAAAACTTGGTAAAGACTTTAAACTAGATGACAATGCACTTAAGATTCTTGCTCAAGCCATTGAAAAGTTTGAGGATTGGCTAGAAGATGTGATATCTGGTAGTACTAATCCCGAGGGCTATATCATAATGCAGTCACAGAGCTCAAGTAAGAAGGTTAATACCACTTCAGACTCTGGATCTCTTGGGCAGGTTCTTTCTATTCTTCTCTTGTTTATAGTTATGGATTCAAAGTGAAACATTATTTTCTTGGTGTATGTGGACAGTTTGTCTTTATATGATTCTAATGTTTTCATGTTTGGATTTCTATTTTTCAGATCTATGATGAGTTTTGCCCTTTATTACTGAACCAGTTTAAGTCCAGGGAATTTGCCAGTTTTGGGACGTTTGATGAAGCATTAGATGAGTTCTATAGTAAAATAGAGAGTCAACGTGCTGAACAGCAACAGAAAGCAAAAGAGGGTTCTGCAGTGCAGAAACTTAATAAAATTCGTACAGATCAAGTATGATTTACATCTTATTATGATATTGTTTTATATAATTAAATGTTAAATTAATGCGCTTCAAAATTACTTTCCTTTTTATCCTGGCCATGCTTGACTACTTTATCAAACCATCCGTTTTATAACTACTTGTCCATTTTGTTCAAACATCTTCAAATATACCTCTGCTTATGCTTCTGATATTGATTAAGCATATTTTGAAGGAAGATGAATGATCACGGAGAGAACTTACTAGTGCTGATTCCCTTTCTAGTCGTGTTTGAAAAATGATGATACTTTGGTTGTCTAATCATTGTTGAGACAGCTGTTATCGATCAATGGTTGGTCTTAATTATATTATCTTTTAATTGTTTGACCTTTTATCCAAATCTTGAAGTGGATGGAGTTACTACTAAGATAGTTAATGAGGTGTATACATTAGTTGTGTAGCTTATCTCCACATGCTCTACTTGAAGCCTACTTAATGATGCTGTAGGAGAACCGTGTGGAGGTGCTGAAGAAAGAAGTTGACCGGAGTGTTAAAACGGCAGAACTAATAGAGTATAATTTAGAAGACGTTGATGCTGCTATAATGGCTGTTCGTGTTGCTCTTGCAAATGGTATGAATTGGGAAGATCTAGCTCGTATGGTGAAAGAAGAGAAGAAGTCGGGAAATCCTGTAGCTGCCCTCATTGACAAACTCCATCTTGAAAGAAACTGCATAACACTTCTTTTGAGCAACAACCTTGATGATATGGATGAAGATGAGAAGACACAGCCTGTAGATAAGGTATTTCAGCTATTTATTTTTTATCTAATGTTCCCCATCACTTAATTTGGCGGTGAAAAAGATCCATATTGCTGCAGTCATCTCTTACTGTTCCCATTTCCATTAGGTGGAAGTTGATCTGGCCCAATCTGCACATGCAAATGCTCGGAGATGGTATGACCTTAAGAAAAAGCAAGAAAGTAAACAGGACAAAACAGTTACAGCTCACGAAAAAGCCTTTAAAGCTGCTGAGAAGAAGACTCGTTTTCAGCTCTCACAGGTAGCTGTGACTTGATGAATGTATAACTACTATGTGTTTGTCTGAACTTAATCTGATTGTAATTTTAATACAATACCAGTCACCTAAGGTAACTCAAGTTGTTTGAGTCTTGAACTATAAGAGGATGATATCTCATGTTCGATTCTCACTGAAAACACCTTGAATGAAGTGTGGAGCCATTGCGGTGGGATGTTGTGCTAGCCACCTCCACGGAAAGAAACCTTGGTCTAAAAAGAAATATAAAAAATACAATGCCTTTGGAAGTGGTCTCATTGAAGGCTCGTATTGAGATTCCCTACGACTTCACAAAATATCAGAAAATATTTGTTTCTTTCCCCTCTTAAATTTTTTAACTACACGTGGCTTAACTTTCCAAGTTTGAACAATTTTATGGCCTGCAGTACAGATTGATTTCAATACACTAACTGGTGTTTTTACATATATATTTGGCTTTTGACTCTTATGGTCTTGGAGATCTTGATTATGATGTCCACCTAAACCTTTCCTTTATTTTGCAGGAGAAAGCTGTTGCTACAATCTCCCATATGCGTAAAGTTCATTGGTTTGAGAAATTTAATTGGTTCATTAGCAGTGAGAATTATTTGGTGGTCAGTGGACGAGATGCTCAACAGAATGAGATGATTGTTAAACGTTATATGTCCAAAGGAGATCTGTGAGTTTCTAAAGATACAAAATCTAATATTATACCAGTGTTACTTAATATTTTTTGTCTTTATATTAGGATATTTTTTTATTCCTCTTCTCTTACTTTTTGGGCATTTCCCAACTTATTCTGAATTAGATATATTCATGCGGATCTTCATGGAGCTTCGAGTACTGTGATAAAGAATCACAAACCAGAAAATCCCATACCACCTCTTACTTTGAACCAAGCAGGATGTTTTACTGTAAGTCGTCCCTTTGGGGTATTAGGGATTTTTATGTAGTTTTTTTCTTAATCAATCAACTGTATGGATCATCTCATTGGGATAATTCAGAAGAATTTTGTTATACTTTTCAAAGATACTTTTGTTTTGTCTTTTTCGTTTGTCGAAAGAGGACATAAACTTCTGAATGATAACTGCTATATGGATTTTGACTTGTAATTTTAAGGAGAGGTCTGGTAATGGGTTCATTAGTTCCGTTTGCACTATATTGCAGGTTTGCCACAGCGCGGCATGGAATTCCAAGATTGTCACAAGCGCTTGGTGGGTATATCCCCACCAGGTCAGTAAAACTGCTCCAACGGGTGAATATTTAACAGTTGGAAGCTTCATGATCCGAGGGAAGAAAAACTTTCTTCCTCCACAACCTCTTGTTATGGGGTTTGGAATCTTATTCCGCCTGGATGAGAGCTCCTTGGGATCTCATTTAAATGAAAGGAAAGTAAGAGGTGAGGAGGAGGAAGGGGCAATTGATGTTGAAGAAAGTGAGCCCTTGGAGCAAATGTCTGATTCAGAATCAGAGAATGATAACTCTAATGGAAAACCAGCATCAGAGCTAGAAAGTGTGATGCCCAATACATCAGATTCTGGTGAAGCAATATCACATGCTTCATATTTGGAGGCCAACTCATTTGAAATTCCTGTAGTACAAGTTCCTACTTCCTTGAAAAGTGATGATAATCAAAACATATCTGAAAACTCTGGAAATACCATTGATTATGTTCATAAAGACCTAGAGGATCTCATGGATAGAGCTCTTGAACTTGGACCAGCCTCTTCAAACACTAAAGATCATGTACTCCATTCTCCTCGAGTAGACTTGGGAGATGAGCAGATTCAGGAAGAGAACAAGCAATCTTTAAGAGAGAAACCTTACGTCTCAAAAGCTGAAAGAAGAAAGTTAAAGAAAGGACCGAAAAATGATTTCGTGGATGCAGCAATTGTCAAATCTCAAAGAGCCAAGGAAGATAATCTTAAAACTGACCAACTTAATAAAAATGCTGACAATCTGAAGCCGGGTGGGACTGGAAAAATTAGCCGTGGTCAAAGGAATAAGCTCAAGAAAATTAAGGAAAAATATGCAGATCAAGACGAGGAAGAAAGAAGTATCCGTATGGCATTATTGGCTGTGAGTATCCTCTATATTTTCATTATTGCTTTCTCTTTCCTACTGTCCTTTCAATGGTGCATATTCTTTTGCATTGAAATAAGCTCATAGTGTACACGATGAAAAAGTATGAGAGTTCCTTCAGGATAAATTTGGTAGGAGTATAAGAGCTTATTTGATGTAGTTTTTAAAATATCCGATCTATAATTGATGACCAAAAAAAGAAGTACATGATCTTATTTCAACTTTTCAAGCAGACTATAATTGATGACCAAAAAAATGAAGCAGGCTATAATTTACATCACAGAAGATGTTTTTTTTTTTTTTTTGGGAAAATACATCACAGAAGATGTTCATAACTGCAATATTGGATTCAACCTTTTGTATTTACTTTGGCATTTTATACCAAATCAGTGACATTTTATACTAAATTTTGTTCTTGTTGATAACTGTTTAACCCTTTAAAAGTCTAGACGTTAAAATTTCTGACTTCATGGACATTTTGCTTAATATTTTGTTGTTATTACCAATTTCTATATCTTACCTACCTTAAGTCATTGCATTCTGAATATATGTTAAATGCTACAGTCCACTGGGAAAGCACAAGTGAGTAAAGGTGACCCACTTATTGAAAATGCAACTGCAGAAAAGACCACCAAACCGTCAGTTGGTATGTTTCATGTTATTATTTGAGATGGCCTTTGCTAAATTTACTTTTGCAGATTTTGCTTGTGGGTTATGTAGGATTAATTCCAAATTATTCATTATCCAATTAACAATTACTCATCAATTACATTATTCAAATCATCAACTAAAATACCTGTATTTAGAAACAAAAATTATTTATTCATTATATATTTATATACCTCTAAGGCTCTAATTTGTTGTTTCTTTACCAAAATAATCTGATTTTTTATACTTACATCTAACAAGGTTAATCAAATAACCCTAGGCTTACATTTCCTTTCCTTTGTCTTTCCTCTTTCAAACTGCTGCTTCACATATTCAAGTTACAAGATATGGCATAAGTTCCTCACACTTTTTTTTTGCAAGTGGCAGAGGAGTTAGATGCACCCAAGATATGTTACAAGTGTAAAAAGGCAGGTCATTTATCCCGTGATTGTCAAGACCAGCCAGAGAATGCATCACAAGATCATAAAAATGTTTCTGCAACCAGAGCTAGATCAGATGATGCTAATAATGAGATGATGGACAAGGTAGAGATGGATGAGGATGACATCAATGAGATAGGTGAAGAAGAAAAAGAGAAACTGAACGATGTCGATTATTTGACTGGTATCCCGCTTCCCAATGATATCCTTTTATACGCTGTCCCCGTGTGTGGTCCTTACAACGCTCTGCAACAATACAAATATCGCGTGAAGATAATTCCCGGGACTGCAAAGAGAGGAAAAGGTAACTCTTTTGGCTGTATTTTGTAGCGTGTTGAAAAATAATTAGGATTTTGTTTTTAACCTGGTGTGGTTTTATCAACAAGTGCAGGTGCGAAAACAGCGATGAACTTGTTCAGTCACATGGGTGAAGCAACACAGAGAGAAAAGGAGTTGATGAAGGCATGCACGGATCCAGAACTTGTAGCTGCCATTATAGGAAACGTGAAAATAACTGCTTCGGGTCTTACGCAGTTGAAGCAAAAGCAGAAGAAAGGCAAGAAATCAAACAAACAGAATGGTGGTGCTTAGCTAGGCCTAAAATAGACCATCAGGTAGTTATGGTGTTGTCTGGTTAAATTTTTTTACTAAAATCTTTGAGTTGTAAACTGTGTTAGGATGAAATTTTGTGATACATAATAGATTGATGTTATATTTTCTGTTGTTTTCTATTGAACTCAGCCTCGAAAAATACTCGGCTTCACCGGAATTTAACATTTTGGCATGGTGTATGAGTTTATATTATTGAACACTGTTATTTTTATTCTTTTGAATTTCTGAAGCTTAACACAAATCCTATTTTTTATTTGAATTCAAGTAGTTAATAGAAATTATCACAATTATATGATATATTTTTTTGATATTCCATTTCTAATTTTGTTCTATTTCTTTTGGAGCTGAAATAATTGGAATAATTTGTTCACCTCTACTAGGAGTAGCCTTTTTAAGCATATCTAGTTGAAGTCACACAAATCAATATCAAAATGTATTTGTTTAAGATAATTTTTAAAGCAATTAGTTATTCAAATGATTGGTAAAATCACGCTCAAATGATTGGTAAAATCCACTGTGCCACTTTCACGCCCTGTGTTCTATCAAAGAAATGGACTCAATAAGTCAATATATGAGGTACAAAATAATCAATATCAAAATTTATTTGTTTAAGATATTTTTCAAAACAATTATTTTATTCAAATAATTGGTAAAAGTGATTGCACCTAGGGTTGTAAACGAATCAAATCGAAGCGAATATTACTGTATTCGATTCGTATTCGTGAAACTATTCGAATATTCGTATTCGTATTCGAAATTTTTTCGAATAATTAATGTGATTCGTATTCGATTTGAAATTGATATTCGTATTATTCGATTCGATTCGAGTATTCGATTCGATTTTTTTTAAAACATATTTTATACAATTTATTCAAAAATTTGAAAATTAATATTTTTACATAATATATAAAAATATTCAATAAAATTACCTAATAAAAATTGAATGATAATGTTCAAATTACGATTTCAATATTCAACTCTCAATACAATGCAAACCATTAATTAAAACTTCTGCGTACTTTTATATATATATATAATCGAATATTTAATCGAATATTAGCGAATACCGAATCGAATATCTTGATTTAGTATTCGTATTCGTTTATTAGTCGAATCGAATCGAATATTTTTAGTCGAATTCGAATCACAAAATTACGAATACGATTATCAAAATTCAAATACGAATACCGAATCAAATCAAAAATATTTGATTTATTTACAACCCTAATTGCACCACTTTCATGCCCATAACCCAAAACATTGTATAATTCCTCCCCTCCTCCCTCAAATTAGTTTAATTCATTATTATAAAATATTAAAATACTTTCTATTTTAAATTATTATTTTTTTTATTTTATCTTTATATATAAATACATTTTAGATATATTTTACCAAAACAATCTCACCTTCTCAAATTCGTCCATCATTATTGTCTAAATAACCCGGTTAGATGAATAACCTAATCCGAATAAACCCTAAGTTAAAATGAGAGTTTATTGTTGTCAATTTAAGTTATACAAATATTGGGCTTGTTTGAAACCCAGCTCCATTTGAACAAAAGAAATTTTAATTTACTTAAAAATTATTTTTTAAAATATTTTTTATGTATTAATTTAAGTGAAATAATGTTCTGAAATACACTTTAATTATGTATATATTAACAAATTTAATAATATTTGTTCGTTCAACTATACACCAGCTGGTCCAGTTCTATGCGTTTTCAAACAAGCTTATACGCTTATACCTCTGTCACCTATATATATATATATATTTAAAAAAATAATAAGTAAAGAATATTATAAAAAAAGATTTATAAAACTAATTAAACTAATTCATTTATTTGAATAAATAATAATTTATTTTTATAAATATTGTCAATTTTTTTCTAATCATAAAATTCAAATTATTTATAAACTCATAAACTTTTACAAAATTTAAAATTATAAAAATTTGTTTAATTTAAAAGTTTACTCAAATTAAATTTCCTGTGCTCCAAAATAGTAAAATTTTAAAAAGTAAAATTCAAGATTTTAAGAACTTTGTACTCACTTAATAATTGTTTTAAAAGAATAAATATCAATTTTTATCCATGTTCATGCTATATGGGTAGTTTTGATTCAACTTATACTATGCTTGTTCTCGAATTTATTCGCTAGAGGAGGAAGTATAGAAAAAAAAAAGTTTAAAAGCAAAATGAGTTTTTTTCATTAAATTACCGATCGACTCACAATGAATCAAACAACCATAAATAGTTCATTTTGGAAAAGAATAAGGAATCTGTCAAAATTGATAGATAGATAAAGAGAAAGACAATGGAAGGAGGAGGGGGAGGAGTGAAGCACATATTGCTGGCGAAGTTCAAGGACAGTGTCTCTGAAGATGAAGTTCAGGAACTTATCAAAGAATATGCTAATCTTGTTAATCTCATCGAGCCCATGAAGGCTTTCCACTGGTAAATCAATCAAACCATATCTTGTTTTGTATGAAGTGATGGTTAGATCCATTTGAGATATGTGTTATTCTTGTTGTGTTTGTGTGTTTTTATACAGGGGAAAGGATGTGAGCATTGAGAACTTGCATAATGGTTTCACCCATGTGTTTGAATCAACATTCGAGAACACAGATGGGATTGGGCAGTACATTATCCATCCAGCTCACCTTGAGTTCTCCTCCAACTTGTTCCTCCCTTCTTTGGAGAAACTCATCGTTGTTGACTACAAACCGACACCCCTTGTCCATCTCTGAGACAGCACCCATCTTTTCTTTTCTTCTCTTCTCTTGTTTTTGTTGATTATGAATTATTCATAGTCCTTATCTTATATTCAATAAAATATGAATAAATTAATGCATCAACTTGTTTGTGGGTTGTGTTATCTTCTCTTATTTAAACATGTTAGTGTAAACATCTTTTTCTAATGACAACATATTGAAAATTTAACTTATATTTTTCTTAAGACACAATCTCAAGACATTTATAAAGTCATTACTTGGTCAAGAATATGAAGTCATTATTGTTACGGTTACAACAAGAGTAGAACCTATAGGCGCCAATTTCGGGAGCACCAGAGGATTGCATTGTGAAGGCGATCGAGAGGTTAAGGGCATCAAGCCTTATGGTCTTTTAATCAACAAGGTGGAAGGGACTTGGGCCAGTTTGGATCATCTTTTAACGAGCCTTCTATTACTGGGGTCGACTCATAGTAGATATTATTCAAATAGGCAGCGAAAAAATCATCGCCCAAAATGCTCATAATTTATTCGTCAGACACATATTTTCACCACTAATCTAGAAAACTTACAAATTTATTCTCTTTATCAAGATACTTAACAAATTATTTGTGAATAATGGTACATCTTTATTAATCTCTAATATAAGAAATTCCAATATTTAGGGTTTATCTAAACCTTTACGACTACAAAATATTTTGCATTTATCTCAAATTACCAAAAATCTATTAAATGTTCCACATTTTATCGCTAATAATAATGTTTAGGGATGACAATGAGTACCCTATCGGTTGGATAGTGAAGTACCCATCCCCTAACCAGTTTTTTATTTAATACCCGACTCTGATCCGACCCCGACGAGTATCACTATTTCTATTCACATTCCCGATTGGTCGAGTACTCTATCCCGACGAGCACTCCATTACTCAATTAAATATTTATAAATTGTAGATTTAAGACGAAGAAAAATAACTTTAAAAATGTTTAAAAGATAAAGAGACATAATATACACTCTTACTTATTTACTTGTAGAGGATGAAGAAGATAATAATTATATTGTTACTATAGTTGAAAGAAAAAATGTTAAGATGAAGGTTGAATGTTGAAGGAAAAAAGTCAGTAGATATTGAAGAAAAAGAATGAAAAGAAAAAATAAGTTTTTCTAATAAAAGAAAAATTGAAGATGAAGAGTAACGAGAAAGAAATTACTTTGGAATTATTAAAAAATTAAAGTTGAGGTGAAGTGTAGATAAGAAAAAATAAATAAATAATGTATTTATTATATTGTTTATAATGATGTATCGTGTGGAAAGTCACATTAATATGAATAAAAAATATTTTTTTTTAATATTAATATTGTCAGTTATTAGGTTTGAGTTTCGCATGCTCTTGTCCCCGAACCTGACTATCGAGTACCCATAGATATCAAGTACACGGGTACATATCGTCATTCCTAATAACATCTTTTATAGTTTGATCATTCATCTTAGATGATCAAAGATAAAGACCGTACTAAGAAGATAGAGGTTCTTCTGGACACTCTTATAAATAACTTGTATCACCTATCCCACCAAAACAAACATTTATAGGCTCTCGATCTTCAACATCAACCTGACATAATAAGTTGGGGGCATCTTTCGACCGTTTTTAATTATCTGTGTTGGACAATAAAACTCTTAGTTCACATTTACAACTAAATTTATTATTATTATTATTTTGAGAACGCTGTGTTCTGTTTTTTTTTCGGAATGTGACTAATCCCCGCAGGTTAAGTACATAACTCACAAATCTACCAACCAATTGAACTAAACAAACAGAACTTGTAGTCTGACGGGCTCGAACCCAAAACCTCTCAAAGAGGCTGAAGTATCCAACTCTTTTTGCCTCTAAGCTAAAAGAGAGGATTAAAAATACACTTAACCAGGCAAGCATAACTTGTCCCGCTTAACAGACTCAAATTTAAGATCTTAGAGAGACTGAGAATATCTAGCGCTTATTACCACTTATTACCTCTTAGCTAGAAAGCCTATATACATATAGGCTAGAAATATAGGCTAGAAAGAGGGGTTGAACCTCTTACCTAAAATTATAAATGACACTAATTATGACTTCTTAGGATGTATTCATCCATTATGATTCATACCAAGGATTCTCCCAGACAAAAAAATATGAAATTTAATATTTTCTTGAAATTTGAGAGGAGATTTTCGATTTACACGATTTTGATCGATCTTGGAAGAAGATGGATTGATAAAAAAACATATAAAGGATGGATTTGATACATCAATCATCGGAAAGAACAATATATTAGATTATTTATATTTTTGATATATATTTAATTTAATTTTTATTATAAATTTGATTATTTGTATTTTAATATATATATATATATATATATATATATATATATATATATATATATTATATTTACATTTCAATTATTAATTTATATAGTTTTTTTATAAGAAAATCAATAAATCAATTATTAATTATTTCTAATTTTTTAGAAAAGACATTATTCTTTATCTCCATAACAATATATTTAAATTGTTTTCCCAAAAAAAACATATATTTAAATTATCATTTTTCATAAATATTACTCAATACAATATTTTTATTATTAGTAGTCTAGTCTAACTTTTTCATTGTGTTATTTATTCACGACAAAATTTATTATGAATATTCTTGTTAGCTTTTTTATTGTATTATATCTCCACAAAATATTTTTTATTAGTAGTAGTCTAGTCTAACTTTTTTTATTATGTTATATTTTCACAACAAAAATTTATTGTAAGTACTAATCTAAATTTTTCATTGTGTTGTATTTTCTGAACTAATATTTATGAATAATTTTGTCTAACTTTTTCATCGTGATATCTTTTCACAATAATTTTTTTTATCAACTTTGTCAGTCTTTTATTAGGAGTAGTTTTGTCAACTTGTCATTGTGTTGTATTTTCATAATAGTTTTTTTTTTATCATTAATAATTTAGTCACACTTTTTCAATGTTTTGTCTCTTTAAATAATGAATATTTTTGTTTCTTAAAGTGCTTTGAAATTCTTCAATTGAGTGACTTTTAGTGTATATTCCAATTTTGACATAGAACCAAATTTTGCTCACACATGGGGATTCGCCTCCATGTACTCGCATGAGTGATTGACCATCAATCATAATGTTTCTTCAAACTTGCTTCACATCCCTTCTAGTTCTAGTGAAGACTCTTGTATTTCACTCAGCCCAAATATGGTAGACAATAATAGAAAAACAACACGCTATAGTAAATTAGAAGCGATTTTCCCGTGCTTCTAGTAATGATATACTTCCTTGATTTTGTGCCAATCATGGAGAAAATTAGAAATACCCATGGACTTGACAAAATTCCTCATAAAATGAAAGTAAAAGGGAAACAAACGAAAAGATGATCCATAGTTCTTTTTCTTCCCCCACATAGTAAACATTTTGTATCTGGGATTACGATATGTCTATTTATTCGATCCCTCGTAGCGAGCCTTTGACGAAATAACCGCTAAAACAGCACTTGATGTCTAAGAACAATCTTGGGAGACCACACTAGATGAAACTAATCAGTTGGTTTCCCTCTCTCTCTTATAATATTCCAAGAAAGACTTGTATTAAGCTTTCCATCAATCTCCACTATCCATCTATGCACATAAAATATGTCATATAAAAATAGGCTATTAATTTTATCTGCTCCTTCCAGATTACTTCCCAACAACGTGTTCCACGGAACACGCCTTCCTTGACTTCATTCACATTGGCTTCATCCATCTATATAATCTCTTCGAATTCTTGTCCCGCTGAATTCCATCTTTTTGAGGATAGGCTTCCCTTCAACCATGGATCATGCCAAAACAACGTACTTCTATCATAAACAAATCAAACCTCAATCATTTTCCCAATATTCCTTTTGTAGCTTAAGAATTTTCGTTAGCGACCAAGCCATACCCTTTTTAATCTTGCAAGTCTAAATGCGGCTTTCATGTTTCATAAATCTAGAATGAACCCACCGTACCCAAAATGAATTACTTTTCTTCGCTAACGCCAAAAAATGCCAGAAAGTTGTTCCATTCCACACAATTTTTTAAACCCAACCCTCCTTCCTAATTCAGTTTGCAAACGTCCTCCCACTTGAATTTCTTTCCACCATGACCTTTAGTATCACATATGAAATCTCGCATAATACGATGACCGATCTTTCATCGCCATATTTGGGATAACTATTTGTTGTCCCCATAGCCCTATGATTCCCATGATAACCCTTTGAACAAGCTCAATACGTTCCCGCATACGAAAGTTTCTTAGTAGCCCATCCCATAAATTAATTTTTAACTTTTTCCATGAGCAGCCTACAATGAGACACTTGAACCTACTTGGACGAGAGAGGAACACCGAGATATTAAAATGAGAGATTTCCTTCCTTAATTTGCAGAATTCTAAAATTTTCTTCCTTTGTATCATCCTTCACACCTTCGTAAAATGTCAAACTTTTATCCACATTAATGAATAGACATGTAACACTGAAAAATATAGTTAATGCTTCTTTAATGGTGTCAGTGGAATTCACATGAATTCACATCAGCATGTGTCAAAATAAAAAAGTCACTAGAAAAGAAAATATGTACTGTTTTCTTTCCTGCATTGTGGATGGTGGATATATGGACGAGTCTTCAATAACATTTTAAAAATGCAACAAAAACTCTCCATGATAATAACAAACTTGTATGAAGAGAGGGAGTCCCCTTGTTTTATACAATTTTCTCCTTTGAAGAACCCACCAAGTATACCATTAATACTAATGGTATAATAGGGAGTAGAAACACATTACTTTACCCAATTGATAAAGATTACAGAAAAATCGGAAACAATTAGGAATTCATTGATAGTACTCCATTTAACAAAATCGAAGTTTTTTAGGTGAAATGTTCTTCTTACCGTAACCGTTTAAAAGACCATACATGAGAAGAATGTTGTGTGATATAGATCGAACAAGTATGAAAGTTGGCTGCCAATGATTAACAATTTTAAGAATAAAACATTTAAAACATTTGGAAATGATTTTCGAAATAATGTTGTAAATGACCTTACAAAATAATATGGGACGAAAGTCTTGGATCTTCTCTGGAATAAAGTTTGTAGGGATAAGATTCAGAATAGTGACATTGCACTACTTCAATATTCTGCAGTTCTTAATGAATTTCATAACCCCATCATAAATATTTTGACCCACCACAACTCAATTTTCCTTAAAAAACGTTGCATTAAACCATCAGGGCTAAGACTTTTGTCCTCGTTCATACTGAAAACAACATTCTTAATCTCAGCTAGGGCTGCAAATGAGTCGAGCCGAGCTCAAACTAGCTTGAGCTCGAATTAGTATTTATTAACTCGATTCGAACTTGAGCTCGAACGAGTTTATAAATTTGTGCTCGAACTCGACTCGACTATTTACCTACAATCTCGACTCGACTCGAAAAGTTTGAACAAAAATTAAATTTTCAAACTCAAGCTTGAGCTCGAACTCGAGCTCAAACTCGAACCAAATTTATTTGCAAAATTAAAATATCAAACTTTCATACATATTTATAAACATTTAAAACATGATATTTCAAAATTAAAATATAAAACAATCATAACTATTCAAAATTTCAAAACATGATAATCCAAAACAATAAATCACCATTACTAATCAAAATTCTAAAACGTAAAATTCAAAAATCAAAGTACAAAACTATATAAATTGTTTGAACATTCAATATATTAATCTTTTTTAACTCATGTTCTTAAATCATAACACACCGTACAACCACCTGTATTCAATAATATGAAATGTTTAATCTTAAAAATAATTAATATAAAAAATAAATGTTAAAACAAATAATTAAATTTTAACTTACTTTAAGAAGTAGATATCGGTAACAAAATTTATTAGTCTTTTCTTTCTAAAAAAGTGAGAAATTAATTAAACAGGTGATTAATTTTTTTTTTTTATATATTATTAATCTTACAAATTATTTTTTCTCTTCATATTATATATAATAAATATATTAACCTTTTTTTATTTCTTTAAATATTATACATAATATACTTTTATTATATAAAATATATTAACATATTTTTTTTTTATCTCTTTCAATACTATATATAATATAAACTTTTATTATATATTAACTATTTTTATTCATAATGTATTATATATTATAATATACTAATTATTATATTCATAATATTTATTTTATTATATATAATATAATATTTTTTTAAGAGGTCCAAGTAATTATATTCATTAATGAAATATAGAGTTTGATTCCTTGTCTTTCCCTTCCTAATTGCCCTTCTATTTTTTTTTTCTTTGCTCTTTTCCTTAAGTTAACTGACTTAGTTCCCATAGAACTTCCTAAATTAATTTTTTGCCCAGAAGTGTAATCAACATTAGTATTTCTAGTACCATCCTTTACTGCCCCCTACGGAATAAGAAAAAACAATAAAGTAAGCAAACAAACATGTTTGTCTATATATACTTTTAGTTATTTTGGTGTTTTTTAATTTATTTAATACTTATTAATGGTTATTATTTTATTTTTTAGATAGAAAATTCAAACAAGGGAAGCAATTACTCTAATTATGGTGATTATAATCTTATTCAAATACAATATACTGATGTAGTCTTAGTCTAACTAATGAAATCAGAATTGAATCGTCGTCAAGTTTTCATCAGTCACAACAAATTTAGATGGAAGAAATTATTAATGATGGAGTAATAAGATCTAATACACTTTATAATTTAAGTGAAACTTGTGTATTTAATTCAAACCCGAAGCTGAAAAGCAATAAAAGTGGTAGTGATTATAATGCAGATGACTCAGATTCAATACAATGATGTTGAAGAAGAGAATTTGCATACAAGTGACCCAACAAATATGGATGAACATATTCCTAATGTTCCATGGTTTACAATAGAGGAGATTCTCAACAATAATGTCATGAATAATTTAAGTAATTTTCCTAAATTTAACCTGTTTAGTGATGATGTTTGAAGGTCAATATTTTACAGACAAACAAACTATAATATATGCAATAAAATCAAGCCACATAAGAGAAACAAGAAATTATAATGTTTTAAAGAGTACTACAATGTTATATGAAGCAAAATGTATTGTAGTTGCACGTCCATAGAAAATTTGAGTTATAAAAAAATAAGTAATCTTATTATTTTCAAATCACTAAACATCGTACTCAACATAACTGATTGTAAGTGTTAAAAAGAAAAAAGTAAGAATATTACTAGTATTGAATATTGTTCATCTTATACATATTTTTGAGTTATTATTTATTATTTTAAATTTACATATTTAAGTAATTGAGGGTCCATATTTGAAAGTTAATAACATAGGGAGTCAAATACTAGTAATGTATAAATATCATGTTAGCTACAAATGGCTTGGGTGGCAAAACAAAAGGCAATATTAGATGTGTATGGTGATTGAACGACTTCTTATTCTAAATTTCCTAATTTTTTAAGTGCTTTGATGCATTTTAATCCAGACACGAGTACTTCGATTGAAGTTGTGGTTGATGTTACAAAACTCCACATGTCGGTGTTTAAGCGTGTATGGTGGGAATTAAACCGATAGCTGATGGGTGGCAACATGCTCGACCAATTATCAATATTAATGGTACATTCTTGAAAGGAAGGTATAACGAAAAGTTATTAATTGCAATGTGATCTGATTTCAATAACCATAATACCCATTTGCTTATGCTTTAGGCAATGAAGAAAATGTATAACGAAAAGTTATTAATTGCAATGTGATCTGATTTCAATAACCATAATACCCATTTGCTTATGCTTTAGCCAATGAAGAAA
This sequence comes from Impatiens glandulifera, assembly GCF_907164915.1. NCBI lineage: Eukaryota > Viridiplantae > Streptophyta > Magnoliopsida > Ericales > Balsaminaceae > Impatiens > Impatiens glandulifera. The sequence goes on along the minus strand of NC_061862.1, from coordinate 11,611,008 downwards.
TAATTGTCAACTGGTCTTGGTTTCTATGTCGCCTTCGTAGATTTATATATCAAAGAACGGGAGTGTGCATAATTTTAGACTGTCATGCCATTGAAGCAATGAAGAAAGAACAAAATGATTTTACTAGAGACATGGGTATACATTGTTTTTGTCTCTACCATGTCCGTAGTAATTTTTGTTCAGCTTATCCTAGATCACTTTTGAAGATGTTATGCTAGGTGGATGGAAATAATAGTCAAGTAAAAAAAATTGAAGATGCGATGAGACAAATCAAAGAGCTTAATCCTGATTCTGAAATTTGGTTACAAAATACTCTATTAGAGATGTGGACTATGTCTCACGATGGAGGATATCGTTATGGTCAAGCAACAACAAATATGGTCGAAAGTTTTATTGGTATCTTAAGGTCTGCTCATTTTCTTTTGATCACGTCAATGGTGGATATATATATATATATTACCGCTCTGTAAAACTTGTTGCATAAAGGCGTACTCAAACTTTGAATGGTCTTCAAAATGGGCATACTTATTGCAAAGTATCAAGAAAATTATTTGAAAATAAGGAAAGTAAGGTATCAACACACAATTATTCCATACAATGAGCAAAGTGGAATCTTTGAGGTGACTATTGCACGTTAAGAATGAATAATGGTTCTTGGAAAGGCGACAACAAACATATCGCTGACTTGTGTAAATGTTTTTGTTCTTGTGATATCACTCTCTATGTTCACATATAGTTGTTGGTTGTATAGTGTGCAATCTGAATTGGGTTCAATACATCGATACATATCACAATCTAACAATACTTTCTGAGATGTGACAATATGAAATTCACCCCATACCTAACGAATAATACTGGACGTTCCCAATAACACATGATTGTAAGAAATATAGTAATCTTATTCTCAATGAAAATTTAAAAAAGAAGAAAAACCAACGAGGTCAAAACCAGTGTATTCGAACTAAGATGGATAACTCACGAAGGACCATCATTTGTGAGAGGTGTGACCAATAAGGTCATATGAGACGTAGTTAACGATGTCCTAAATAAAATCATCAATAATTTAGAGAATAAAATAATTTTTATGAATTATTAAATTATTAAATTGTTATGGTTAAGATATTTTAAATTTATTAGTATTTATTAATTATTTATGAGAATAGTAAAATGAATATTTATTAAATTATATAATTGAAATATAAATATATATTAAAATATAAATAGTTAAATTTATAAAAAATAATAATTTAAAAAATATATAAAAATATAAATAATCAAATTTATAAAAATAATAATTCAAAATATATATAAGTTAGTTTTAGAAATTAAATAGAAACTAATTATTTAAAATTTGTTCCATAAAGAATAGTCCAGATTCATCTGATTATACATTATAATATTTATCTAAAGTGTGAAAACTGATTTTGGAAAAGAATAAGGAGTCTGATAAAATTGGTATTTAATACTTATTTAAGTGCATGAACTAAGCAGTGAGAAAGATAGAGAGAGAGAGAGTCAATGGAAGGAGGAGGAGGGGGAGTAGTGAAGCACTTATTGCTAGCGAAGTTCAAGGACAGTGTATCTGAAGATGAAATTCAGCAACTTATCAAAGGATATGCGAATCTCGTCAGTCTCATCGAGCCCATGAAGGCTTTCCACTGGTAAATCAATCAATCATTCAAACCCTAACCCATTCAGATTTATCTATATACATATTCGATCAGATTCATTTCATTTCCTCGTTTATATCTACAATCTAGATCCGCATATCTTGTTTTGTATCATCAATTGCTGGTTAGATAGATCCATTTGAGATCGCGGTTAGGTTTACTCTTGCTATGTGTGTGTGTGTTTTTTATACAGGGGAAATGATGTGAGCATTGAGAATTTGCATAATGGTTTCACCCATGTGTTTGAATCAACATTCGAGAGCACAGATGGGATTGAGAAGTACATTATCCATCCAGCTCATGTTGAGTTCTCCAACTTGTTCCTCCCTGCTTTGGAGAAAGTCATCGTTGTTGACTACAAACCGACACCCCTGGTCCATCTCTGAGACAGACAGCCTTATGTTTTGTTGATTATGAATTATTGCTAGTATTTGTTCCTTATCTTATTCTCAATAAAATATGAATAAATGAATGCATCAACTTGTTTGTGGGTTGTGTTATTGTGTATTGGTTTTGCATTAACTGAAGATGGTGGTGGTACTGATGATTCTTTAAAACATTGGAAGAACAAGATCAAAGAATTATAAATTGGTTATTATCAACTTTCATTGAATCTATTTTGTTCAAATCATTAGCCTTTAGACTGCTCTGAACAAAATGTATGTCACCCAATCCAGAACACACCTAGTTCAACTCAAAAGAAGTGCAGCAGAACAATGACATAATATTTTCGATCAATTAAATTACTTGTCGACCAGTTAGCGACAATCGGCGAGAAAGTCTTCAACCTCGACCTCCTCACTCAAACATTGGGTAGTCTTGGTCCAGAATTTGAAGTCATTGTTGTTATTGTTACAACAAGGGTATAACCTATAGGCGCTGAAGATCTCACCGGCCTCCTCCTCAGTCAAGAACAACGTCTTCAACTAGTCTTTGAAGGCGATCGATATTCCAGAGGTTAAGGGCATCAAGCCTCATGGTCCTCCTCTAATCATCAAGGTGGAAGGGATTTGGGTCAGTTTGGATCATCTCTTAGTGGGCCGACTTTTGGTAAATATTATTCAAATGGGTAGCGAAAAAATTAACGCCCAAAATGCTCAATTTCTCATAAGAAATGTTAACTCTGTAATCGGATTGACCACATTGTCATAACTTGTCGCAGATTCGACCATAATGTTTTACCCGTCACCCTTCAACATTCATTACATATTCGTCTATTATATCAGACCCAACTTGGTATCCTGATTTCACCACTAATCTAAAACTTACAAATTCATTCTCTTCATCAAGATACTTAACAAATATTGTAGATAATGGTACGTCTTTATTTATCTAATATTAGAAATTCCACAGTTTAAGGTTTATCTGTACCTTTACGACTACAAAATATTTTGCATTTATCTCAAATTATCAAAAATTTATTAAATGTTGCACATTTTACGGCTGATAATAACGTCTAGGGATGACAATGAGTACCATATTGGTCGGGTACTGAAATACACATCCACTAACCCGATTTTCATTTCAATACCCGACTTTGATACTGACACCGAAGAGTATCATTATTTCTATCTATATCCCGATTCGTCAGGTACTCGGTTTCCTACGAGTACCCTATTACCCGATTAAATATCTATAAATTGTAGATTTAAGACAAAGAAAAATAATTTAAAAGATGTTTAAAAGATAAAGAGACATAATATAGATGTTTAAAAGATAAAGAGATATAATATATACAATTACTTGTAGAGGATGTGAAGAAGATAACAGTATAGTTGAAAGAAAAATGTTAAGACGAAGATTGAATGTTGAAGAAAAAAAGTGAGTAGATATTGAAGAAATACATACTTATTATTGTTTGTAATGATGTGTCATTTGGAAGGTCACAGTAACATTAAAAAAAAATGCATTTTATTTTTAATATTAATATAATCGATTACTGAGTTTGTGTTTTGCACCTTCTCCATTCCCAAACCCGACTATTGAGTACTCATATGTATAAGTATACGGTCAAAACCTAATAATATATTTTTGAGTTTGATCGATCATATTTGATGATCATATTTGATGATCAAAGATAGTACTAAAAAACAAAAGGTTATTAGGTCAAGCTTATGGATGACTTGTATCACCTATCCCACCAAAACAAACATTTACAGATTCACGATTTTCAACATCAGCATAATATAATATATTGAATAAAAATTTATTAAAATAAATATTAATATATTTTAAAATGTAATATTAAAGTATAATGAGTTATATATATATATATATATATTTATCTGTTTTTTTATTTTATAATTAATTTATATATAATCATATTTTTATTTTATAATATTTGAAAATAATTTTTTAAATAATCAGATAAATTATAATAAAAATGAAAAAGAAAGTTTATTTTATTTATAATGAGAAAAAATGGAAAAATATTACAATTTTATATATAATTGTAATTTTATTAAATTTAAAAGTAATAAAAATATTTAATAAAATTAATATTTTTTTTAACTGATATATTAAATTATAATTTGTTAATATATATATATATATATATACTTCTTTGTTTTTTATTTTATAATTAGTTTATATATAATTATATTTTTATTTCAGGATATTTTTTTTAAATAATCAGATTAATTATGAAAAATAAAATAAAATTGTTTTACTTGTATTTATTGAGAAAAATATGAAAAACTAACACGACTTTATATATAGTATTAATTTTCTCTTTTTTATATTTTATGATGTTAGAAAATAATATTTTAAAAATAATCAGATAAATTATGATAAAGAAGATAAATATGATAAAAAAAAAGGAAAAATAATAAGTATATAATACTAATTATCTTTGTTTTATATTCTATAATGTTTGAAAGTAATCTTATAAAAATAATCATAATTCATAAATAAAAAGTAAAAATATAAATTATAATTGTAATGATGAAAAAATAAAAAAATAAAAAAATAATAGGATTTATAGTTGTAAGTTTAATTATTAAAAAAAGAAATGTTATATAACAACATTATTTCCAGCCCAGTTATATTGGGCTTATAATGGGCTGAAATAGCAGATCTGTTACCCCAAATCCCAATCGAGGAAACCTGTTCCACTCTTTTAGAAGATTGATTACAGACAGGGGTTTCATCGTTCTCTCTCTTTCTCCGATTCTCTGCTGCTTATTCCTTACGAGGTTTTGCTGCGACACTCCTCCTTACAGGTTCTTCATTCTTCGATTACTCATCGTCTTTCCATTCATTCAGTTACTTCTTCTTTCTCTATGTATTCATTTGAAATCTCTGATGAATCTTTTATTGTATACGGATATATCCCTAGCTGTGTCTGAAGAAGACTATGTCAATGTTATATTTCTTGTGGTTTAAATTGGCAGCAGCATCGATTTCCGATTACTTGTTTCTTCTACTCACCATAAATGTTTATAAGTGGATTATCTCGAGATCTGATTTTTTCTTGTATCAAACGGTTGAATTCGAGCATATGCGTAGGAATTTGTTTTGTTTTTTTGATTGATTTAGATCAGGATTCATTATTTTGCAGCTGTTTTGCTTTTGTACCGGTTAGAATGCACTTTATATTTTTCATGAATTTTAAACCTAGCTTCATTTTGAATGAAAACGAGTATTTAAACTTGTGCGTGCTGCAAAATGATTGAGATGTTTTCTTTCTGGTCATAGATTCGTAACAATCATGGCTGATGAAGAAGTTGCAATTAAAGTAGAAGGTGAAGATGTTGGAGATGTAAGTTCCTTTTAACTATCCAGTCATTTGTGATATTTATTGTTGATTCCTTGTTGTTAGACTTGGTTTGGCTTTGTTATACTTTTCAATTTTGATTCTAGTCTCCTTTACTTTATCCTTGATTTCTCTCTGGAATTACTTTATGTATTGTCTGCATGCTCATGTTGTAGATTGTTCCCTTTGATCCATCCAAGAAGAAGAAGAAGAAGAAGGTTGTGATTCAAGAACCTGAAGAGGACTCTGTGGACAAGTTGGCTGAGCAAACTGAGAGCTTATCAGGTATATCAATTACTTTATTACCAGGGTTAAGGATGGATTGAAAATACTAAGTCTGTTTTCTGATGTTATTATTTACTTGAACAATGAGACTAACGCTGCTACATGCATTAATTGCTCCACAGTTGCTGATGGCCTTGAAGCTACTTTTTCTGGATTGAAAAAGAAAAAGAAAAAACAGGTGAGTGTTATCACATAACATGATTACTGATAACCATTTTGCTAGAAGTTATATTGGAAATGATTCCGTTCATTTAATTACTTCAGGTGCAGACTGACCTTTTAACTGAGGACAAAGAAAACACAATTGATGAGGTAGATGGTAAGTCATGAGGCAGAATATTTCTTAATATGACATGGTGAAGTACTAGTTGTGCGTTTATGTTCATCAATGTAAAGGGAGCTTCTTTTTCTGTCTCAGATCACATTGGAGAGGATGAAGAAGGAGAAGGTATTGTCCTGGAAGCTCAGTTTCCATGGGAAGGAACAGACAGGGACTATGAGTATGAAGAGGTAGCAATGATGTTCTTAACATAAACTGACTTTGCAATAATTAATAATAGTGAACATCTTTGGTTTGAACTTTGACAGGAGTAGACTTTGTTATAAGAATTCTTTTTATTGCTTTTGCTCTGAACAGTTTCACAAACATGTTCAAGATTATACTTTGTGATCAAGATTCTTTTAATTTCATCAGCTTTCTTTTAGACTAGATTTAACAGTTTCATGACATATCCAATATATTACGATTGAATTGAACCATTGGTCTTCAAAATCTTACTGATTTAGGTTAGGTCTTGTCGGTTCCATTTCTGTCCGACTGTAAGGGCTTCTAGTAGATAAGTTAATTGTAGATTGGCTGGCAGGTGGCTACAACTTAGGCAGCGTATTGATCATTTTGATATTACATGATAGATAATCTGACAAAATCAACACTTTACTGCTTTTTATTACTTATCTAATAAGTTTGGTCCTCTCTTGTAGCTTCTTGGTAGAGTATTTAACATTCTGCGTGAGAACAATCCTGAGCTTGCTGGAGATAGACGCCGAACAGTCATGCGACCTCCACAGGTTCTCCGTGAAGGCACCAAGAAAACTGTGTTTGTGAACTTAATGGATCTCTGCAAGACGTATGGCTAACAAAATATCGTTTCTTATTTATTTTATGCTATTTGATAATTTGATTGTGCTTTTACACCAGGTTATAAAATATTTTATTCTAGATATTGATATGTTTTCATTAAATTAGGATTTGTACATTTTCTTCCAATTTTTTTTGGTTTTATTTAAAGTAATTAAATCTTAAGACATATTCTATTTGTTCATGCCTCAGTATGCATAGGCAGCCAGAGCATGTTATGACTTTCTTACTAGCTGAAATGGGAACTAGTGGATCTCTTGATGGACAACAAAGGCTAGTTGTCAAGGGAAGATTTGCACCAAAGAATTTTGAAGGGATCCTGAGGAGATATATCAGTAAGTACCTTGTTTCTCTATGGAATGGTCTAAATAACTCTTAACGGTATCTCTCTTGTATCAAAAAACAACCTTACAAAATGCTCAGTCTGTAAATACAAGTAAGAGAGGAGAAGAAATGATGTGCATTTCAAAAGATTACAACACTAGAACATGTCAATAATAATAGCTTCATGAGTTCTAATTGGCTTTATTTGGAACACTTTTGTTTATGGATCTGGATATGATTGAAACCCACAATAAATTTCTGAATCTTGTTTATACTAATTTTAGTTCTTTATTTCTGATTGTATGTGCTCCATTTCTTGTCAGGAATCTATATGAACTTGGACTAACGATATTTAATGTTTTGCAGATGAGTATGTCATTTGCAATGGTTGCAAAAGTCCAGACACAATTTTATCAAAAGAAAATCGTCTATTTTTCCTCCGATGTGAGAAGGTATGTATCAAAGAATTGCTATTCCCGCACTCCCATTCTTGTCTGTTATTTATTTATCTTCATCTATCTGGGATCAGGACATGGAGGAATTCATTTGCCTTACAAATTGAGAAAATCTTAGTAGTAGCTGCAAAAATGACAAAACAATTGACTTGTTGAAATCATGGTTTTAGAATTGCCTTTCTGAACAACTTGGATCTATCTATTTATATTGGTTAGGTTTTAAAACAAAATAAATGAACTACATTAAATCTCATATTCCCATTTATTTATAGAATATAAAGTGTGTTTCCCTTATTATAATGATTATAAATATTGAGAACTGACATGATATCTCTCCTCTCCCATGAATGAAGTGTGGTTCTGGGCGATCAGTGGCTCCGATCAAAGCTGGTTTCGTGGCCAGAGTTGGGCGGCGAAAGGCTGGGACGACATAAAGAATTTGATAAGCAGGTGTCTTTTGTTCTTTTCTTATGCTTTCATGGGCAGAGATTTCATAATCTGTTATCCTAGAAAAGAACACTAAGGAAAGGAGGAGGAGGTTCTACTCTTTTTCTCTCATTTTATTTTCTCTTGACATGTAACTTTTTACATATCTTATTTTTGACCTCAACTCTCTCTCTCTACCTATCATCTAGCACAATGTTGTTGGCATTTGTTTTAAAATATTCTATGGCTTGTTATCTATACTTTGAGATTGTTTATTGCTGAGCTTGCCATTTTAAACCAATTATTTCACCTTATTTCTGAGTGTATGAACCTTTATTTAATTAGTCTGTCTTATTTAATTTACTTTCATAGTTTCAGGTTTATTTTAAAAACTTAACAATGTTTGGGAAAACACAGATGGTAATTTGGGTTTGAACTAAATTTATTTGAATGTTTTTTTTGTAAGTATTTCAACTGAGATAATATTTTAATTATAAATTAATAATGTTTTTTGGTGCAAAATACTTGTTTGGATGGATAAATAAGCAAAGGAAAAAGAGGCATGCCAAAACTCCACTATGGAGAAGATAAGATTGCCACTCTCTCCTCTATAAGAACTGTTTCTGTAATCTGCCTCTGATCCTAATGCCAGTTTCATAGTATGAGTCAGCCTTGTTCTTGGTGCAACTCCTCTTTTTGGTAGGAAGTTTGAGTATGTTATATACTGTTTTCAAAATTATTTTTATTAGTGAAAATTTTGTCAAACTAATTTAAAGAAAAATTGTCAAACTAATCAAGGTTAGTCATCTGACTTCTTGAACAATTAGTATTTGAACATTAATAGATAAAATCAACAAGAAGCGTTAATAACAATTAAAACCTTATAAAGGTTGACAACTCGGGACAATCGATTCTGGTTCGGATTAAGATAGAGAATAGATGCCTTATCTATGATATCCCGGTTTGGTCATAATCATCTCCGGGAGTATCAATTGTAGATAGAGATCCAGCGTCGCCAAACTCCAGCAAGCAAGTTAGAACAGAGCAGAATCCACCAATAAACCACGCAACCTTGACCCACAATAAAATTTTTATCCCAAACATCCTCCCAAGCCAAATTATCCCCCAACATCCAATAAGTCAACCACCACCGATAAACTCTGAAGCTAGAACATCACAAACACAAACCACTTCCCATACACCCTCTCATTCCCACACACCCTCTATCCCTACATTTAACATATTCAACTCTCTACATTCTTCTGATATAACAAACGCACAACCACATCTCTCACCACAACCTATTTATACGGCTCAATCTATTCTCGACTTAAATCCCAATCGATATAAAATCTTCACAATTTCTTACACGAGAAGACGTAAGCATAACACATCATCCAACATACACCTTAACACAAATCCAAACTCACCGGCACGTCATCCCCCATCGGCCAACACTAACCCTACCATCATCCAATCCCACCCACCCAATCCAATCATACCTTCATCCATCATTTCTACCACACAATTTCCCTCACTTTTTTTCATTCTCACAAACTCACCTCTTTAACCTCTTATCGCAAACTACTCCATATATCCAACCTCAAAACAACCCAACTACATTTTTCTCTCAAAACCATCCCTCATCAACCTAATTATCTTTATGTTAAGCAAGATAATCTCATGGAATGTGAGGGGTTTGAATAACTCCAAAAAAGAAGTTATGTTTTCTCTTTCATTAACTCTTGTAATTGCGACATTATTGCTCTTCAAAAAACAATGGTCTCGAAACATGAGGAAAACCTCTTTACTTGTTTAACTAGAAGGAATTTTTTTGTTGGGTATTGGTTGGCCCAACATTGTGGCCCAATCTCTAGTAACCCGCTTATTGGACTTGACATAATAATATAAATAGATACTATTACTCTCTTTGTGGGAGACAAATTTCAAATTCCTTTGTGGTGTTTGAATGCTAGTGAAAGGGTTGCCTCCTTTGTGTGAGATAGTGGTGCAACGGAATCGATAAATAAGAGGACTGAGCCAAACTCCAATCGCATTCACACCCAATAGTGGTATCTTCACCAATAAGCGTAGATATGTCCTCTGTTTATTTTTTAATCCTCTTGCTTTTATTCTCTGCTTCTGCTGGTACTAGAGGAAGAAGAAAGTCACTACCGCCTCTAGAGAAAAAGTCGTTGCTGTCCTGTTCAACCGTTGTTAGTGTAGCGTTTGTCGCAACCGTTGAGAATCAAAGCCTTCGTCGTGCTGCCGTGCCGCTGACGAAGTAGGAAATCCCCGAGCGGGGTGGGTAAGTCGAAACTTTATTTAAGTTTCGCAAGGTATCATAGATTGAACTCTCCTATTAATTTCTATCAATTGATTGTTGATTGATTTTAATTTGTTTGATAGCATGTCTGGTGTTAATCAATATGGTATGGTTTCGTTTAACGGAAAAACTAATTTGTTTAATAATCTATGTGATTATGCTAGCTTGAACTATGTGTTATCTTATTCTTTGTGCAAATCTGATTGGCTAGTTGACTCTGGCTGTACTTTTCATGTGACTTCAATTAGAGATTTGTTTTCTAATTATAAAGAGATTAAACATGGTTTTGTGTTTATGGCAAATTCAAAAAATTGCAAGGTGTTAGAAATAGGTGATGTATGCCTAAGGTTCTCTTGTGGTTCTGTGTTTATTTTGAAGAATGTGAGGCATGTTCCTGATTTGCATTATAATTTATTGTCTTGTGCATCTCTTGAGAATGATGGTTTGGAGGGAAAGTGGGGGAAAATGTTATGAAAATTTTACGTGGGTCTCTTGTTATCTTTACTGCTAAAAAGATGAACAATCTGTATGTGTGTCATGCTGAGATTGCTTGTGACTCTATGAACTCCGTGATTGTTTATAAATCTGTTCTTTGGCATAATAGATTAGGTCACATGAGTAACAAAGGTCTAGAAATTTTGCATAAAGATGGTCACTTTGGTAGTGATAAATTATCCCCCATCCCCTTCTGTGAATCATGTGTGCTAAGAAAACAACATAAGGTGAGTTTTCCCATCTTCTCTTACCCAAATGTGTCTAAGTGGACTGATATCCTTGAATATTTACATGCTGATGTGTGGGGTCCTTCTAGTGTTGTTACGCATGGAGGGAACTAATATTTTCTGTCAATCATTGATGATTATTCAAGGAAAGTTTGGGTGTTACTTTTGAAACATAAGTCTGATGTTTTTGAAAAGTTTAAAGAGTGGAAAATTTTGATTGAGAATCAAACAAGTAAGAGAATCAAAACTTTTAGGACAGATAATGGTTTTGAATTCTGTAATAAACAGATGAATGATTTATGTGTTACCTGGGGTATTAAAAGACATAGATATGTGCCGTGCACACCACAGCAGAATGGTGTTGCTGAGAGGATGAATATGACACTTCTAGAGAGGGTAAGAGCTAAGTTAGCGTCATCTGGTTTGTCTAAGAGTTGGTTGGTTATGTAGATTCCAATTATACTAATGATAGGGATAATAGAAAGTCTACTACTTTCTATGTATTTTACTTTGTGTGACTCTTGCATAAGTTGGAAGTCTCAACTTCAACCCATTGTTGCTTTATCTACTACTGAATCTGAGTATGTAGCTGCCACTGAAGCTTTTAAGGAAGCAATTTGGCTTAGGGATGTTTTGTCTGAAATTGGTTTTCTTGACAAAAATGTGCTTGTATTTTCTGATAGTCAATCTGCTATTCAACTATGTAAAAATCTTGTTTTTCATGATAGAACTAAACATATTGATGTTATGTTTCATTACATTCGGGATATTGTTGAAAAGGGCTTTGTTAAGTTAGAGAAAATTCCTTCAGAATTTAATCCTGCTAATATGGGAACTAAGTGTCTACCTGCTGAAAACTCTTTGAGGTTCGTCCTTTGTGGACATGGCATGCTTTGTGATTTTGCCTCCAATCTTTGTGATTTTCCCATGCTTTGTGCTCTTGCGTTTGATCTTTGTGATTTTCGCATTCTTTGTGATATTGCATTTGATCTTTGTGATTTGCGCATGCTTTGTGCTCTTGCGTTAGATCTTTGTGATTTTCCCATGCTTTATGCTCTTGCGTCTGATATTTGTGATTTTCGCATGCTTTGTGCCTTTGATCCTGGTCTTTGTGAAACGAGTTTACCTTGGGTATTCTCTTTGTTGCCTCGGTTGTAATAAATTGGCGATGATGTATCTTGTGATTCCGTGATTGTGTTTTTCACTGTTTTGGGCCAAAGGTGGAGATTGTTGAGTATTGGTTGGCCCAACATTGTGGTCCAATCTCTAGTAACCCACTTATTGGACTTGACCTAATAATATAAATAGATACTACTCTCTTGGTGGGAGGCAGAGCTCAAATTCCTTTGCGGTGTTTGGATGCTAGTGAGAGGGTTGCCTCCTTTGTGTGAGATAGTGGTGCAACGAAATCGATAAACAAGAGGACTGAACCAAACTCCAATCGCATTCACACCCAACAATTTTAAATGGGTGAATCTAAACGCTAATGGACATTCGGGAGGAATCCTTGTTCTTTGGAACACAAATCTCTTTCAAGCAGAATAAACTATTTTTAGGACATTTTCTATATCCATTAAGTTCAAATGCATCACCAAAGGGAACATTTGGGCATTAAGTGTTGTTTATGACCCGATCGACTATAATAAGAAAATTACTTTTATCCGGGAGCTATATGATTTACAAAATCAATGGCTCATACCTTAGTGTTTTTGTGGCGATTTCAACCTGGTTAGGGTTTCAAGAGATAGAAAAAAGTCAAGTAGTTTGACAACAGATATGGACTTGTTCAACACGTTTATCGACGACTCGTTTTTAATTGACCCTATTTTAAAGGGTGACAAATTTACTAGAAAAAGTGATAGCAACAATGGAAGTATGTCTCACATCGTTAGATTTCTTTACAACTCAGAATGAGAGAACCTTTATCATCCAACAATCCAATATGCAAGAATAAGACATTTTTCTGACCATAAACCCCTTTTCCTAAACTACGGCCAAACCTCTCAGCCTAAACCATTTTTCAGATTCGAAAATGCTCTTCTCTCGAATCATAATTTTGTGTCAGAAGTGGGGAAGTGGTGGGTTGATCACTCACCGGTTGAGGGGAGACTATCGTTTATCCTTTATTTTATACTTAAAAATCTTAAAAAATTCATTATATAATGGAGACGAGTCAACTTTGGCTCTCTTCGTTCTAACATTACTAACGTTTTCCAAGAGATTGATATCATTGACAAGTTGGAAGAAGAACAAGATCTGACTGAAACGGAAACCTCTAACATATGCACCCTCATGGAAAAATTTGACTTTCTTTATAAATGGGAAGAAGATAACGCAAGACAAAAATCACGATGTAAATGACTTAAGGAGGGGGATTCTAATAGTAGGTTTTTCCAAAACTTTACAAACTATCGAAGAAAATATAATAAGATATTTATCCTTAAGGTGAACGGGATTGAGATTGTCGAGGCAACTCCATTCAGGATTTCATTCTTTCTTTCTATGAGAATCTTTTCACAAAGACGGTTTGCGAGAGACCGATTTTGGTAGGAAATGACTTTAACAAAATTAGCGAACAACAAAAGTCCTCTATCGAACAAGATTTTACAATTGAAGAGATTTGGAAAGCTATTACAAGTTGTGATGGAGATAAATCACCTGACCTCTAGATGGATATATAATCGCTTTTATTAAAGAGTCTTGGAATTTATTAAGGCGGACTACTTGCGATCGTTCAAGCACTTTCATTTTACGACTTCATTTGAGAAATGTTAGAATTCTAGTTTATTATTGTCCATGTTATGAAGATTCAAGGGCTAAAGAACTCAAACACTTCAGACCTATTAACCTTGTGACGAGCTTCTATAAAATATTGGTGAAAACTTTAACTAATAAGCTCAAAGTTTTTTGCCATAACTCATTTCTCCTAACCAGATGACGTTCGTACAAGAAAGACAGATCACTGACGCTTCTGTCATCGTAAATGCATTGACTCTATTACTAGAAAAAATGGGACAATTTGCCTTTGTAAACTTGATATCGAAAAAACTTTTGATCATGTGAGTTGGGATTTTCTCTTTTCTCTTTTCTCACATCGAAAAAATGGGTTTTGGATTAAAATGGAGGAGGTGGACCAAAGCTTATGTTACTGAACCTAAGTTCTCAATTCTTATAAACATCACGATATCTGGGTTTTTCAACAGTTCGAGAGGACTTAGACAAGTGGATCCTTTACCACCTTTCATTTTCACGGTGGTTATGGAAAGTTTGTCAAAACTATTCGAGAGAACCATCAATGCTAGTCTTTTCACGAGAATTAATATAGGAACGACGAGAATACCCAACTACATATCCCACTTACTTTTTGCTGATGACACTCTTTGTCTTATTAAACCTATAATAGAAAATCTTCATTCTCTTCAGAAGATTATTATTCTTTTTAGTCATGCTCGAGGTTGAAGATTAATAGATAAAAGTGTAAACTTTTTTTCATCGGTAATGTTAATGACACCCAATCATTGGCCAAAATTTTGGGGTTCAAAATTGGTTCTCTCCCATCAATGTATCTCGGTTTTCTCTCGGCGCCAAATTCAGTTGCAAGGATATTTGGAATCCTATCATTGAGAAATGGGAAATAGGTTGACACTTTGGAAAAGCAAACTTCTATTTAAAGACGGTAGGTTGGTCCTCATTAAGAACTCCATCGCCACAATCCCAACATTTACTATGTCACTCTTCCCTATTCCTACATCGGTGGCCAGTAGAATGGACACAATCATTAGGAAATTCCTCTAGGATAACTCTAACTCATCTAAAATTACTCATTTGGTGAGATGGGACACAACGAAACTTGAAGTTATTGACGGCGGACTCAGAATCAAGAACTTCTCCCTTTTCAACACTTCGCTCCTCTGTAAATGGTGGTGGAGATTCCTCAACGAAAACACAAGTCTCTAGAAGAAAGCAATCATCGCAAGTACGGACTTCGAGATAACGAATGGATGCCTCTTTCTGGGTAGAAGTCTATGGGGGCGTATCTGTAAAACATGGGAGAAACTCCATCCCTTTCTCATTTTTACGATTGGTTATGGTAAGAAAATTGATTTTTGGAATGATTTGTGGCACCACAACAGAAAATTGTCAGACACTTATCGGGATCTTTTTGAGATCTCTAATAAAAAGGAGGCTAACGTGGCAGACTATTTTCGTCTCACATCTAACCAAATTGTTTGGAGAATTCTTTTAAATAGACGATTTTCTACCGAAGAGGAGGGGAGACGATGTTCTCCTCATAGATGCTCTTACCAACGTTTCAATTGACCTAGAGACTTACGACAAGTTTTCTCTGTCTGACTCTCCTAATTTTAAAACTAGTTACATTTATCATGAATCTCTCCAAAGTACCTCAATCCCAGTTTCCTTGGAAAGAGGTGTGAAAATCAAAAATTCCATCAAAAATCTCGTTTTTTGGTTATGTTGGGTGTGAATGCGATTGAAGTTTGGCTCAGTCCTTTTATTTATCGATTCCGTTGCACCACTATTTCACACAAAGGAGGCAACCCTCTCTAGCATCCAAACACCACAAAGGAATTTGACTTGTACCTCCCACCAAGAGAGTAGTATCTATTTATATTATTATGTCAAGACTAATAAGCGGGTTACTAGAGATTGGGCCACAATGTTGGGCCAACCAATACCCAACAATCTACACATTTGGCCCAAAACAGTGCAAAACACAATCACGGAATCACAAGACGCATCATCGCCAATTTATTACCAATAAGGCAACAAAGAGAATACCCAAGGTAAACTCGTGTCACAAAGACCAGGGGCAAGAGCACAAAGCATGCGAAAATCACAAAGATCAAACGCAAAAGCACAAAGCATGCGAAAATCACAAAGATCAAACGCAAGAACACACAAGCATGCAAAAATCACAAAGATCAAACGCAAGAGCACAAAGAATGGGAAAATCACAAAGATCTAACGCAAGAGCACAAAGTATGCGAAAATCACAAAGATCAAATGCAAGAGCACAAAGCATGCGAAAATCACAAAGTTCAAACACAAGAGCACAAAGCATGGAAAAATCACAAAGATCTAACGCAAGAGCACAAATCATGCGAAAATCACAAAGATCAATGCAAGAGCACAAAGCATGTAAAAATCACAAAGATCAAACACAAGAGCACAAAGATTGAGAAAATCACAAAGATTGGAGGCAAAATCACAAAGCATGTCATGTCCACAAAGGACGAACCTCAAAGAGTTTTCCCTAAGTCAAAGTTTTAAAATCCATTTACACGAAATAAATTTTTCAGCAGGTAGACACTTAATACCCATATCAACAGGATTAAATTCTAAAGGAATTTTCTCTAACTTAACAATTCCCTTTTCAACAATATCCCGAATGTAATGAAACCTAACATCAATATGTTTAGTTCTATCATGAAAAACAAGTTTTTTACATAGTTGAATAGCATATTGACTATCAGAAAACACAATCACATTTTTGTCAAGAAAACCAATTTCAGACAAAACAACCCTAAGCCAAATTGCTTTCTTAAAAGCTTCAGTGGCCAACATAGGAAGTAGTAGACTTTCTATTATCCCTATCATTAGTATAATTGGAATCTACATAACCAACCAACTTTGTACCTATATAACACTTAGAGAAAGTCAAGCCAACATCAACAGTGGTTTTTAGATATCTCAAAAGCCATTTCAAAGTATTCCAATGAGGCATACCAGGGTTAGACATAAATCTACTCAAGCAACTAACTTTATATGCAATATCATCCCTAATACTAATCATGAGATACATAACAGACCCTATTGCATTAGAATAAGGCACATTCTTCATTTCAGTTATTTCAGTTTCAGTCTTAGGAGACTGATCCTTACTTAACACAAAGTGGGAAACAAGAGGCACATTCACAGATTTAGCATCAGACATAGAAAATTTACTCAAAATTTTAGCAACATATGCACTTTGATTCAACACAAGAGAAAATTTTGTTCTATCTCTAATGATATTCATACCCAAAATCTTCTTAGCATCACCTAAGTCTTTCATGTCAAAATTTTCATAAAGCGATTTTTGCACATGCATAACAGACTTCAAACATGGGCTAACAATCAACATGTCATCCACATACAATAAAAGAAATACAGTCACATAGTCTATATTCTTGAAGTAAAGGCAATGATCAGAAGAACTTCTTTTAAACATCAAAGATTGCATGCACTTATCGAACTTGATATTCCATTGCCTAGGAGATTGTTTTAAAACCATACAAGGTTTTTTTAACAAACAAACATGATCAGGCAACTGGGGGTCAACAAACTCCTCAGGTTGATGCATATAAATATTCTTATCAAGTTCACCATTTAAGAAAGCAGTAGTAACATACATTTGCTTCAATTCCCAATCAAAGTGAGCAACTAAAACAAGCATAATTCTAACAGTCGTGAATTTGACAACAGGAGCGAAAATTTCAACATAATCTATTCCCTCCTTTTGAGTAAATCCCTTGGTTACTAACCTAGCCTTGAATCTAACTTTTTCAGACTCTTGCTTCACCTTATATACAACCATTTGCAATCAACGAATGAGCAATTATGAGGTTTAGGAACAAGTTTCCAAGTATCATTGATTCTTAGGGAATTCATCTCATTATTCATATCAACAATCCATTCAGTAGAAAACTTAGACCTCAAAGCTTCTTTGTAAGAGTTAGGCTCATTACAGGATTCAAACATGTTAAAAACAAATTCAGACATATTGCAATCATTCAAATTATCATCCCTAAATCTAGCAGGCATTTTAAAATTTCTTCTACTTATATCCCTAGCAAGTTAATAGTCATGCAAATCATCAGACAAATCATGTGAATTAGACAACACATTTGAATCATTCAAATTATCAAGAAAATCATGTGAATCAGACAAAATATTTGAATCATGCAAATCATCAATATCATGCACATTATCATGTTCCACCTCATTGAGAACATTCACATCATGTTCAGCAGGTTGATTAAAAACTACAGGCACATGCTCCACCTTATTAGGAGCATCATTAACAGGAGTGGGGGACATAGACAAACAAGGAAAATAATTCTCATTAAAGACAACATCTCTACTTATCACAATCCTAAGTCCAAGTTCACTCTTATCCCAAAGCCTATAACCTTTTACCCCTTCAGGGTAGCCTAAGAACACACATTTCTTGGACCTAGGCTCCAACTTGTCAACCTTCTGATGCACATAACCAACACAACCAAAAACTTTCAAGTTGCTCAAATCAAGAGGTTTACCTGAAAACACAGATTTAGGACATTTCCCTCCTAATAAATACTAGGGGACCTATTTATTAAATAAGCAACAGTATGCAAAGCATCCCCCCTAAATTTCTTAGACAACCCAGATGACCCTAACATAGCTCTCACCCTCTCTAGAAGTGTCATATTCATCCTCTCAGCAACACCATTCTGCTGTAGTGTGTACGGCACAGACCTATATCTTTTAATACCCCTGGTAACACATAACTCATTCATCTGTTTATTATAGAATTCAAGACCATTATCTGTCCTAAGAGTTTTGATTCTCTTACCTGTTTGATTCTCAATCAAAATTTTCCACTCCTTAAACTTTTCAAAAACATCAGACTTATGTTTCAAAAGTAACACCCAAACTTTCCTAGAATAATCATCAATGATGGACAAAAAATATTGGTTCCAAACACTAGAAGGACCCCACACATCAGCATGTAAACATTCAAGGATATCAGTACACTTAGACATATTTGGGTAAGAGGAGAGGGGAAAACTCACCTTATGTTGTTTTCCTAGCACACATGATTCACAGAAGGGGATGAGGGACAATTTATCACTACCAAAGTGACCACCTTTATGCAAAATTTCTAGACATTTGTTACTCATGTGACCTAATCTATTATGCCAAAGAATAGATTTATCACCAATCACAGAGTTCACAGAGTCATAAGCAGTCTCAGCATGACACACATACAAATTGTTCATCTTTTTAGCAGTAAAGATAACAAGAGACCCACGTCAAAATTTTCATAACACTTTTCCCCCACTTTCCCTCCAAACCATCATTTTCAAGAGATGCACAAGACAACAAATTATAACGCAAATCAGGAACATGCCTCACATTCTTCAAAGTAAACACAGAACCACAAGAAACCTTAGGCATACATCACCTAATCTTAACACCTTGCAATTTTTCGAATTTGTCATAGACACAAAACCATGTTCAATCTCTTTATAGTTAGAAAACAAATCTCTAAATAGAGTCACATGAAAAGTACAACTAGAGTCAACTATCCAATCAAATTTGCACAAAGAATCAGATAACACATAGTTAAAGCTAGCATAATCACATAGATTATTAATCATAAAAATATCACCCATATTGCCCTCACAAACAGCCACATTAACATTTTCAACATGCTGATTTCTCTTAGGCTTAGGACAGTCCTTGATAAAATGACCAGACTCATGATAATTATAACACTTTTGGGCACTAGACCTACCCTGAGATATACCCCTCACATGCATGACTTCCCTAAAATCAGTTTTTCCGTCAAACGAAACCATACTATATTGATTAACACCAGACATGCTATCAAACAAATTAAAAGTAATCAACAATCAATTGGCAGAAATTAATAGGAGGGTTCAAACTATGATACTTTGCGAAACTCAAAAAAAGTTTCGACTTACCCACCCCGCTTGGGGATTTGCTGCCTCGTCTTCTCAGCAGCGGCACGACAGCGGCACGACAGCGGCACAGAAGCGTCACGACAATGGCACGACAGCGGCACGGAAGCGGCACGGAAGCGGCACGGCAGCGGCACAGCAGCGGCACGACGACGGCTTTGATTCTCAACGGTCGCGACAAACGCTACACCAACAACGGTTGAACATGACAGCAACGACTTCTTCTCTAGAGGCTGCAACGACTTTCTTCTTCCTCCAGTAGCAGCAGAAGTAGAGAATAAAAGCAAGAGAATTAAAGAAGAAATAGAAGACAGATCTACGCTTATTGGTGAAGATAACTTATATCCTCCAACCCAATCTCAAACTCCAATTACAAACCCTAAACCCTAGCTCTGATACCATTGTTGGGTGTGAATGTGATTGAAGTTTGACTCAGTTCTCTTGTTTATCGATTCCGTTGCACCACTATCTCACACAAAGGAGGAAACCCTCTCTAGCATCCAAACACCACAAAGGAATTTGACATATACCTTTCACCAAGAGAGTAGTATCTATTTATATTATTAGGTCAAGACTAATAAGTGGGTTACTAGAGATTGGGCCACAATGTTGGGCCAACCAATACCCAATAGGTTAGGAAGCTATTAATGAAGGAGTCTTGACAACTAAAAAGCTGAAAAAGAAAGGATTTTATCTCGCTAGAAGATGCAACATTTGTTTGAAGAGTGAAGAATCCATTGATCACATTCTTCTACATCGTGACATTGCCAAGAGCATGTGGGCTCTTCTGCAAAACCTTCTTCAATTTCAATGGGATACACCATAAAAAATCGTAGATTTCTGGAAACACCATCAAAAGTTGCTGATTTTTAGGTCAAATGGATTGAGTTATGTTCTAGCAACAAAATTGCGGACGAATGGAAACCAATTATCCTCATCATGTGGTGGACAATCTGGAAAGAAAGAAATAGAAGAGTTTTCGAAGGAAAAAATTGTGAATACGAGCGTCTCAAAGGATTTATGATACACGCGTTCGCCTCAATCCGAAAAAGAGGGGCTTGTACGGGATGATAATATTTTGATCTTATTGAAATTTAAAATTCTTATGTTGTTTTCTTTTTTATTGTTTTGTTTTTTTTATTTCCCTTTTGTAACGTTTGAACGCATCTTGCGTTTTTTTAATAAAAGTTGACTTTTAAAAAAATAATTAAAACCTTATGAATTTGATGAATAAAACAAAAAACGTAATTGTTTAGATTCATAAGTAACATTTGAACATTAAATAAAACTATTAATTCTACCTTTCTTAATTTAGGTTAAATGATTGATATAAAACATTTAAGCAGTAATAGACAAAAAGAGAAGTCAAATAAAAGAAATTGAGGATTGAGCCTTCATCTTACCTTCACTGGAAGATGAGATAATATGAAACCGGGAATCTCCGACTACAAGATGATTCTTGGAGAGAGACATCAAATTAAAAGTTAAAAAATAACCATGGTTAAATTAAGAAAGTAGAGGTATAATATTCCGCAATTGTTATTTATTACTTTCAAATAATCCTTTTTATTTATTGGTTTAACCTGTACAAAAATTAAATTCTGGTCCAAATAGTGGTGCAACCGATTAGATCGGTCAGACCGAAGTTCGCTAAAAAAATCGGGTTGATGCCCAAAACGATTTTCAAAATATTTATTAAAACTCCCTCATTAATTGCTTCCCACGCAAAAAAAAATGAAATCTTAGAAGAGATTTTGGATTTCCACACTAGGGAACCGAGTTGGCGTCCCTTGGATGGTCGCATAGTAGATAACACTAGTCTTAAAATCCGTGGAGCCAGTCAGAATAAAACTATCATCAGACTCCGGTTGACTTGTAACTTGCATAAGGGTCTTCACTAAGTTGACAAGTCTATTTTCTTCGGCGAGCGAAAGACGGCGATACGATGTGATTCTCCATTCATTGATGCCACGAGTCTATTATCTTAAACACTTTAATAGACTTTAATATAAGAAAATTCTATATTTTATATAGATCGAAAGATAACATGACACAACCTCATTCACCGGAAAAAAAAATAATTTCAGATCAATCATTTTCTCTCTCATATTTCCTCGTCCTATCCTTTCTCTTTATTATTATTTAATAATAATAATAACTCATTTAAACAAATAATATAAAATCTTCTTCTTCATTAAGCTAAAATGCCCGACCCGATTAAAGTAAAGAAAACTCCTAATATCGATATCAATCGATCTCCCTCCCTCAGCTGGTCTTCCAAATCGTGTAGAGATAAAAGAAAACAGAGCTCGCGTTGTCTTTCTAATTGATGAATGTCGTCTTCCATGGCTTCTTCGACTGATCTAATCGACTCATCAGGTAATACTCGCTCTTTATCCGCTTTTCCTGCTTCAGTCTCACTCAATCCGCGTTTCTGATATTCTCTTTCTGTAAATTAATGTTTACCTTAGTTTTTAGGGCTCAAGAATCCTTCTTTACACATAGGGAGATCACAGGCAAATAAACACGAAATGTAGATTTTTTAGCTTTCTTGGGATGTTTTTTCTTTACCTAGTAGCTTACAGGTTCAATGGGAATATGTTTTTTTTAGGTAATGGAGAGATGAAAGATGTGAAGCTTGTTGAGTCTACTGATGGTGTTGATTCTTCCATGTTACAGACACAATCACTTGAAGAAAATGGTATACTTCTGAATGAAATGAAGTTTAATTTAATTGTCAGTTTGATCAATGAGCTATAATAGAATGTGTTTCATTATGTAGAGAGGAAAGCTCGTGTTGACGCAATGTGGGAGAAGATGAATAAAGGAGTATCTGTGAAGAAGACACTTAGAGCTATATCAAACAAGACTGTTTTAACGGGGACTAAGGATACTCGAAAAGTTTCTCCGCAGAAGAATTCCTCTGTTAGGATTTACTAATTCATCAAATACGACGAAAATGTTTCACCTTTCGATAAAGAATTTGATGGATTCTGTTTTGTTTCAGAGCTTGATGACGTATTTGGGCTTGGCACAGAAGAAGACGGGTTGTTCTAATCAGTTTGAGAAAGGGAAGCAACATAGTCAGCCGCAGAATGAGACGAGTGATGAAGCGAAGAGGCTTGCTGCTGCTGCCCTTGCAGCAGTTAAGGATGCATCTGCTTTGGCTTCTGCATCAAGTAAGGGGAAAGTTGAGGTGAGAACATTCTTTCATTTTTTTCAGCATATTTGTACTATTCTGGGTGTTATTTGTTTGTCCCTGTTTATAAGATTGTCCTGCAGTGATGAAGATTGTAGTCATCTTTGAGGTGGACCTAGCTTTTCAATTTGGTTCCCAATATATCACGGGGAATTGAAGAATGATAAGATTTTGTTTTCCTGTAGGATCAGGTTTAGAAACAAAACTTAGTTAAACGGTTATTCAATTTAGATCTCGAAACAATTGTGCCCACTATTGGGACTGGTTAGTTTTCCCAATGGGAAGACTCTTCAATTGATTAGATTTAGTGATAACCCTCGGGCTTCCAAACCTTAAGGGTTGTTATAGACATAGATTGATGGTTTACTCTATTTGGGACATGAACTTTTCATTTTTTTAAATTGATGTTGATATGGATTTCATAAAGAAATATTCATTCATGTAATCGTTTCTTAATCCATTCCGTGAGAACAGATCAGGGAGGTGAGGGACTTTGCAGGTCAAGATGTAGAAATAAAGAAGCTTGTAGATGCGAATTCAAAGGAAGCATCTGAAAAGGCGAAAGTGAATTCAGGACCAGTTTCAGCTGTGGATGCTGTTCTTGAACAGATTAAGAAGAAACAGAAGCTTAGTGTGCTGGATAAAACTAAAAAGGATTGGGGAGAATACAAGGAAGAACACAAGGGTGTGGAAGATGAATTGGATACTTACAAGAAGAGTTCAAATCAATATATCGATAAACTTTCTTTCTTGCAAAGAGCAGATTACAGAGAGTTTGAAAGGGAAAGAGATGCTCGTCTTGCTACTCATGCTGGCAAAAGGAAATCAGGCGATATGCAAGAGGATGATGATCATCCATGATATTGTCAATATTTCTCTAGTATTATTTACTTTTAGATTCCATCTGAATTCTCAACTAGGCGATAAATTTGGCAAATTAAGCGTTTTTCTCAATGAAGTGATTCTTTGTGGATTGTTTGTCCTATATTTAAAATTGTTGAGTTCTGTTATGATTGTGTGTCTGGCTGGCTAGGGCTTATACCATCCCGGGCAATGACTGAGATTCGATGATGATCGATTGAAGTGGTCCTGAGGATCCAGCTCAAAGAAAGTATACTTGGAGTCTCACCTACGCTTGTTTAATCGATGTAACCACCTTCAATCGTCTTTATTTGATCGAAATTGTCACAGTTTCACGAAGTTTTACCATTCCTTTGCAAAACTTCGCAACAAAATAGATAATATGAAACAAGTTTAACCTTTAAAAAAATGTGCTCAATGATTTGACACATAATAATTAAACTTCATCTAAAAAGACAGACAAACACTATCAAGTATCAACATTGTTTGGAGAAACCACAATTACATGCATCTCTCAAATTGCATAATATTCCGTTCTCAGGTTGATGTTATTACATAATCAAAGATTCAAAATGGTCAAAATATAAAAAGAAATTTTATGAAAGCATGGAATAAGAAATAAGATTGAAGATTAACAAATCCACCCTTCAATCTACATATGAATAGGCTTGTCATATGTAGCCATTGCAGCTTCCTTCAACGCCTCGCTCATAGTCGGATGAGCATGGCAAGTACGCGCAATATCTTCGCTCGACGCTCCATATTGCAATGCAAGACAAGCCTCGTGAATCATCTCTCCAGCATTTGGCGCCATTATATGCACCCCCAATATCTTATCGGATTCTTTATCTGCCAAAATCTTAACAATCCCTTCCGCATCGTCAATTGCCTTTGCCCTGCTATTAGCCAGGAATGGGAACTTCCCAACACGATACTCAATCCCGAGCGCTTTCACTTGTTCCTCGGTTTTCCCAACCGAAGCCACCTCCGGATGAGTATAACACACTCCGGGGACTAGATCGTAATCTACGTGACCGTGTTTCCCCGCGATGAACTCGACACAAGCAACCCCGTCTTCTTCTGCCTTGTGGGCGAGCATCGGCCCGGGAATAACGTCACCGATTGCGTAAACTCCGGGGATGTTCGTCGCAAATCTTTCGTTCACCGGAATCCGACCAATCTTGTCAGTTTCGACTCCGATCTTGTCCAAACCTAGCCCGGAGGTGAACGGAGTTCTACCAGCGGAAATTAGAACGACGTCGGCTTCAAGGGTGGTTTGTTCACCGCCGGAGGAAGGTTCTAGGGTAAGTTTAACTCCATTTCCGGAGGTATCGATCGATACAACCTTAGTTTTGAGCATGAATTTCATCTTTTGTTTCTCAAGGGATCTTTGGAATTGCTTTCGGACTTCTCCGTCCATGGAGGGCACGATTTCACCGGCAAATTCGACAACGGTTACCTCGGAACCAAGGCGATTCCAAACGGAGCCCATTTCGAGGCCGATGTAACCGGCTCCGACGACTATGAGTTTTTTGGGGATTTCGGGTAAGACGAGAGCTCCGGTGGAGGAGATGACCTTTTTCTCGTCGATGGTGATTCCTGGGAGAGGTTTGACATCGGAGCCAGTTGCGATGATTATGTGTTTGCCTTTAACGATCGTGGTTTCCCCGTCGGTGGTTTCAACTGAGATTTCAGATGGAGATATGAACTTCCCGTATCCTTTGACGTAGGTTACTTTGTTCTTCTTTAAGAGACCTTCTATACCCTTTGTGAGACCTGCAACAGCTTTATCTTTCTGAGCCATCATAGCAGGCAAATCCACCTCCACTGAAGCAAACTTAACACCATGATTGGCGAAGGAATGCGTGGCTTCATGGTACATATGAGAGGAATGAAGAAGAGCCTAAACATAAATCAGGTAAACAATCAAACAGTCAAGAGGAATCGTGATTTCTCAGGTACATTTATACTTTCAGTTCAATTCAATTCAATCATCATAGATTATCAAGTGAAAAGAAGAAGAACCTAATGTCAACTGTTTTTTCTCCACTTATTATCACTAAGATCAATCAATCAATCAAAATCTGGTAAATGGATCTACGATTATCAGATGAAATTCACTACAAGAACTTGTGAAAAAGAATAGTGATTTCTCAGGTACATTTATACTTTCAGTTCAATTCAATTCAATCATCATAGATTATCAAGTGAAAAGAAGAAGAACCTATTGTCAACTGTTTTTTTTCCACTTATTATAACTAAGATCAATCAATCAAAATCTAGTAAAAGGATCGAATCTACGATTATCAGATGAAATTCACTACAAGAACTTGTGAAAAAGAATAATGATTTCTCAGGTACATTTATACTTTCAGTTCAATTCAATTCAATCATCATAGATTATCAAGTAAAAAGAAGAAGAACCTAACGTCAACTGTTTTTTCTCCACTTATTATAACTAAGATCAATCAATCAAAATCTAGTAAAAGAAATCATGATTTCTCAGGAACATTTATACTTCCAGTTCCATATCAATCATATCATAGATTATCAAGCGAAAAGAAGAAGAATCTAATGTTAACTGTTTTCTTCTCCACTTATTATAACTAAGATCAATCAACGAATCAATCAAAATCTGATAAAATATCGAATCTACGATTATCATATGCAATTCACTACAATAACTTATGAAAAACTGACTTCCGTATATCCAGATCTAACAATAACAGCAAATAACAGCGAAAGAATCAATTACAAATTCCAGTCAAAATCCAAAAAGAAGATTAAACAGTAGGTTTTACTTTTTAAATAGATGCGAGAAAGAGAAAGAGAACGAACCTTGGAAGGTATGCAACCAACGTTAAGACAGGTTCCTCCGAGAGTTCCACGCTTCTCGATACAGGTAGTCTTAAGACCTAGCTGAGCGGCCTTGATAGCGGCAACATAGCCTCCAGGACCGCCGCCGATTACGACGACGTCGTTCTCGTCGGATCCAGAAGCAAAGCCTCTGGCGAAAGAATATCTCAAAACATCGGAATTGAAGATGTTTCTTGATAGAAGGTGCGATGCCTTCCGTCTGGCCAAGCTCGCCATTGCCATCTTCGCTTTGATTCTACGATTGACGAATGATGAGAGAGAGATAGAGAGAGAAGACTGGTAAAAATAGGTATAGAAGAATAGAGAGAGACGCTTTGTCTTAATATAAATATTAATAATTATTATAATTCTAAACTCAATATTTATTTATTTTTTTCAAAAATATCAATAAATTTACTTACCATTTTTATTATTTTTTACAATATTTTAAAATCAATTCAGTTTTTTTTTTTTTTAATATTGGTAAAAACTAAAAATAAAATTATTACCTTAGGTAAAGATAAAAACGTTTTATTTTGATAGAGAATTTCTTGTTTGATTGACATGTCTTATTTTTAATTAATTAAATAAAGTCCCACTTATATAGAATAATGAGGATTATAACAAAAGAGATACATTAAAATTTTGGATAGTAGATATTACTATAATGCCCCTTAACTCTTGATATTAAAATCCAGATGTCATGTTATTACAAATAAAATGTATTAAACTATATTTATTTAAATTACATTTTATTTCTTGATGGATGGTAATATGCTTTCAAAAGAATCCAAAATGAACTAATGAAAAAAAAGGGTTTTGTAATTGGTTTTATTTTATGTGAATGTGAAACCTCATCTTACATGAAAGGTTGTATTTCAATTTGAATCTCATCTATATTTTTGTTTGTAAGGTTGTGTTGTCACAAGCCCTTTTGAGGACACAAATTTATTGTCTTGTTGATTATATCTCCATTTCTTCATTTTATTTATATTTCAACACTAATAATAAAACTAAGAGAAGAAAATATACCATAACAAAATTTAACAATATTATAGTACTAAGTATCAATACTTTTTAATTAAGAAAACCACTAAGGTCACACAAAAAAAGAAGAATATATATTCCATTTTCTAGCCTATTGACAAAAGAAAGTGGACACCTCATGTCTGAAGCCTATCCCAGGTCGTCAGTCGTAAAACAGCAAATTCGTTTATCAGATTAAATTGGTTGATTCCGTTTATCGGATTAAATTGGTTGATGAGATTTGCGAGATATGTGTTTAACTCGCGAGAATTAGTCGCACCCGAAAAAAAAACGAAACCAAAGGTTCTCAAAAGAAAAGAAAAAAATATATAAAAATATTAAACCTAAAAACTTACTTTATTCTCCTTATAAATAATGTGTAAAAAGAGTTTCAATATGGTAATAGAGCCTCCCTCAAAATCTCCAAATTTATAAACATGAAATATAGTAATAGTAAGGAAAGGGAAGGTCTTATTATTATTATATACAAACTTACTCAATATGCAATATAGGGTAATTAGTTTTCAAGGATTTTTAGTTACAGTTTAGCAAGCTCCTCAACTTATTCCTAGATTCTTCAGAAATACAGAATCTAAACCTCGGTCGCTCAGAACACACCGAGGAAGAGAAGCAAACAACAATTGCGGTAAGATTATCGCTACCACTAACTCGTAACGCTTCTTTCACGAGTTCTCGCGCACAATGCTTTGGATCTCCACCGTTCCTCCTCAGCATCCATCGAACCAAACTAACCGCATCCTGATTTGACATTGCATCCCATATCCCATCGCAACCCATGATTAAGAACTCATCATCCTCCCTTAACATGATCCGTTGAATTTCTGGCTCTGCCGTAAGAGGAGCAGATGATGATGAACCAAACGGTGTCGTTTTCAAGTACCAATCGCCTAGAGAACGTGTAACCGCCAGTTCACCATTAAGGTAACCGAATTCAACAGACCCTCCTAAATCCTCCACTCTTTCCCTTTCGTCTGAATTATTTGGCCTATGATCTCGTGACAGCTGGACGGCCAAGCCTTTTCTGCTGAGAACGGCACGACTGTCACCTGCGTTTGCGACCATTAGAAGTCTTCCTAGAATTAGTGCAGTCAATGCGGTTGTTCCACATGAAGAAGGAGAAACACGTTCGTCAGATAAAGCTTGATCGGCTGACAGAAAAGCTTTACGATGACATTCATCCAATTTTTTCAGAAAATCTTCGTTGATTTGACATGTTTGCGGCAAGTCTATATTTTCGAAAAAGAACTTCATGGAATTCTCCTTTAGATAAGTAGATGCATCTGAGCCTCCGTGACCGTCGAAGACTGCGTAGAATGAACTAGGAAGCTTGCACCCGAAAAGATAGCCCATACTAGAAGATAGATCGTCCATCCGAATGTGTTCATCTTCGTTTGATGTTCGATATCCAATTTCCGTGTGGCTGCCTGAACAAATACTAGGAAGAAAGCTGGTGGAGGTAGGCTCCATTATGGTGTCCTAATGAACACGAGCATATAAATTAGACTACATCCATAGAGCAAGTCAAGACTAGAACTTTATACAATCCATGAGCAAAAAAAAGCATATTTCTGAATTTATCATTGTCATGGACTAAATTTAGTTTCTAAACCAATGTTTTTTTAATAAAACCTAAATTTAGTTTCTAAACCAATGTTTTTTTAATAAAACGAATCCAAATAGAGAAACAAAAACTTTAAATGTTTCCAAATGGTCAAATTACTATTCGGGGCTCGAATTTGGATCGGTTTTATCAAATGAGGCTCGAATTTTGAATTATGCCACATATAGGGCTTTCGAACTATCAAAATCTTAACAATTTGAGACATTTTCTCAAATGGACAATAAAATGTATGATCTAAGATTTTTTTTGAGAAAATTCGAACAAAGATAGATTTTGTATTTATTTTGTAAGACATAACTTTGTGTCCACTTTACCAATAAGAAAGTATTTGTGTTTTAAATTGAGTATATTTTCGAGATATATGCGTTTCAAGTCACCGAATTCAGTTTAAATACAATAAAAAAAGGTGTGATGTGTGAGAATATTTGAAAATTTGAAAAAATAGATGGTTGCTAATTTTTTTTACAAATGTTGTATATTAGTTATGAAAATGAAAATACTATGTTAAAATAAGAAAACGGAAGCGTTCGTTGGTTTGGAAAAAACCTCAAAGGACTAAAATTATGATTTAAAGTCCCATATGACACAATTTAAGTCCAAGCCCCAATTGGTAAAAACAACCCAAGTAGGAGCCTCAAATAGCAATTGAACTGTTTCCAAAATCCCTAGGGATGGGATGGTTAGCTCATCCCACTTGAATCAAGGGGCATTTGGTCCCATCAAACTTTTAAGACCTACCCTAGATGGGTATAGAGGTGATGTAACTGGAACCAAATTTCCAAGATTTTCAGGATAAAACATGAAATGATTTAAGATTGAATGAGCAAAGTGAAAGTGCTTCACTTAGTTCATCAATGGCTCGTGAGTTATCTGTCAAAGTTGGATAATTTACCACATAAATATTTCAATAAAATCAAGTCTAGCTAAAAAAAATCCAAGTAATTTGATCATGAAAGAAAGCATTGGATTCTTGTCCCAATATCAACAAATTAAGCCATTTGATTGTATAAGAAGCTGAGATTAGATTGTCATTAACAATCAAAACTCTAAAGGGATAGGATCCAATTATGGAATCATGAAAAAAGCTAAATAATATCCAAAATAGCAAGAGCACCAAAGTTTCTTTCAGAGAAAGCACCTTTATATTTACTTTATTTTTCTCTCAAGCTAAAAGAAAAGCAGTCAACTACCAGATATTAAGATAGGTCAATCAATTTATCCCAATTTCAAGAGAGTTCATAAACTAAATAGGTTAATTCTATCATAAAACAAATACAGTTCAAAATTCATCAGCAGAAATTTAAGCGAGAAGACGAAGTTTAGAATCGTACCGTTTCAGAGCCAGAGATTTCAAGAGAGACGGAATCAGAAGCTTGAAATTCACGTAAAATAGAAGACTGACTTTGCCTCTCCTTAGGCATGTATTGAACATCGAGAACAGAGATGGAGCTCGGTTGACAATAGATCTCCGCTTCAGCAACTATGTTTTGATCCACTATCATCGTCTTTGTATTGAGAAATTCACAAATTGAATCAACAATTTAGGGTTTTGATTGATCTTTATAGCTGTTTCTTTCTTCTTCTTTGTGATTTCTTAGAAAGAGTGTGGAACCGACCTTTAAAGATTGATTATTTATTAGAAAGTGTGGATTTCTTGTTGAGAAAATGGAAGTTGCTTTTATTTAAGCAATATGGTCCCTGAAAAATTATGTTAAATACAAATAAAGATCAAAAGTATTAATAAAAGAACATGATTCAATGGGTTCAAAATTTTGACTTTTCTATGTTGTATTCAAACTGATTATCTAAAGCATCATTTTCAATAGTCTCAATCTTCAACCAATTTTGTTTCCAAAATAAATCATTATGATTCTAGATAAATCTAGTAAACTAGAAATTCTTGAAAATTATATGTTGGAAGTTTAGGCCAAAACAATGGATTTTCCACTAAACTTGTTACTTACAAAAATAATGATTTAGGATAGTTTTGAGAATGTGAATTTTTTTATTTATTGAAAGGTATTAATATATAGTAATAAAATAAAAATAATAATTTAAAATAAAAAATATTTAATATTTTAATTAATGAACTGAGTAATGTGACATATGAAAAAATGATTGAAAGATATTTTTATTAGATTAAATTATTTAAATAATTGAAACCGAATAACCGTTATTAGGAATCAAATTTTAAAATTTTAAAGAAATTTAACTGAATATATTTTGTCTAAATTTATAAATTAGTTAAACTTTTATGATTGTAAATTTGTGATTTTACAATTTAAATTATTTTGATTAATAATTTTATATAATTTTACATAATTAAATTGAATTTATATTTATAAATTAAAAAATACTTTTGAATAAATGAATTATTTAATTAATTTGTAATTATTAATTTCTTTAATGTTATTTATTAGATTAATTTTATACTTAATTTATATATAAATAATTTAATTTTTTTTTGAATTTATAAATATTTTTTTACTTCAATAATTTTATGGGGGCACATATATATTGATTAATCTATGAGCGAAGCATACCCCAATTTTATTTCATATAATTTCAATACTAATCTAAATTTGAAGTGGTAAGTCTAATAGTAAAGTCTTTGTTATTTGAAGTGGTATTTCATGTTAATTAAATAACTTAACTTATGAACTGACTTTATTTGGTATAAAGCTAAAACTAAAGATTAAATCTTAATTAAATAAAACAAAATAAGAAAAAAAATAGAAAATGGGATTTTAATAAAAAAAAGAAGAAAAGGTGACTATATTATGTGTCTTTGGACAAAAATAATAGCATCATCAAAAGCTTGCAATAAAGAAGTTGTGATGATATATATGTTGAAATGGGTGGATGATGATGTCAGGATACACGTACTCTACGCATCTTCTCAAAAACAATAAAATATTTGTAAAAATGAAAAGTATAAACTACAAATATTTTTTAAAAGCCTATTTTGAATTTGTAAAATTTAAATTAAAAATTAAATTATTATTGACTTTTGAGCTCAATGGGCGGCTATCTTTGAAAGAGCTTGAGATTTATTTATTTAAACATGTGTGTGTGTTTTATTAAAAAAATATTATTTGAAATTTAATCAAAATAAATTATTAAAATGTGTTTTTATATTTTAAATTTAATAATAATAAAATTAAAATATTTTGGTTATATATTTTTTTTTAAAACCTAAAATAACTCAATATTTGTTTCCTGTTTGAACTTTATTAATTTTATTTTACCAAAAAATCATCAATTACATCTTATTTCTTTTTTAACTAAGCACACAACTATTAAATTAAAATATACTAAAATACCATTAATATAATAATTCATCCAACTAAAAACCCATATCCCATCTTTTTTTTTTTTTTATCAAGACTTACTTTTTCAAAAAAATCCAACAAAAAATCTCAAATAACCCACATCATCAAACAAGCTCCAAGTGGTTATCTTTAAAGATTTGTTTGAGTTCATATAAGGTCAACTCAAAATTTAAAAAAAGAAACCGATACTAAACAATATTCTGGAATGTACTAGAAAAAGAAATATTCAAAACTTTGAACAAGCAACTGCAAACATATTATAAGAGAAAGCATTAAGAATGTAAAAATATTATATATATGGATGAATTCCACACTTTTAAAGGTAAAATAACATTTGATGATGAACACACACAACAATTTGCACATTGTAAAGATTTTTTTGAAAAGCTATTATGATGTATAAAAGCTATGCATTTTGGAAAGGAGTCAAAATAGGTAAAGTGACTCTTTTGGGTCATTCTCTATGTAAAAAACGAACCAAATATGTACTATTATTATTATTCACATTAAAACATATACAAACAATATTTTCCTTGTTTGGTTGACAATTCACCACGCCATGTTTCTTCTATTCAATGGCACCTGAACAAAGTGTGTTGTTTAATCAACTTCATATTCAAAGTAAAAAGATTAAAAAAAGAAAAACAAAAAAAAGTGCTTTGGTTTTACCTGAAGAAAGCTCCAGATGTTAATAGAAGCTTTCCATCCAGTGCAATCTTGATTAAGATGTATTGATGATATCTATATCCATTGCTTGTGCATTCTCGAATATTGCAAAAATAGGTCAAAGACATAATAAACCACCTTCAGACCAATATGGCACTTGCAAAATTCTGAATCAGCTCTTGGAAGGGGATTCTAAAACCGAAAGCAATTAAAATAAATTTGGATTTTTTTTGTTTTACCCAAAACCACTCTGGAGTCGGTCTGTTATATTACTGCTAAATGGATGAACTCGGAGAAACCGAGTCAGGCATCTGCTGTGGAGACCACATGGAGAACCCTTCTTTTCCCTCCAAACCGCTCGTCTCTATGATAGGTGAATATGGCTTTGTTACTTTCCTCCTTTGCTTTACCTAGATCCAATGAAAATAAATACATTATAGTTACCACTCATTTCACCCATTTCCTAACAGCTTGGGGCTTGTTTCATATATAATTTATTTGGATTTAATCCAAATAATCACATACCAAAACACACTGACATATAATATTTTGAAATTCTAAATACAAAAAACATTTTAGTCATTTCCCAAATAACCCATAAAATAAATTCTGTTTTTGAAAAAAACCCACTTCATTTGCAAAAAACCCAAGATCAAACAAGCTCTTTAAGATTTAATTTAAGTGGGTGAGTTTAACATGCTTTAAAAGCTTAATTTAAGGGATGATGGGATATATCTTGTCACTAAATTTAACAAATAATTCCGCTATTAAAGTGTGCTGTCTGTTAGCAAGTGGATATTAAAAGATGTGTGCCAGCCTTGGCATAAGATTTTAGTGAACCGATAACTTAGCCTGTTTGTATAAAATGGTGGTGGTTCAAAAATAATTTGTGGCCAAAATCTGTTGCGACATAAATCCGCATACTATATAGATTTTAAAATTTTATAGCCTAATATGATGGATATGAGATTGACGCGACATAAACAATGGATGCAGGAAGAAATGAGAAGCCTAAGATGGCCAAATAAGCATTTGGAATAACATACGGATTCACATGGAAGGTATTGAAATGAATGCGTGAAAGAACCGAGGGTGTAAGTAATGATTTACGAACCTTTGATTGATTTGGGCCATAAGTGTTCAATGCTTGATCAATTGAACAATAGGCCTCAAAAGCTTGATCTCTTTCCTCATGGGAGCATTTTATGACACGAGATTGATCCTTAGTCTCAGCCGACCTATTCCGTAAATAGATAATAAGTCGCGTAGGCGGGGTATTCGGGCGGTCTTTCTTTCCATGCGTTAACTCCATTGTTCCCAGGTCATTCCACAGAACATCCCACATTACTAAACAAGGATCTCGGGCAGGGTTCAACTTCCTCTGACCGATAATATTGGATGTTTGCTTCAAAAAAAGGAAAAACACAGAAAATTTCAGTTTGAGAGAGGGAGTGATAGCAGACAATATAATAAAGAAATAATGCATTGTTGATGCCATTGGTTTGTTTTGTTACCAATTTTTTATTCAAGTTGACCTCGTTCTGGAAATTCTACATTTGTTATTGTTTTGCCAAAAATCACAATAATCTGATCATGATCGAAAGAAAATTATCCGTACTACATGATGGCAATACTAGACTTCGGATCATGATCACGAAAATAATTTGTATACAAAATGAAGCAACAAAAATTACTATAATATGTATCATTATAAAAATAAAAATCCCAAACAAAAATCACTTTCAATTTGAACTTCGAAAATTTTCCAATAAGATCTTTCCAAATAGGCTCATTGAGTTACCTGCAACAGTAGCACCCTTCTGTGAGTCACAATAAGGATTTTTCCTTTGGGGAGTAGGAAATGGTCTTCATAAGCATCTGTCAAGGCAAACTTTGCACGCACCTTGAAAAGATCAACCTGGCTGAAAAATGATCCTGATTCAGCCAATTGCAATATTGCCTGAGAAGTGGGAGAAAACATGAGTCAGAAATTGAGAAAAAAAAAAGAAAGAAATTATGTCTTGGACATCTAGAATAGTGTATCCTTGAGCTAAGAAAGTAAATTAGGAATTGATATTTGTAAGTCTCATGCTTGTGTTTTCTTTCTTTTATGAAACGAGTTTTTCTCTTTGGAGAAAGAGAGCACAACATCCAACGTTATGATCCCCACTTCAATGAAGGTGCTTTTAGTAGGAATTGAACTTGAGACCTTAACCTCTTACCAAACTTAAGCTATACCGGGTGGGTTCTTACTCTATATTGTTGTAATAATTTTTCTTTATTTTGTTAAATAACTCACCACCTATTTACTATCTGTTTGGACACTAATAAGATTAAGAGTCCTAAGTTACAGCTGCATCAGGAACCACTGACCAATGGGAATGAGTAATAGGAGAGATCAATCAGAAATACATGTCCTTGCATGTTTGTAAAATGTAAAATGACCCATTTCAATCATTTTTTCAAAATTTTCTTAATAAAAAGTTGACCCATTTCAATAACACAAATACCTGTCCTTGCGCTTTGTACTCATCATAAGGTCGAAGCAAGTTATCACCGCTAATAACTCGAGGCAGCCTCCTACGGAGGAGTTGATCTTCTGATGCAATAGCAGATGCAATCTTCATTCTCATAGCATTTGCACCTTCAGTGGTTTTGGATAAAAGATCTAGAACACCACTCACTGGTTGAGCAGCTGCCCCTATTATTCCTTTTCCAACTCCCTGAACGAAACCCTCAACCCCAGAAGCTTTCGCACCTTCGAGCGGTTTCGTCAAAATACCTGTCACACCTCTGAATAATCCTTTTGCAAATGCACCTCCGCCCTCTCTAATAACATCACCGATATCCTCAACACCTTTATTTTCCTTCACAATTAATGAATCACAGGAAAGTCCTGGTCAGAGAAAGTGATACTTTGGAAAATAAAAAAGGAAAGGCGCAAGGTTTCCATGTGTATCTTTTAAAGAAATAAAAGAGCACATACTGTAAAAGAAATTTGCAAATGAAAATATCAGCAATTTAATAATTCCAAACAAACCTGTCTTTGTCGACTTTGAATGAATTTCTTATCCATGGATAGAGCTGCAACACCTTTACTCATGTGACCAAGGGCACTGCTTGCATTCCCCAATATGTCAACGCCAGAAAGCAACTGAAGGGGTTGGCTGAGAAGATCCTTCTTAATATTTGCAATTGCATTGTCAACCAGGATACTTTGCCTCAAGCACACATGTTCCTGAAATCTTTGGTTTATCCTAACCTGCAAGATACAGAGCGAATAACTTGTTGAATTCCTATTACAAACGGCATGAACTGCACAAGCATAGAACTGATATATTCACAATGTTTACCTAAAAAAATATTTTTTCTTTTCTTGTGTTATAGCCTTCTACCAAATTTATGTGATTACAGATGATGGAACAGGACATGGAAATAAACCTCATCACAAGTTACTACATGTATCTAACTAATTTTTAATTTTGTAACGGTAATATTATCTAACATTACTATTTTCATCCATAATGGCTGGCCTTAATGTTGATAATATTATGCCAAGATTCTTTATTGTATATGAAAAATCTTAGATACTTTTGCAGACAAAAAAAATACATAAATTGCTCTCGAGCCTTGCTTGGGTCATTAGACAAGTTTCCATAAGTCTAGACCTACATGTACAAGTTAACTGGACATACACACACACACACACACACATATATATATATATAGACACTTAAATACTTCTTGATATTCATTACAGTATCTCAAAACATGGTCAATTGGAAGCAAAATTACTTTGTACCTCTACAGTCCAACTACAATTTGCCTTACAAGAAGTTCTTATGCAATTTATGCTCCCTTTATTTTTGCAAATGTTAATCCATAGTCATTGTCATCCAATTTTGTTTTTGGAAAAAATTGTCATCCACTTTCAAAAGTCATATCACCTAATCACCATCTTGAAGCAGTATAATTTTTTTTTTTCTTTCAGCATGTATAACAATAGTGGGCACAGCCTTCTAGTACTTGCGGAATGCTGCACCTCTTGCCAAGAGAATAGTACACTAACTATATGTTTTTCTCTAAACCAGAAAATAGATATAATAAATCACAAACAGATGGGAAAGCTCTCAAACTCAAAGACAAGGATGAACTTGAGGCTTACTGGCATATTCTCCGTATTACCCAGTGCAGTCATCAAGGACGACCAAAATCCTAGCACACCAACCGGTCTTTGAGATGGTGACATGGCCATTGAAACTTTGAATCGCACTTCAGAGATGTTAAGGACCCTTCATTTCAGGAAACAATAATTGCACAATATTCAGATGACACATGTTGTAGGGAATTAGACAATGACAAGACAAATGTCAGGCAGTTCACCTGATCTGAATGATTGGATCCATTGAAACAGCATGAGTCTGAGTATCAGACAACCTACTGAGGTTTACATGTTGAAATATTCCATGAAGACGCCAAATGATTGGCTCATGAACATTTATCAGAAATGCTGAATTTTCAGGTCCCTATCATAAAAAAAATGCAATAATGGACTAGAAAGCATAGAAGATAAAAAGCCAACACATTTCGTGTTTACATTCTTTAAAAGAAAAAAGATCCTTGACTACAAAATTGAACTGCTTACTTGGAAGCCAATATAAGGGTAAACACACAAGTCCAGCGAACCATTTGATTGCTCTGTCATGGAAAATTTCATGATATGATCAGTTTCTTCTGCAACTCTCTGAGGCCTGAAGAGGACAGCCATTGGTGTTAATGGCAATTGATTATCAACTTGAAGTCCACGCATTCGCAGCTTGAACCTGCATATCAAAGAAAAATTCCATAGGTTAATCATAAAAAGTATATCCTTGTGACACTAACATGTGCCACCGACCAGTTAATCAGTTTAAGCTGTTTCATCAGGCGTATTCGTCAACCACAAATTTACCTGGTAATTCCTGAATCTAATCCAGTAGAATATGACAGCAGAAGGTTCTGCATGGACAAGTACAAAATCTCTTCAGGAGTATGATCGACGATAGATAATCCAAGTTCCGCAAGCTCAACAACTACGTGGAATTCACAAGTTGATGTGTTTGATTGTTCGTGTGGAAAGTCATTTCCAGCTAATTGCAATAAAGGTGAAGAAACATTTGGGTCTGTTTCATTTTCTGGGATCATATCACTAATCCTGATAATGTTTGTTTTCTCTTGTTTGAGAATGGTAACCCACAGAGCTCTAGAAGATCCGTTTGAGACGCAGGTCATTTGATGATCAGCTATTTCATCAATGTTATACTTCTCTGATTTTTGTGGATCATAACCATCTACCAACAGTTCTAGCAACTTTGGTCTACCAAGGTCTTCCCATAGAAATGAAGCAGCTGCGTTTGGTGGAAGTCTTCTCCATGAATCACTCAAACCATCGACTTGACGGTAATGAATGGGCAAATATATCGAACGATTTTCAACCCTGACAATTAAAGCTTAGTCATTCTTCAATATCTGGAAAAAAGTGACACATAATATCTGTATATAGAAAAGAAGGTACAAATATACAACAACAATCACCCTTGATGTTCTGAACACAATCTCTCAGCATCTCCCAAATAAGAAGAATGCACAAGAGACCATAACCCTGGAAAATCATATCACAACCCAGATAGATTCCATTCGTTTTCTGAATAAGTAAACAGTATCACAACCCAGATAGGCTTCCTCTTCCACAAGTTATTGTAATTCAAGTAATCTATAGACTAGAAGAGCGATACATCAATCTATGTTAGATGAACCGAAATTTCTCTTTGCCTCACTGTTCTCTCTTCAAGGAGTTCCAGTATTAAAGCTCCATTACTTCCTAATGAAGAACTTATTAACCTTACTACTAAGAAGTGGGAACATAACATGTATGTCAACAATAAAAATATCCAGTACTACAAGAACTCCTGAAAAGACACAAGCCTTTGAATTTCAAACATCAAGCTTTATGTCCATACATACCATCTCTCAAATCTAGAGGTAGGCGTTCCTAAATTTAAAACAGTTTTTAATCACTAAAAGTACTTGCTGGTAGGAGATAATCAAACCTGTATGGACTCGACATTGAATTCGGACGGAAAATCACTTCATAGCGTGAGCTCTTAGATCCAGCTCTTACTTCTATCCTCACCTGCATCAGCTCACCGGTGATCTCATTCTTCAGGGAAACACACATCATACCTTCTAGGTCAATATTAAATGGCGTGCTCCAGTCATATCCATCCATTCGCAACTGAAATAAGATATGGATAAATAGAAATAAGTAAAGCCTATTATAAATTTCCAGCATTAGGTGTAGCTATATGCGCATAGTAAAATTTCATATATTTGGATATTTCAACTATTACAAAGGGAGGTCAATTTACTGGCATTTAAAATTCTTATGTTATTTTCTTATTTATTGTTTTTTTTTCTTCCCTTTTGTAACGTTTGAACACATCTTGCTTTTTTTTTAATAAAAGTTAACCTTTTTAAAAAAAAAAGGGAGGTCAATTTATAGGCAATATTAGAAGAACGTAAATAAGGGCTTGTTCAAATCTGGATATTTGAATAACTAATGGATTATGAAAAAGAAAGTTATTTACGTAAAATGAATTAAAGGGTATAAATATAAAATATTTTGGTTGATGATTTAAATGATGTGATTGATGAGTGGATTGATGATAAGATCATGGGTTATTTGAGATTATAATTTGATAATCCAATTCGAACAAGACCTAATTGATGGAATATCTTCCTAGATAAACATAAATGTGCACCGGATGAGACTATCTCGAGCTTATCGGAATCTAACTTTATTGTAATTTTAGTTTTTCTTTCTTCGCCCTCCTTTTTCTGCAAACTGTTTAGGAACGTTTCTTGTGTTCTCGATTTCAATAAAAAGTTTAATGAACTTTTGTTGGGAAGACGCATCTCCCATTCACTTTCTAAAAAAATGTAAAGGTGTGCTTCGGACCTAGTTTGTATTTTCACATTCCCCTCAAACTAGGTGGTAAATTTTAGCCAAAATGAGGAGGTTCCGAAAATCATGATTCAACATTGGAGACAAACACCAAAAGTGGGTCGATGTCAAACATTGGAGACAAATGATGCAAGTGGGGTCGATTTCAAATACTGCAGACCTCCACGAGTACGAGACTTTTGACATCGACACCCACGGTGAGGATCCAGATTTGTGAGCAGAAAAAAGAAATCAGAAAACGGAAAATAAATTCCAGTTTCTTTATTTCAGTTCTCCTGCTTCTCCAGATGAAGAAATCGTGCCATTTGTGGCCTAAGTATTATCAACCGAAGTTTTGACATCTCATCTGCATATATTCAGTGTTGTGTTTCTGTCAGAATTACTGCAGACCTCCATGACTTCATTGTGCATGCTTTTGACATCAACCCACTGTTCGACGTTTGTCTCCAATATTTGACATCGACTCAATTGCCAATTTTTGTTGAATCAACAAGATCTTCTGGATTTCCTTGTTTAGGCTGAAACATTTCGCCTAATTTTAGGGGGAGTGTGAAAATACAAACTAGCCAATTCTATGTAATGTTCAAAACGCTTCTTGGGTTTTTTTAATAAGTGTTGACCTTTTCAAAACAAAACAAAAAACTAGCCTATTCCTAAATTCCCTTTGCCTTTCCATGAACAATTTATTCCAAGTGATTTTCCTTGTCAAGAAAGACTTATTAATATTTATCTAGGAAGTTGATTTGTCTTTTATTTTTATTGTTCTAGTATTTTCCTATAACTTGCAGCTTCTTTTATAATAGTTTAATCAGCCCAAAATATAGGAAATCCTCTTTATCTTCAAAATTCTACAGTAACAAAAGAATCCTTTTGTGTCCTACCTTCAGAGTTTCAACTTTGGAGAAAGATTGCCACTGCAAGGGCTTTGGTGGATCCATTGGATCAATCCAATCAATTGATATGGTATCACACTGACGAAGAGATAGACGAGATCCGGTCCTGTTGACGAATAAGGTGTGTGGTTGAAAATGAATAACCTGCACATTGCCAATCTAGTCACCCAAATATCATAGAAAACTAAAGCAGAAAGTCTTTAAGATTAAAAAAAACTCATTAAAATGTTAGTTCTGTTGATACGTGTATTATGATAGTAAATATTATCAGACTGAAATTATAATTCCTTTCAGATCTCCTTCTTAATCAATGAACTGCTGCAGTTTTATTCATAAAATTGTTCTAAAGTTTTTTATACTTGGCTCAATTATAATTCCTTTCAGATCTCCTTCTTAATCAATGAGTAAACAAAGAATAAGTTATGATATAAATTAATCTGACTGAAATACATATTACACATGGAAAGCTACTGGATAAATTTCCATATGATATAGAAAGATAGCCATAATGATAATAAAACATAGCAAACCTTTGTTCTATCCGAAGTCATTTGCAGTGTTGCTGAAAGCTTATAGTAGGAACCATCTGAACCAAAAGCCTTGGTATCAACTCGTTGCTGAAACATGTCAGATATCCATCAGTCATAATTAAGAAGTTCTCAATCATAGAAGACCAATAGAAAACTTATAGAGTGCAATTACCTTTTTCTCAAGTTCAAGAAGAGATATCCCATGACTATAGCTTTCAGAATTTCGGAGAGCAATTGCAATCCCGAGGCGTGGCGACAGGTAAGTATCATTCCGAGGTGAAAACAACATGACGCCTCCACGTCCAACATAATCCTGCGGTGAAAGCATACTAGGTGTTGGAGTAGTGTCCTCTATTGCATCTAATACTTGAGCATCATCTTTACTCAGGCCTAGAAGCTTTTTGTCTGATGGACTTCTTAAGGACTTTGCAGATTTAACTCTAGAGATCAGCAAGGAGTCCCCATCGGCACTCTCTAAACGGTCAATTTCAACAATCCTATATGCTAACGACAGAGAGGAATCATTACTAATCCAATATGGAACAAAGAATCTAATAGTTTTGGGAGCACAAGTGGATCCTCCCATGTCCCGTTCAATGCTTACACGCAGTCTCCTGCATTATGAAGTTGCAAAGACATCTATCAAATATCAAATTGACTGCATAATAACACCGCAATAAAAATAGACGGGGATAAATCCTTAAATATTTTTATCCATTGAGACACTGGCAAATTATCCAATAAAATCATAACTTCACAGCTCCATGAACGGTCAAAACAGTTCACTCCAATAAGATTTAGTACTTGAAGCAAATTATATTAATTCAACATCTTTTACTTCCAGCCTTTTGACATTAGATGAGTTAAATCTTTTTTTTTTTGGTCCTTTATCCATTATAATGTGCATGTTTCTTGTAACGTTTGAAAGCATCTTACGCTCTTTTTAATAAAAAGTTGACCTTTTTAAAAAAAAGATAATGTGCATGCTTCTATAAGATGGATAAAGAAAACATTAAAAGATGAAACTCGGAAGTAGCTAAACTTATTACCAATAATCTGAAAGAGGAAAATTAATGATTAAGTATCTTAATCAATAACATGTTAAAAATCAATACAGAATGTATGCCTTCTGATGGAGATGTAAAGATTTCATCTTTCTAGTACAAGCCATTTTTTTTACTCATTGTGGAGTCCATAAAAATAAATCTGAAAGAATGGTATGCATGTACATGTTGTGTGTGTTCAGGTCTTTTCTGTTGCTTCACAAGGGTCTGTACTAAGGAAGCAAAGTCCAAAGACAGTTACTTGATATAAGTATATATCCATATGCCAGAACAGACTAGCTAAACCCACATAAAAATCAGATCAGACTTCAATAGTATTTTGAGCAGACTCCAATGAAACAAAAACATTAGCTGGTGGAGAATGACTACATTTAAGCAGTGCTCTAAACAGAAAGAACCTGCAAAAAACATTTCAAGATCCACTAATATCTCCTAGAAAATTCAACCATCCAACATACACAAAAAAAATGCAGAATGGACCCTGACAATTTGAAAAGTGATGTAGTAATTAGAAGGAAGTATATTGGGAACTATTAGTGCACCAGTAAGATCAACAAACAGACTACAATGTTCACCACCGATAACAGGGTGAGACATACCTGAGATAATCTAATAATAGTAGATATATATATATATATATTAAACTACCTTCTTCGTTGCTGCTGAACCATCCAAAAGGATGAAGCATGATTGTTTGACAGAAGATCTAACACAGGCACAGGATCCTGATAATAGAAGCAAATATATATTTTTTAATATGAAAGAAAATAGGGAAAATGCATGTCAATGGAATCATTCTTGTAAACAATGCAGTGCATCAGATGGTATTAGGCATGTGAACAAAGATTTACCTTTTCCAAAGCCCAACCACCCTGAACGAAAAATGAAAGATAAATAGGTTTACGGATGTCAGCAGAATATATATGTGCACTTTTTCGAGGCAGGATAAGTCCATGTTGTCGCTCAACAGTATTGCCTTCTTTCATTTTCTCCCAAATAGTGAACCTTGCTGCACAAGGAAGTCGGTTCTCCAGCTTGAGTGGAGAGTCGACAGTTATTTTCCAATCATAGATTGGTGTATTCAGCTCCGCGTAAAGTATTGATGCATCTGTACATATGCTAAGCCAGAGCTGCTTATTTCCAGTACTGGAACAGTACAGAAGCACATCCTTCTTCTCAAGTTGACTTAATTTCAATGGAGAGGCAGGCAACTTGTTTCCTTGTTTTAGGGTATTCTGCCTTGAAAGTTGACCTTGATCAATTGTAGGTTGATCTCTTCCATAAGCGTAACCCGAACCTACAGCAGCGGCACAGCCCCATGAATTAGGGGGCTGCTTATGGTCAACACTTGGACGGACTTGTACACAATAATCTAAATCCTTGGCCAAAAATCTCCAGGGTAATGCAGCAGATGAATTGGGATTAATGGAACTGACAGTGTTTGTGTCTAGGCCTTCCTGTACAAGAATTTTCTCTGTGGCTGGGAATACATCATCACTTTGAATCATAGTAACAGGACAGACCAAAATATCTAGTTTTATGTCTGAATCATT
Organism: Impatiens glandulifera; assembly: GCF_907164915.1. Lineage (NCBI taxonomy): Eukaryota > Viridiplantae > Streptophyta > Magnoliopsida > Ericales > Balsaminaceae > Impatiens > Impatiens glandulifera. Next base: position 11,566,536 of record NC_061862.1, on the reverse strand, counting down.
TACAACTGTGGCAAGGCTTCTGAAAATTACATGCTTCTTTCCATCTCTCATCACCACTTCCATTGCTATGAAGTCATATGTCAGTTTTCTAGTAATAACTGACAGAGGGTAGAAAGATGGAAAAGTCTCCCATTCTCCATCTGGATCAAGTCTCACACAAAAACCCACATCTCTATCAACATCTTTTCTTGTCTTATCATCACTTTGAAGGTTTGCAATCTGTTTCCTCTCAAAATAAGATATAGAAACAAGAAGACAACCAGAGGATTCCATATTGTCGGAGTCTTGAACCTGAAGTAAACCAAGAAGAGAATAGACAATTATAGATATTCACTAGAGAGAAACTATGTTTTTTTAATAGCATCTGATCATATAATAAAGAGTGCAAACCTTCCTCTTAAGTGGATGAGATGTGATGTGTTGGCCATCAGGTACTTGAGATATCATTCTCACTGAAGCAACCTTCTTCAAAGTGCTTGCACCATGACCAACGGAAATAGAGGTTGCACCTACAACTTCACCTGTATTTAATGCAGGGCATAATTTCAAAATGCCTAGAGTTATCACTGTAAAATATAATAAGTGTTGATCAAACTTCTCAATGAAAGCTATCTAAGACAAACTTTATCAAGGTCGTTCTTATTTAACCTAATCTTATCCCTTCTTTTAGCCTAGAGGCAACAAGATGTGGATACCTCCAGCCTCCTTGAGAGGTCCATGGTTCGAGCCCGTCAGGCGGCATGTTCTGCGCCTGGTTAAATGGTTATGTGTGTTTGCGGGCTATGTGCTTAACCCCCTTGTGGCCACATTTTTTTAACCTAATCTTGATAAACATGTTACCAAACAAGTCCAAGGCAGATCCCTAGATTGGGTTGCTTTCCCAAATACCAAATAAAAACATAAATTACTTTTTTTTGCTAACCATCTGTATTTGAAAGCACAGTGGTTCCAACTAATACGAACCACCTTGGCCACATTGAGAGGAGAAATATCGTACTTATCTAAACACAAAAGTAATAAAAATTCAAGCTTCACGTCACTTTATCCAACATGTGCTGTACAAAGACGGACAAAACCATTGTCCCTCGTAAGTGTTTGTCCCCACTATAATGCCAATCTATTAGAAAACAACTTGAAAATCTTATTGCATTCAACAGAAGTTTGCAAAATGAGCATGGAGTATTCATAGCATAATAAACCTTAAATATACCTTTTCCAGCATTTGCGGCAAGATTTGTCACTTCCACTTGTAACTTAGCAGGACCCTGAAGCAATTTGCCAGAAAAAAATCTCCAAGATGAGTAAAGATAAAATAAGTTGAAAGATATTGTAGAAAATGAACGTTTAAGTGACAATCAGAGCCACTCATCTTGTGGAGCTTAATTTAAGTGTGCTTGTGGGGTAGACAGAATATAAAAGCGAGTTCTGCAGAAAACTTTGGATTATGATATTAGTTAAGCATTTGTCTTTGTACCAGGTTTAGTTTAAAGGTAATCAGCCTTTTCTGTTTTTATCTTCTTGCCAACCAAAAGCTGATAGCAACCCAACAAGGTTAGAGTTCCAAGAGAAAGAGATGAGACCAAGAGAGAAAAAAGAGTTGAGAAATTTCCATGTATTCAATCGGATCCTATTGATTGTATTTACAAATTGATAATCATGTCTATATACTAAGAACTGGTATAAAACTGTGAAAATAGTCAAGTAACTAAATAGTGGTTAGTTTTTTTTTTTTAAAGTCATTTTTATATTAAAAAAGAACCCAAGAAACGTTCTTCGGAAAGGAATCTCCTTCATTTTCATTGAGATACACCAACAAATGTCGCCGACTTCTGGGTCAAATGGATTGAATGGAGCTCTAGCAACAACATCGTGGACGACTGGAAACCAATTTCCCTCGTCATGTGGTGGATGATCTGGAAAGAAAGGAATATAAGAATTTTCGAAGGGAAAAGTTATGAATACGATCATCTCAAAGGATTCATGTTACACACATTCGCTTCTATCCGAAAAAAAGGAATTTGTACGGGATGAGAATTTTTCGAACTTATTGACATTTAAAATTGTTACGTTGTTTTCTTATTTCCCTTCCCCTTTGTAACTTCTTATCATCTTGCGCTCTTTTATTTTTTTGAAAAAGGTCAACTTTTCATTGAAAGTAAAAATGCAAGATGCATTTAGTGAATTAAAGATGGGAGGGAGAAGAGAAACAAAAACAAAAACAAAAACAAAAACAAAAGAACAGAAGGAGAAGAATGAGACTAAATTCCAATAAGATCCAAAAAATACAGAAGGGAAAGTGGGTGGAGAAAATAGGAAAAACAACATGTGCATGTTATAGGAAAATAGCCAATAAGATTAAAAAAATGATCACCCCTTACAAACCCCTCTTTTCCTGATCAATGCAAACGCATGTAAATGAAAACTTTGAATCTATCGAAACCGTAAAATTTCCCTTATATTCCTCTATTCCTTTCTTTTCAAATAAACAATGTTCTAAATGGCGGTAGGCGGTGGCGGTAAGTGACTGCCTACTGCCTCGGGTGCCTAAGCGATTGAAATGTTTTCACTATATAAGTATAAATAAATTTCCAACCACTCTTTTTCATGTATTTTAGAGATAACTTAGTTTTCTCATGCTTCAAAAGTGTCTCTATTAGAAGATATTTGAAGCAAGAAGTTGAGAAAACTAAGTTATCTTCAATTCCAATTTGGCCTAGACTATAAAAATAATAAATAATTAATGGACCGCCTCATGTATAGGCGGGGCGGTGTAGGCCTACCGCCGCCTAGGCGGCCGCCTCGACCGCCATTTAGAACTGCAAAAAATCCACCACATGATGAGAGGAATGGTTTTCCAATCGTTAGTGATGATGCTGGGTCTGGATCCCTAGTCAATCCATTGTTCCCAGAAATCACACTTTAAGCGGCATAACCTAGTGAAAATTGAGAATGTTTTGTAGGAGAGCCCTTATGTCCCTAGAAAGATCACAGTGTAAGAGGATGTGGTCAATGTTTTCCTTTCTCTTCGTGCAGGGACAACACCAACTAGCCAAATGACATCCCTTCTTTTTGAGCTTCTCGGTGGTCAAAACGCCCCCATGATTTGCCTCCTAGCCGTAGAAGGAGATACTAGATGGAATTTTAGCTTTCCACAATTCCTTCCAAGGGAACCTAGTTGGCACCCCTTAGAAGGATGCTTGGTAAATAGCGCTAGTCTTGAATTCAGGAGAGCCGACAAGATTAAAAACATTATTAGCCTTGGAGAGAATGAAATATGAGAGAGCGTCTTCCTCGTCTAGGCATAAATTTTCAACAAATTAATAGGATGAGTCTGTTCATCACTCTCTTGATGATGAGGCACTTTTATTAGCTTTCTAACCAAGAGAACTTTTGGATGCTGTCTTTTATTCCTTCAAGTCTATGAATTTATAGAAATCTCCCAATCACTGAAATTCTAAGGTAAGCGAGTGAGTGATGCTCAAGCAGTAGATACACATCTTGGCGTAAAATCCATTTACTATATCTGTTTGATAAATAAAAATATACTTTTCTATTTGTTTTCCTTAGTTTATTAGTTCAATTATTCTATTGGTTTACCTACTTTTAAGCCATATTTCTCATGTTTTATCTACTCATATTTTTTTATCGATATATCCATTTTATAATGCCTTTTTTTATATCCCTCTTATCATGTGGCGGAGGGACAACCTGTAAAGAGAAGAGTCTTTGATGGGAAAAGCTACGGATACGATTGACTCAAAAGATCTATGATGAAATCTGTACGGGATTTGAACTTTCAATCCTATTGGCATCAAGCTTTCAGTCATTTGGTTTTTATTTTTGCTTTCCCCACACCCTCCTTTGTAATGATTGAACACAACTTGCATTCCTTTTTAGTGAAAATTTGATTCTTTTAGAATTAAAATAAAGCTAAGGGAAAAGAGCATCTGTAAAAAAAAAACAGAAAGTATTATTAAGAAAAAGATAAGGTAGTCAAAGCAGAAAGATACCTGTCGAGGAACTTCAAATATAAAGAGTTCATTCCACTTTGCAGTGCCTTCTTCAAGATGGCTGGCTTTTGAAATCAATGGTTTTACACATTTTGTCCTTGCACTCTGAGGAAAAACCTTTTGTTGATTTGCTTCTTGAGCATCAACAATCAGGCGCAAAGCGCAAAAAAAATTGTGGCTGTTTCCATCATCAATGACTGATAAACCCTGCATAAATTAAGATAAAACATTTTGTTAGCGCCTGGAACCAAAACAAAAAAGGCCAAATGTACAATGATTAGAATAGTATAGACATTTAACCTTTGATTCGAGTATCTGTACAGAAACATATCGGCGTGCTTCCTTATATTCATCTCCAACATTTAACCTGTCCGAATATCTTGGTGGTGGAATCCACACAGAAGCGAAATCATTGTGATGCAAAAGTTCAGTGGTATCTAAACTTTCCTCAACTTTCTTCAGGTAAATATCACATCCAAGTTTGTTTTCTATAGTAATAGTTTGAAAATCATCTTCATCTAGTGCAGCAATAGTTGAATCATCTCCCTGTCCACAGAGGCTTCCAGATTCCTAAAATAAAGGCAATTAATGAACCTAATGGCATCAATAAATAAAATACACTAACTTTTAACTTGTGAATATTCTGTAAGACCTCAGTCAGTTTCCTTGCTTTTTTCTCAAGTTCCCTGTGTCTTCTCCAAGAAAGAATAGTCTCTATAAACACATTGAGACTTGCTGCACTAAGATTTATGTTGAAAATACTAGTAGCAGCAATACGTAGTCTCTTCCCAACTCTTGACGGTGGATTTGGATTAGTGTCATAAGTCTCAAACCTTCCAACAAAGGAAAAAGTATAAAGAACTCCATACACAAATTATGATTTATATTATAAGGAAATATCCGAAACAAAAACAATGACATGAACTGTAGATATATATGTATATTGTGAAATTAAAAGCAGGATCAGTACTTGGCTTGTTTTGATTTGTTCTCTTAGTTTGTGTTTATTTGTATTGTTTCCAGGCTTGTTCGTCTTTCGTTTTGGATGAACTGTTTTGACTGTTGGGACCTTGTAGGAATTTTGTATGTTTGTTTTGTAAATGATTCTTGTCATTGTGATTAAACAATGTTTTTTAACACGTAAGCAGACAAATAATTCTGTTTTTATCATAAAAAAGAAAGAAAAGGAAACAGGATCAGTACTTGAATATTCCATCAAATGGTTCTATAAGAGGTTCCCACGCCTCTAACTGTTTGTTGAATGTTGAAGCAGCCATAGAAGAAATTAGGACAACATTCATTGCATCTAGTTGTCCATGAGTTGCGAGCTTCATATTAGTTATTGTACCATCAAAAAGTGGTGTCATCTGAAAGAACATGAAACCAAAATCACAGCATGATAATGTATAAACCTTGTAGGAGAAGAGACTGAATGTCTAGAACAATCAAAAGATCTATTGGTCTTTTTGAGATAAATATATGATATTACCATTCCACCTAAGCTGTCTAAAACAGTAACTGAAATGCATCTTATTTTCATCTCAGCAGTAATGTTCTCTCGTGCTTTAGGCTTCACTGCATCACCAAGTGTAAACGCCAGACGACATGATGGCTTCTTCAGATCAGACCGTGCAAGAAAGGTGCATGCCTACAATGATACAGTAACATTAGGAATCCCTTGTAAATATGAGTCAACTTCAGATAAATGAGTTACATTAATTCCTCCGCATCTTAAAAATGAATGACGAGTCTAGAATGAAAGTTGCAAATATCACATCAATGAACTTTATTTAAACCTGATTTTCAACTTTCCAAATGCTCCAGCACTGAGATCCTTTCGAAGTTGAGGACCTTGAAATTGGTACCTCAAGAATATTAGCTTGATGAATGAGATCCATTCTTGGACAGCAAAATGAATCGACTTTTGGTGGTTCGTCTAATCGAGTGACTATGCACCCCAGAGAAGCATAACCAGAAGGAGATACTGGGTACCAGAAAAAAGCTTCATCCACACCTTTCCGCACAATCTGAGCAACTTTAGTAAACTGCATAGGTTTTGCTGAGATTTCAGGATTATCTGCTCTAAATATTATACCCAGAGAAGGAGGTTCCAAGCTGCAATAGTAAGTATAAAAGGTTATCGCATGACATATAAGATACATTGTTAGTCTGTCTTATTTAGAACTTGTATAAATAAGAAAAGTTGACCTTTTTCAAAAAAGAACTTATATAAATAAGAATGACTATACAGATTGTTCCTCACCCTTCAGTGATGCAGTCCCCTAGTATACCATATCCAGATCGAGATATTGGTCGCCAAATGGAAAAGGGACGGCGCATATCGCTACCCCTATCCCACCAAATTCTCTCAAAGTTTGGTGTTGACATATAATAATTAGCACTGGAAATGGATCGGAGTATATCCCATCCAGAAGAAGTTGTTTTCTGGTTCACTGGCTGATGACTTGAAGAGTTAGAACTTGATGCTACACTAGAAGTAGTTTCTTTGGATGGACTATGCCAACTGGAGTTGCAGAGAAGGAGATGATTCAGATCATGACTCTGATCTCTAGGGGGGCTTCCCTTAGAAGGATGAGAATAAAAGGAACCAAGAGCGTTATCCAAACGCCATATGCTAAACTCTGATTCAAAACTGGGTTTAGAAGCAATAGAGGAGATACATTCTGAATATGATGTGGATGTCACAAGATCAGCACGAATGCAATGGACAATGTGATTAGGTGGTGGATTCCTTCCTGTATGGGCTACACATCCCAATGTCAAGTATCCTGATGGTGCTACTGGCATCCAAAGACAGCAATCACCATCAGATTGCGTTTCTCCTTTCTCAGCTCCCCCAGAACCAGAAAACAAGCCCATAAGCCTGAAGCCTACAGGCTTCCTAACACGACCATATCTGTTGCTAACTGCCATTACTGCCTGTGAAGGAGGGCTTGGCCTGAGAGTATGCAAATACAACAAAAATGACAGAATTAGACAGCATATCAGTTTCAAAGAAAAAGTCCTCAAAAAGATCATATACAGTAAATATAGTTACTTTCCAGTAATAAACTAAACAATTCCATTATAACAACAAATTTTAGCAACAAAATGTAGGCCATACAGTTATCCCAAACAAGATATCGATAATATAAAACATAAAAGAAGACGTCACAAATAAGACTCACCTGAAAATTGACGAATTACAAAGTGAAATCAGGGTAAGATTCTACTTTGGTACTTGTATAACTTCAAACTGATTAAGTAATTAAACCAATGTTTTTATTAATTAATTTATAATCAAAACAATAGCAACAGGTAGCATCCTTAGTTATTATTTTTTTCTAGTTTGTGTGGTTGTTGAATTTCTTTTATTTTTCCCAGATAAACAAGAGTTACGCAGAACCTAGATCTATAATTCTCATCAGTTTTGAGGTTGTTTGGTTTAGATTAAAAATAGGATTTAAGGTGCTTTTCTTATAATTAGATTTCAAACCATATATTTGATAATAAATGAAACCCAAGTAAACGTATATTTATTTCATAGAAGTGGTTTTGGGTTAAATCCAAAATTCCCAAACAAATACATCTCAACTAAGGAAGTGGTGGCGTGAACTACCTTGATGTCACACAATCTCCCAAAATAACATAATTTGATGGAGCTCGTGGTCTCCAAAATGTAAGGTTGTAGCAGAGCTCATTTTCTGCAGAAAACAGTATAATGGTGTCATGGTATAATGCTCATCTAAGTCAAGAAAAATTAAAGCATGATTAGTTCCTGCAAGAAAGACCTTTTGAAGATGACCAAATGCGGTCAAAGTTGGTACAAGGAGCCAGGGGATCAGAATTTCCAAACTGCAATGCTGTGGTCGCCTGAGCTT